>NW_025335438.1:5594107-5963361 GCF_004798865.1 Varanus komodoensis
AGATTTTATTTTCCTGGGCTCCAAGATCACTGCAGACGGGGACTACAGCCAAGAAATTAAAAGACGCTTGCTCCTGGGGAGGAAAGCTATGGCAAATCTAGACAGCATACTAAAAAGCAGAGACATCACCCTGCCAGCAAAAGTGCGTATAGTCAAGGCTATGGTTTTCCCAGTTGCAATGTATGGCCATGAAAGCTGGACCATAAGGAAGGCTGAGTGCTGAAGGATTGAGGCCTTTGAATTGTGGTGCTGGAGAAGACTCCTGCGAGTCCCTTGGACTGCAAGGCGATCAAACCGGTCAGTCGTAGAAGAGATCAACCCTGACTGCTCTTTAGAAGGCCAGATCCTGAAGATGAAACTCAAATATTTTGGCCACCTAATGTGAAGGAAGGACTCCCTGGAGAAGAGTCTAATACTGGGAACAGTAGATGGCAAAAGAAGAAGGGGACAGCAGAGGATGAGGTGGCTAGATTGAGTCACTGAAGCAGTTGGTGTGAGCTTAGGTGGACTTCAGGAGATGGTGGAGGACAGGAAGGCCTGGAGGAGTGTTGTCCATGGGGTCGCGATGGGTCGGACATGACTTCACGACTAATAACAACAACTAAGGTGTCAAAAAACCAAACCCCAAACAGACTGTAGAGTTCCCTCTCCCACTTTTTTTGCTTCACAAATGTGCAGGATCCCTCCATACGCAGTGATACCATCCTTTTATTCGTGGATGGTATGGTTTGCCCACAGAAAAACTACAGAAGAAGCGTAAACTTGAGATCACTATTAATATACAGAAAATGACTGTAAGGGCCCACACATTTTTGGCTGGCTTTCATGTTCGCAATAATCATGTTCCTTCTTCTTCCAGCAAAGATTTTCCATTACTCTCACAAATATTAGAAACCCTTCTGTTCATAGAATGGCATACCTAGCAACAGAGAAATGATTTAGCCAAGGACTTACCTTCAACTTTAGTTATTAAGTTACAAGCCAGATTTAAGATGCGCAGATTGGAAAGTGAGCTTAATCCTTCAATCCAATGTATGCAATTTGATGATAGATCTAGATGCTGTAAATTCACCAAGTGGTCAAGTCGTTCAATCCTGGAGATCTGGTTACAGTGCAAGTTGAGCGTGTGAAGTTCTGAACTTAAAGGTAATTCTCCTAAACTATAAATGGAAAGCATGTGACATTAGAATATTTCTTTCTCTTTTTCACAAACTGAAGTGTTAAAAAGCAGTAAGAGTATTTGCCAGTTCTGCAAAGTTGGTAAGTATTTTTATTATTACAGGAGAAAGACAGGCTTTAAAAAACCAGAGATAGCCTGCCTAGGGACAAGAACTGGGGCAACCAGGCAACTCCCTTCATTCATGAACGCTGGAAATGCTTGCTGTTAATGGGAGTTTTAGTCCAGCACATGTGCATTGTGCCATGCGTTTAAGCATGGCATGGAGCTAAGGTTCCACTGACTACAAATATTCCACTTAGACTGGGAAACCCAGGTTCAAATACTCACTCAGCTGAAAAACACAACAAGGATTCTGGGTCAGTTCCCCATGCCAGGCTGGATAAAGGGCCTATTTGATCTAGCTTACCTCTTTCCTAGGGAAGCCCACAACAGGACAAATATGCACTGATTCCTCCTTACAACTACTCAGGGAATACCATACTGGTTCCATATTGCCACCATAACACACAGCATCACCACTGGTATATCTTTTTCTTTCTGACAAATTTGTCTACTATCCCTTTAAAGTCTCCTGAGACACTAGCTCTATCCTGTGGCACACATCCCACAAATTACATGTTGTGCAAACCCTTCCGCCTATCTTGAATTTCTTGGTAGTCATTCTCTCCATAAGTGTATGAAAGTGCACTCTACACATCCTCAACAGCCCTCCCATCTTTCTTCCTTCACATTTGTCAGATTCCAGAGACAAGCCTGGCTTACAGTGGTGGGGGCAATACCAACAACACCAAATATGATAGGGAAGAGTTACTTCTCTTGACCCAGTTTCCAGAGGGTAGCCACATTGTATATCCATGAAAGCTTATGTCAGAACATGTTGGTTGATGTTTAAGGTGCCCAAGTGTTCCTGCAGCCTAGGAAAAGGTAAAATACCAAGCCACAGAAAGGCAAAGTAGCATGCTTCTTGGGGTGATTGAAATCCTGGTCTTACCAACCATGTTAAACCTGTGGTTTCCTCTAAAGCTCTTTGCCTTCTTAATGCAGGCTTGGAATCGTCGAGGTTCAAGAACTCATAATTTTGTTTAAGACAACACCTTTCCAGAACAAAAAGGGATTCCATTTATTTCTAACCTATGCTATGCTTTTGCAAGGCAACTGCAGAAGCATCATCACTGCTATGGGAAGGGCCTTTTCATATGGGATATCTCAGAGGAGCATTTGCCTTCCCCATCAAATATTTTCCGGATGCTAGGCTACAACTTCACACTGAGGCCTCTGTAGCATAGTGGAAAATCTAGGTTCAAGCCACCACTCAGCCATGTAGCTCATTGCGTGACTTTAGGGTGCTCCCTGATTCTCAGCCTTATATTATTATATATGCCTAACTTATCTTACAAGATTGCTGTCAGGAAAAAATAGCAACGAGGTGAAGCGCAATGCAGTTCAGCTTGGGTTCCTTGCAACAGGAAAAAAGACAGGCTAGAAATGAAATATCATAACAATAAATATTTCTATCAGCGCCAACCAGCATGGCCAACAGTCAAGAATGCAAGGAGTTAGGGACCACAACATCTGGACACCATGTCGGGGAAAATTTGGAAAGAAGGCTGATCCAGACCGAAGCGTACTTTACCGTATGATTGAAAACATACAACGAGTAAACCCACTGAACCTAATTGGACTTCAGCCCAATTGATTCCAGTGGGTCTACTCTACGTATGACTATACCGAAAGTTAAGCCACGGTGCGCCCTGCATGCAAGCCGGTCACCTTTTGATGCCTTTGTCCATGAGGCTGAGCTCCCCTGCTTCGGCTCCGGGATCCGCCATCCCGCTCCAGCGGGCGCCCCGCCGCCACCCACTAGCCCCGACCACTAACCAGCGCCGCGCTCCTTGCCGCCCTCCTCTTTAAATCCCTCCCACCCCCGCTGCTGTCGGCCCAACAGCATCGCTAGGCATGACGGGAGCAGTTTTGACAGCAAGTAAAATCCTAGAGAGGAAGGGAGATTATGAAACGCCACACAGAGGTAAAAAAAGAGAAGAGGGGAGCATGGGGTTGTATTCATGTTATATTTTATGTTATTTCATGTGTGTAAGTCGTCCTGAGGCTTTCGCGACAGGACAGCTTATAAATATTTTAAATAAATAAATAAATATTCCTTACTGACTTAGGTGAAGTTGCATTTGTGTCAGCTCTAAGTAGGACTGATGTTGGGATACGACCAAAGCCTGTATTTTCAGCTTCAATGCTTTTTGTGCGTGTCGTGTGACCCGTTAGAGGCGAAATTGAGACGCATCCTTAGAAACTTATGGAGCAATCTAAAACTTGACCTCAAAATTTATTTATTTATTTATTTATTTATAAACTTTTTATACTAAAAGTCTCTGGACTCGTGCATAGAAACAAAAGGTAGCAGGAAAGAAAGTTTGGAAAACAATAATTTTGGCTTTTCACACACACATATCCACTTCCTTTCTGATATAAATTCCTATGTTCCTGCAGTCGATTACCCGCATAATACAGTAGTTACAAAAGGGGTCGCAGAAATTCCCTATAAGACTAAATGTTTTCAAACGCAAACTGCGAGTAGTGGTTGTGTGTAAATGCTCATCCACATCACTACGGACTTTAAGAAAGATCGTTTATCTGAAAAAGCAAGCCGAGGAGGAATTTATAGAAAATAAACCTAGAAAGAATAGAGTCATAATCGCACATTTCTGAGCGTTCTCCATCTTTCCCTCAAGCGGGAGAACGGGACTGAGAAGCAAATTGACCGATAGCTGTAGTCCGTACAAACTTAAGTGTGTATTGTGTGGATTTCGGGGAAGGGAGCTCGAAAAGCCAAACCAGACACCATCAGAAACTGACTTTTATTGTACCATTTTAGTAACAAACAATTCTGCTTGTACAAAAAGGTGGCTAAAGGCTTTTTTAAGTGTTATGTATTCTTGGACACTCCTTCATGGATCACTGCCTTGTCGTGGCGAAGGGGCTTGCGTAGCTCAATGAAGCTATGAGCTATGCCGTGCAAAGCCACCCAAGACGGACAGGCCATAGCAGAGAGCTCTGACAAAACGTGATCCACTGGAGAAGGAAATGGCAACCCACTCCAGTATCTTTGCCGTGAAAACTCCATGGACAGTACCAAAAGGCAAAAAGATATGACGCCAGAAGATGAGCCCCTCAGGTTGGAAGGTGTCCAATATGCTACTGGGGAAGAACAGAGGGCTAGTACTAGCAGCGCCAGAAAAAATGAAGTGACTGGGTCAAAGCCGAAAGGACACTCAGTTGCTGATGCATCTGGTGGTGAAAGGAAAGTCCGATGCTGCAAAGATCTATACTCCATAGGAACCTGGAATGTAAGATCCATGAATCAAGGCAAGCTGGATGTGGTCAAACAAGAGATGACAAGACTGAACATCGACATCTTAGGAATCAGTGAACTAAAATGGACAGGAATGGGTGAATTTAATTCAAATGACCATCAGGTATACTACTGCGGGCAAGAATCCCTTGGAAAAGCAGTACTGGGATACAATCTCCAAAATGACAGAATGATCTCAGTTCGAATCCAAGGCAAACCATTCAACATCACAATAGTCCAAGTATTGTCCAAGGCTGTATACTGTCCAATAGTCCAAGGCTGTATACTGTTGCCCTGCCTGTTTAACTTATATGCAGAGCTATCATGAGAAAGGTGGGGCTAGATGAATCACCAGTTGGTATTAAGATTGCTGGGAGAAATATCAACAACCTCAAATATGCAGATGATACCACTCTCGTGGCAGAAAGTGAAGAGGAACTAAAGAGCCTCTTGATGTGGGTGAAGGAGAAGAGTGCAAAAGTTGGCATGAAACTTAACATTAAGAAAACTAAGATCATGGCATCCGGTCCTCTCACTTCCTGGCAAACAGATGGGGAAGAAATGGAGGTAGTGACCGATTTTATTTTCCTGGGCTCGAAGATTACTGCAGATGGGGACTGCAACCAAGAAATTAAAAGACCCTTGCTCCTGTGGGGGAAAGCTATGGCAAATCTAGACAGCATACTAAAAAGCAGAGACATCACCCTGCCAACAAAAGTGCGTATAGTCAAGGCTATGGTTTTCCCAATTGCAATGTATGGCTGTGAAAGCTGAGTGCCGAAGGATTGAGGCCTTTGAATTGTAGTGCTGGAGGAGACTCCTGTGAGTCCCTTGGACCGCAAGGCGATCAAACCAGTCAGTCCTAGAAGAGATCAACCCTGACTGCTCTTTAGAAGGCCAGATCCTGAAGATGAAACTCAAATACTTTTGAGTTTTTGAGTTTTTGGGGAGTGCTTACATCCATACGTGCCCTCCCTCCCCTTGAGATCGGCGGCAAAGGCCCTTCTCCGGGAGCCCTCCATGAAGGACATTAGGAGGGTGAGCATCCGGAGGAGGGCTTTCTCTGCGGTGGCGCTCAACCTATGGAATGCGCTCCCAGAGAGGTCCACCTGGCGCCGTCATTATTTGCTTTTCAGTGCCAGGCCAAGACCTTTTTATTTAAACGTCATTTTAATTGTTGATTTTATTTATTGATTTTAACAACTTTGGCCAGGATATCTCCAACCGTATTTTATTGTAATAATGATAATTATTTATTTGTAAGCCCCTCTGAGGCTTAGGCGAATGGGGTGGCATATAAGTCTGCTAAACAAAATAAATAAATAAATTTATTTATTTATTTATTTTTATTTATTTATTAAAACATTTTTATGCCGCCCCATTCGCCGATACTTTGGTGGCGAATAAATACTTTGGCCACCTAATGAGAAGGAAGGACTCCCTGGAGAAGAGCCTGATGCTGGAAACAATAGATGGCAAAAGAAGAAGGAGACGGCAGAGGATGAGGTGGCTAGATGGAGTCACTGAAGCAGTCGGTGTGAGCTTAAGTGGACTCCGGGGGATGGTGGAGGACAGGAAGGCCTGGAGGAATGTTGTCCATGGGGTCGCGATGGCTTGGACATGACTTCGCGACTAACAACAACAATTCTTGGACATGGTAACACTGTATTACACTGCTGGGATGTTGTAAATTAGTATTACTGGCTCCCTGCCTCCTCCTCCTCCACTCAAGCTGCAATGTGAGAGATACTAACCATGGACATGTGCAGTGGGGTTGTCAAAATGCCACTACAAGGTCTCTCAATCTCCTTTTGCTTTCTTGCCACATGTAATATAGGGATCTTCATTGTGAAATTTGTTTGCATTTGTTGACATTTAAAAAATCACATAAGTGAAATCTGACATAGAAAAGTATGAAGAAACACTTATCAAGTCAGGCGTGGTGTCCCACTCAGAATTAGTAGTGGGCAAAGTATGTCTTAACAGAAAGCAAGAAAAAAGCAACACCTTGAATCAACCTGCAATATCACAGAATTTTATAAAACAGTTTTTCTTAAACTGTTTTCCCTTCTAAACTGCTTGAAAATTGCTGAAAGCCTTGGTGCTTTATTTAATCAACATGCTTTGTTTGTCCTATCAATCGAAGCACACAAACAATATATTTTAACTTTTTTAAAGAAATACAAAATCTTCAGCACTATTATCATTGTCAAAACCAGCAGAGATATGTTATGACAATAACAATCCCTTAGCTAGATTGCGGAGAAGAGCCCTTTTATATAAGTAGATTTTTAGGAGCAAATTTGTAGACATTATAGGACATACCTGGCTGGCTGGCATTAGGCAGGAGCCTGCTACTCAACTCCAGAGCACAAACACAACAACAGACAACCTACAGTGCAGTCACACAACAACAGAGAATCAGCCAGATATTGAGCAATCTTGAGCCCAAAAGCCTCCATCTCAGTCCTAAGCCTCTCAAGTGTGTGCAAAGATCACTTGGATTAAAATACACCAACAAGGAATCCTGGTGGGTGCTCCACTAAAAGTTACACAGTATCTTCAAAGGTCACTGCATTATTTTTGAGTCCTCTGAGGTGATAATAAAAAGCAGTACTTCTTCCGCTATGAACTCTGAATGAAACATTCACTTTTGGATATCATTGTATGCTGCCAAATTCAGAGGCAGGATCGCAAAAGGTGATTCCAAACTAAACTCCATATAGGGCTGTTTTAATCCCTCACTCATGGAAGTCACAACATCTTGCTGCTCCAGGTCCTCTCCCATATTTTCCAAACACTTTTGCTGGTTTTTGTTGTTGGTTTTTTTTTTAGAGTGAGGAAAGCTAGCTATTAAAATTCATACTAGAATAAAAGTCTCATATAGAGTCACAATTCAGTCATATGGTAGCTATATCACATCACAGCCTTACGGCTGATGAATACAATTTATGGAAAGACAGAATATACAAACTTTGGGAAAATTCTTATGTAAAGGATGCATTTTTCCTCCTGCATAATCTTAATTAATCTAATTGAATGTAAAGCCTAATGAATTCAATGTGATTTACTTGCAAGTAATTGTGCGAAGGGTCAGCTAAGTAATTTCAAGAAACTAACCCCGGGGGAGTGTGCCATTTTGTGAAAGTGTATATCCTCAAATTACTAGGTCAGTTCTACAGAGATTTGGTTGAACCACTGTTCCTATCCCCTTTATTATGCCCAGGCCCTTGTTTCAACTAACTAACACTCCAAGCCTGTTCATGTATACTCAGAAGTTTCACTGTGTTCAGTAGGACTTACTCCAAAGTGAGCATGCATTGGATTGCAGCCTTAATTTAGCAATGCATTCAGACTGGGTCGAGGTACAGAACAGTCATTCATTAAGACTTGGTAAGGATATGGTTAATCATCAGCACTTCTCTTGTTAAACTTAAGAGGTTACAAGTCTGAAATGACCTCATCAATCATTTGTAGTGTTTTGCTGCATCCAAGAAAGGAGAGAAGGAAATGTCTTCAGGTTACTAACAGCTCTTTTTGAAAAGCAACAAAAGCAGGGAAAAAGTCATGGAGAAATACCAACGTAAGCAGATTAAAGAAGAAAATAAAAACAGAAACAGAAAGATGCATCTTGAAAGAACTATAGGATATTTTGAAGGCGTTAGCTTCATAGTAGGTACAATTGTAGGCGCAGGGATCTTTGTCTCACCTACTGGAGTACTGAAACATTCCTTGCTTAATGTTGGAATTGCATTGCTCATCTGGACTGCTTGTGGCATCATATCTTTGATGGGTGCTCTCTGTTATGCAGAGCTTGGCACAGCATTACCATTTTCTGGAGGAGAATATAGCCACATAAAGAGAGCCCTTGGGTCTCCACTGGCTTTCATTTTTCTGTGGGCATCAGTGTTCAACAAACCAGCCTCAAATGCTGCTCGGGCCTTGCTCTTTGCTGAGTATGCTACGCAGCCATTCTATGGCGCATGCCTGGCCCCAGAAGTGCTAAAGAAATGTCTGGCTTTGGCTGTTCTCTGGTTTCTTGGGATCCTCAATGGTCGAAGTGTCAAGATGGCTGCTTGGCTACAGACTGTCTTCACCGTCCTGAAAATGATGGCTTTGTCTGTCATTGCTATTGGTGGAATTGTCCTGTTGATCAGAGGAAGGAAAGAGAATATAGCAAGATTTGAGAATATTTTCAACTCAGAGGTCCCTGATGCTGCACAGATAGCAGAAGCATTTTTCCAAGGGCTCTATGCCTATGGTGGCTGGTGGTCTCTCAATTACTTGGCAGGTACGTCTCTCATTTTTCCTTGTCAATTGGTGGTTATGTTCTCTGTTGATGCTTGACTATGGGATTTAGACTCTTTACAAATGTTGATTACTTAACTAGTTTATTGATAGGATTCTGGATGACTTCTGGATAGATCTTAATACAGGCTTAGAGCAGGGCTTTTCTAGGCAGAGAAAAGAGAAGTATGGAGACCCTGCAGAACAGATTGTTCCGAAGGGGATTTAATAATGAATTTACTGTTTGAAGAGACCCATATTAGGACCAATCAACCTTCCCCAAAATGTGGAAGTTCTCCAGCATTCTTCACTGTGTTTAATACTTCACAGTGACCACTTAATATTCATGCAGAGCACAACCTCCCTTAGCAGAACTCCACCAGAGTAAGGCTTCCAGATTATTATTTTTTCTGCTATGTCCTCTCTGTATTGCACAATGAACATATATAGCAACTGCATGATAGGCTAATTACATGATTTGGGGTCATGTAAAAGCATTTTTATGGCTTTCTAACAGTTGTATGTTGATGTTTTGTAACACATTATCTGTTGCTTGAAGGTGTACTTCCATTATTCCCTGTGAAGAAAACAGTATTTCCAGGGACTACACAAGCATTGACCATGAACATTACAGGAAGCAGACATTTCCTTTCATTTTGTAGCAGATGAAATCATAACCAGCCTGTTTTTTGTTCATTGTTCCTTTGGTTCACTGTCCAAAATCAAAGGCAAGGGGGTGTAAGCCATGTACTTGTTTTATGATCTAGATGCCCTGAAAGAAATAAGACCCCAGGGACATAGCTCTGTTAGCCAGCTGGAACACAGGCTAACCACACAATCCTCTGACACTTTTAGGTTAGCCAAGCCAAGCTGAAGAACTTCATTTGTTCCTACAGTATATCACAGAAGTGAGTACACACCTCACATTTTGTAAATATTTCATTATATCTTTTCACATGACAACCCCGAAGAAATGACACTTTGCTACAATGTAAAGTAGTGAGTATACAGCTTGTATAACAGTGTAAATTTGCTGTCTCCTCAAAATAACTCAACACACAGCCATTAATGTCCAAACCGCTGGCAACAAAAGTGAGTACACCCCTACATCCCTAAGTACCCCCCCAAGTGGACACCAGAATGGGATGTGTGGTATAACACAAGCTGCATCATGTTAGACTTCTAAGCCCAATGAAAGGAAGCCAATTCCTTCCTGCTGTTCAGCTGTGGTGCCACAGAGGGACCAAGAGAGGCACCCCCCTCACCTTGGAGAGTTGCTCACCAAGTGGAAGGGGAGCAGCTGCTTTTCTGAGTCACCACTAGGCATAGTGATATCATGGGGAAGTGTCATCACCCTGCCTTCTCTTGTGATGCTCACAGGATAGGCCTGGGTTGAGAGGCCTGGGTTGAGGCCAAGCTAGACACAGCGTACACACCTCAGCCACAAGCCTCTCTCAAAGAATCTCGCTCTCCAGGCATTGCTAAATAGATAGCTGAATTTGATGACAGCCATCAACTGGAACCACTTAGCCAGAGTGGCAACCCTGTTTTTGCCAATTCAGGCCTCTGTGTTAATCCATACAGGTAAAGGTTCAGTTTTAAAGGTTCCCAGGAGCAGGTGCTCTGTAAAGGTAATGAGTCTCAATTGTCCATTCAAGACCAAGCCATTACCAAAATACCTTGCCTTATGATTGGGTTAACTTACGACTATCTACTGTTGCTGGGAAAAATCAATTTCCAGCCAGTTACTCTGAGGATGGCAGCTAAGCTCAGAAAGAACAGGGAATTCTGAGGAGTCGTGTGGGTGGCAGATGAGGTAAGTGTCTCAGCTAGTCAAAATCAGTTTGTGCTGCATCCTTGCAAGCCCTGACTCCATCGCAGCACTGATCCAACATTTCACAACACTTCTGCACACACGCTGAATTGTGCTGGAGCTGTGGCAACTCCAACATCTTCCATTTCAAGTGGTCTACATTTGGAACATTCCAGATAGGGTCCTGGGAGATAATGGAGATGATCTTGCTTGCACCAGATCTCTTGATCCACTTTTTGGCAGATATCAAAAATAAATCCATATTAGTGCCATCTAGCTGTCTGTCCATCTATTGATTGTTCATTTTAGCAATTTATCATCTTTCTTCCATTGAGGGGAGCACAGTACAGGGAAGTATTTTGCAGGAATCGATATGCTACCAGGAGGGCAATATTCTTGCAGTGAATGTATTTATTTATTTTATTTTGCATGGCATTTGCACAATTAGCCGGGAAGTCCACAGTGCTAACGCAGAGCTGTTTGGCTGCCTAAGATTGCGAGCTCTTCAGTTCACATTTGTGCGCTATCCACAATGCGCCACAGGGGGCAAGCCAGCTTTGCACACAGACCAGCTGGCGTTAGTCCGCATCTTCCGGGGTCCTTCTCCACCACTGCTGCCAGCTGCAGGTCTGATGTGGGCTGGTCTTCTCATTTCCATGCAGCTCACTCGCTCCCCACATAGGTGGGCACCCACTTATCTCCTTGTGGTTTCACATGCTTTCGAACTGCTGGGTGGACAGAGGCTGGGACAAGGCAGCCGGGCATCACCCTACCATGCAGATTCAAACGGCCAGATCCCCAAGTTCGGTGTCTCAGCAGTTTAACCTGCAACACCACCTTGCATCCTGCTTGCAGTGAAGAAAGGAGTGAACATAGAAGTATAAATGGAAGCCCTATGAGTGACTTGAGTTCAGCATTTTGCAGCCACTACTGGATACTTTGAAACAAATTTTTTGGCCCTGTTAGCTGGAAGCCTGCTAGAAAAGTAAATAATAAGCTACCTGAGGTTTTTAGGATTCTGTACCACTTACCAAATTCATTCATGGTAGAAAATCATATAAAGAGAATAGCTGTGAGCGTCACAAATACATATGATGTATGCCTTTTCTCTTTACAAATGGATGCTTAACTTGTACATTATATATTCTAGGGGAGGTTAAAAACCCCAGCAGAAACATTCCTTGGACTGTGATGACGGCACTTCCTTTAGTAACGTTGTTTTACTTGCTGGTAAACATTTCATATCTGACAGTTCTTACACCAAAGGAGGTTGTTTCCTCAGGTACGGTTACAAGTTTATGTTCTTGACAGGATAAAAGCTTTGATGATGCCTTCAATAGACAAAGAGAACGCACTAAATGAGCCAAGGTCTTCTAAACCTAACTCAGGCGGTGCTTTTGTTGCACGCTTATCATTCCTACTCACAGTTGTTTATGGGTTCTTTAGATGACGCTGTGACCCTCCAGCTTCATTTCTGTTTATAGGTAGCACTTTCTCTGAGTTCTTTTAGAGCAAGGAAAAAGGGATATTATTTCTGATTGGCAAAAGAAAGCACAATTTCCTCCTCTGTATTTACACTGTTCTGTTTTACTCCAATGCCACATACAGGTTATGCAGTGGAAAAGCAGAAAAGGTCATGATCCTTGTGTAGTGCTTGACTCTGCCATGAAACCATGAATAGATATAAACCAGTAACAGCTTCATATAGAAAAGCCTTTTTACCAGAATCATATGCTCACTGAAATACACATGATTATGAATTGTCTTGAAGATGACAAAATATAGAAGCATCTATGCATATGTTTGGCTAAAGCCCCATTTGGTAATTTTGGGGACAAGTACATTTAAAATAGTCCTTTCTTTTCCTCCTCTTCCTCCTCTCTTTTTCTTCCCCTTTTACAGATCAGAAGTAAGGGAGGCAGCATGAAGCTGGCAATGTGACTAGTGGTGCAAAGTTTTCAATATAGCCTGCAAACTTGCAAGAAGACATTTCTGATTTTTAATCTTCCACTGATATTAGTTTAAAATAATTTCCTCTGGCATACACTGAAAAGAGATTCAAATACCACTAAATCATATAAAGGAACTTTGCCTCTATGTAATTATATGATTTGTGGCATAAAGGCCAACATTATTATAGATATTTGTTTGATTTCTATAGGTGTTCAGTTTTGTTTTTCTACGAATGCAAATAAAGTAATTACAATATTCCAAAGATAAAACAAAAATGCCAAGAAACTACAGAAACAGAACTGCATCAATTTTATCTCTGTTTTTTGCTAGACTTTAGGTTGTGCTACCTGGAATCATTCAGGTTTGCCTTGTAGTGGACATACTTGTTGTTCTAAACTTGCCATAGTCAGAGCCCATTCACTTCGAAATAGTACTTCTGTGGTGCCATTAACAGTTACCCAGTGCAGAATTTTGCTAGTTGGTCCATCTTTTTCTAGGGCAGCCTCATGGTGTCAGATGTTTCACAGCTGGAAATAATGTTCTGTACAGCTACTAAACGTGAAGGATTATTGTCTTATATCTATCCCTGTGTCCCCAAGCACTATTGCTTCAAAATCCTGGAACTAAGCCCTGTTTGTTCTTCAAGGTTTACTGAAAAATCGGTGCCCAGTTGTGGGCTTCACTCAGTGATCCATCTGTCTATGAACTAATCCAAGGCTTACGTGGAACCATTGTCTTTCAATGATACTGATGTGGTCTTTTAATGCAATTGATGTTTCCATGCAGTTGCCGTAGCAGTCACTTGGGCTGACAGAGTGATTCCTTCAGTTGCCTGGGCAATTCCTGCATCTGTGGCTATCTCAATATTTGGGGCCCTTAACAGCAGCATCTTTACACTTGGACGACTAAGTTATGCTGGGAGCCAGTCGGGACACTTGCCCATCATAATATCCATGCTTAACGTCCAGTACTGCACTCCTGCTCCAGCCATGATTTTCTCCACCGTGATTGCATCCATTTTTATTATTCCCTCTGATCTAATTGCTTTAACAAATTATTTTGGATTCTCCGTTTGGCTCATGATTGGACTGACATGCACTAGTCTGATCATCCTCCGCTACCGAGAGCCTAATCTACACCGACCATACAAGGTAAAAAGGAAGAAATTAAAATGTGCAATACAGAGGCTTAATAGTATTGCATTAAAAGAAACCTGTGAGCCTTGCAAATCTGTAAAAATGTTGGACAGTGTAATCACATAACCTAAACAAGCTTAGCTCCATAGTTCTCAATGGGATGCATGGCCCATATAGTCTAGCTGGTCCTGTCTCTCATGAGTAGAAGCTCCTCTGGATATTCAGACAGAAGTTTTTTACATCACTAGTGAGCTAACTCTTTTCACTGGAGCTGCCAGGGACTGAACATGTGACCTTCAGCATGTGAAGCTTGTCCACAAGGACTGAGCTATAGCTCCTCACAGGACACATGCACACATCCTCTCCTGTGCAGTCTTCATGGGAAGATATTCATTCACTTGGCCAAAGCCCATAGCCCTGCTCAGGTATCATGAACATCTAGTCCTGAAGCAGGTAAGGTGGCAGGTGTGCCCTTTTCACTGCAACCTTCCCATATTGGTAAGGAAAGTCAGGAGCAAGACTGTAGCCACATTCAGCCGAATGTGGTATAGACCTCTGCTCGACAGGGAAATTTGTACAACCAAGGTCCCTGATCAAGGGGAACACAGGAACCATCTTCAACTAAAGGTAGCTAAAGCCATTTCTAATTCAAACTGGGACCTTTGTGGGTGGAGTGGCTGGAGCTGACTGGTCTGCCTGTCTCCTCAATAATTAGAATTCATAGTACCCAAATAAAGCATGATCCAGAATCACAGTACTAACTTCAATTCCAAAGTGAAGGATACACTTTTTGCTGCAACTTAAAAATGAAATGCAGTTGCAAGGAGATGGGTGGCGTGGAAATAGAAATACTATGAGCTTGGCAATGACACATTGCCAAGAGCTGGTTGAGCCCTCACTCACCTACCTCACTGTCTGCTGGGCAGAAAGAGCATATGTGGAGCGGCCTTGAGTAAAAGTGTTCCCCCTTAATCAACACGTATAATTCAGTGTATGACCTGAGCTTGTTGTGTCTTCAGCTTGGAGTGGTTCCTGCCAGAGTTCAGCTCACTTAAGACACTGAAATGTCACTGTGTAGGACAGAAGTCTATGCAACAGCCACTTCCTGCCCTAGAATTAACTTTCTGCTGAAACTACTAAAAACAGTCATAGGATCTGAGAAGTATCTGTGTAATACTGAAATACTGTGTAACATCGATTAATTGGATAATTCCCTTATGATGAAGTTTCAGAGGAGGTTTGTTTGTTTTTCGCTGCCATGGCTCCATGGCTCCACTGTCTCAGCTGCATTCACATGCACTCACATGCATGCTTTGCTGGAGAGGTTTTGTTCTCTAAAGGTAGGTTTATTTTCAAGGTTACAGATATAAAAACCTGTTCATGTATCCTGACAAACAGCCCAGCATAACTGCACATACGTCCATATACGGCAAAAAGAGAATGTGTCTGAAATATGGGTGTGAGTGGAAATGATGTGTATACATGAAAAAATCTTCTTGCAGTATTAAGCAAGAGCTGGTTTTGTTCTTCACTCAACTGCAGCAGAGTAGTGACAAGTGTTGGGATTGCAACACCTAAAGTGGCAGCCATTAATGTAAGCAAGCAGTCCAGATACAAGAATTTCTGAGCCAGTTTTGAATCTGCTGCACTTACCCCCTGTAGAGTTACACCATACAACAGAGCCATCCTGGTGTGCTTTAAAATCTGGTGCTGATTTTCCTCTTCATCTTTTCCTTACACCCATAAATCCCCCTGTATGCCAAAGCTATGCTAGGTAGGGAGATTTGAGCAGTCCTGAAGTAGCAGCATAGTGGATCTGCTGCAACAGCCATCCATAATTCAAGGATGGCCTTGGACAGGGCCAGCTTGCAGTGAGACAAGGACCTTGTGTAACAATCCATGCTGCGTGGTAGCACATTACCTCCCATTCACCTCCCAAGTCAGGATGGCACTTTCCAGTAGCTGCTTCCATGCTTCTAGACTACAAGATGCATTCAACTGGTACACACTCTTAAATGAAATGTGTGTGACAGCTGAAACAGTTTGTGGCTTATACTAAACACATATTCATATCTGATAATAAGAGTTTTTTCTTCAGAAGCCATTTATTGTGTGCTTGTGATTTCTTACGGTTGTTGAAGGACTCTATAGCCAACACTGTGATCCTCCAGTTTTTTTCTTGCTTTTTCGTAGGGACAAATGGAACATTACAGTAGAATGCAGAACAGGTGTTGTTTCTCCTTGTGCATCAGAGATATTTTGCTAAAGCACAGCCCTAGCTAGTGGTAAAGCAGCAGAAAAATAGGCAAGGAAGAGCTGGTTTTGCTACAAAACTGAAAGTAGATACAGCCAATTAACCATCTTGTATAGAAAAGCCCTAGAAGAATGGGGCAAACTGTGTATATATTATTCATTTATTGGAAACTTTTATATGCCGTCCCTTATGCATGGCATCTCAGGATGCCTCACAATAAGTAAAATACATTAAAAACAATCTAAACAATAAATAACATATAACCAATAAAACACGACAGTTGCATTACAATACTAAATTTTAAAATAATGGTTAAATAAAAAGGTTTTGACCTGGTACCAAAAAGAGTATAAACCCAGCACCAGGCAAACCTCTCTGGGGAGCGTATTCCATAGTTTAGGTCTCATTGACTAATAAAAGGGAGATGGAGGAAACTAATATTTACACAAGATAAGAGTCCGCAGGGGGAAAGGGCAAAATCCACTACCTCCTGTTTTCCTTCAAAGTTCCCTAATGCTTTAAGCATTTTTCCCTCGCTTGGCTCACTTCTGGCAGGGGAACTGGGCTGAGGAAGCAATGCTTTCAAAACAGCACGGCGCCAAGTGATGGAGCTGTGGGTTTTCTGCACATTGCCAAAGACGGACCCTCTGCTTGGTACGTGAATGAGGCAGGGCACACGTCTCATGCCCCACGCATCTCATTTCTCCACATCTGAACTTTTCTAAAATGTTTTGTGCTATTCATGTGACAGATGTTAAATTCTGTTAGAGCCAAAATGCATATCGTGCCGATCATAAGGTATGTAGCTCAGCACGGGTTTTTCATTTAGTGCAAATGCACAAGACCCCAATTTAGACCAGGGCCACCAAACCCTGGAAAAGAAGGAAAGGATTAACCTTTCTCTTGCCTACTATATTTTCCCCAAATCCCCCATGTTCAGTTAACAAAAGAAAATAGTCTTCGGTGACATGGACTCCTTTTTCAACTCTCCCTACAGGGGAAAAAAATGGGGGAAGGGGGTTTCTCGTCTCTTCCAGAACATGGTGTTTCCTATCCAAACCAGAGTGCATAGACCTAACACTACAATAAATACAAAGATCACCATGGATTGCTCACTACACAATGAGTGTATTGTATAATTTGGCTCTTCGCCACCAATATGAAACAAACTCAAATCAACAGGCCAATTCTATACATGTTTACTCCAGCCAATCCTCCCTGAGTTCAACTGTACTTACTCCCAGATGAGTGAATCTAGGTTTACAGCCCAAGCAGCACATCTGACAAATGCCAGGATGGCAGTTATACTTCCCTTGATGAAGTTGATCATTTGATACTCATTTGAGAAAATGGTTCATATAATGCAGAACCTGAGAGATTCTGCCTACAGCTTTCTCAACCTTCTGTTTTATATTTTTTTTCAGGTTTTTTTACCGGTGGCCTTTGGAATGGTGGCAATTTCATTGTTCTTAGTTTTAGCTCCAGTAGTCTGGTCTCCAAAGATGCAGTACATCTACACTTTGCTTTTCATGCTTGGGGGTCTTCTCTTATATCTGCCTTTTGTGCATTTTAAAGTGCATTTTGAGGTTTTTGACAAAATTACTTGCCAGCTGCAGCTGTTGCTGGAGGTGTCGCCGGCAGATGACAAATTGGAGTAAATCTGCAATAAGAACTGGTAATGAGCAACATGGTTTGGAAGCAACATTGCCTGTGTGGAATGTGCCACATGCAGGGGGTTTCCTTGTCCCCTCTGACCTCCTACAGTGGGTCCTCTCACCTTTGTGTGAGAGGATCCAAGCCAAATGAATCTTGACATTACTGGAGATGTCACCTGTTGAAAGTAAACTTGGTCAATTATTTCACTGCAGTTATTACATTTATTACATTTTTGTACTGCCCAGAAGCTCTCTTGGAAGTTTATAAAGATTAACCCTTAAAATACATAAACCATTTTAAAACCACATACACAAAACATATAAGTATGCATATAAAACAGAAAGATATAAAATCAATTAGAGTATAATTCAAGGAGGTTGCCTGTAAACCTCTAGACTCAGATGCTTAAGGACATCTTATGCAGGATGGGAGGAACACAGAGAAAAGGATTCATTTCCTCTTACTCTGCAAATCAGCTAGAAGGCCACTTTGGAGTGGGAGGGAAGAGGTCTGAGGATATTTCATATCTTGACTCTTCTCCTCACCCTCCTCACCCTCAGTTCACTCTTCTCCTCACCATCTGAACACTCTCTTCATTCCTTCCCTGAGACTGTGCATATGATACTGGAGAAATAGCTGGCATACCAGCTGTGTGGGGAAGGGCATCTGAGCAAGGATCGCCACCTCCAAGATCAGATCCACTTTCCAGCCTCAGAATGGGAATCCAAAGGATCCTGTGGGTCCCTAGAAACTGTCTATGGGACATAGGATCTTTGTGCATCCAGTAATCAATCCAATTTGCACAGGGTTTTGTATGACACATTAGCAATGGTCTTAAAGAAGAAGCAAAAACATAATTTTGTTTATAGACATGCACACATGTGTCACTGAGCAGCTGACCTGTGAGAAGAGTTATTCCTGCCTTTCTTTTACAGAAAAGAATGTCTCTTCTAAGCCACTTGCAATTTTGAAAAGTACTTGTATTAAAAATGTTTACACATTTAGAATTTCCTGCCTGGTTTTACTGGGGGCATAGTGACCCATCTTAGTCTATCAACATGTTATAAATTGAATGATTTATAGTACAATTCTATTCATGCATATTTGGATGTACATGTTCAAAGGGGCTTATCCTAAGATATGTACCTATTGTATGGATTGCAGCCATAACCAATTCATTGGGAAAGGCCACAATCCTATGCATGGTCAGGAAGACACATTCCTACAGCTCCCAGCGTCCCCCTGCAAGCCTGGCTGCCTGGGGCATGCTGGCAGTTTTCTGCCTAAACATGTATTGGATTGAATCCCAAACGTTGCAGTCGTAAGCTTGTTCATTCATCCAAAATGCATAGAATGGTAAGTTTTTCAAATGAGCACATAGTCTGAAATATTGTATAAATTCTGCAGTCATCATCTTTTTATGCAGCAAACATAAAGATTAAAGTTGATATAATTTGGTGAGGAGAAAAGATAGAAGACAAAATATATGGGGAGAAGAAGAAGCCTGAGGCAATGGCTGGAATTATTGGAGGATAATGCTCCACTCCCCCTTTCCACACCAAGGCGGCTTACATCTTTGAAGCTCAGCCATGCTGGCTACTAGGGTCATGGCCAGGAGAGCTCTCCAAGGCATTTCCGAGGTCAGAGATGGGATTCTAACCTTTCCTGTGCCCCTACAAACAATATCTGGGGGTCATGGGGTTCTGCTCTAAAAGTATTTCTAAATTTACATCTGTACATGAAAATTAGCCCATTTAAATGTTATGCTCTGCCCTTTTTTGGTGAGGTATATTTGACCACTCTAGTTTGGAGTCATACCCTTTGTTGATTTGACATGTCTGCTCTTTTTTATCTTTATGCCTGTAGTTTTCCAACATGGTTTAATTTGGATTGTAAGCTATTTGGGTTAGGGACTGCCTTTTGCTAAGCTACTCTGCAATCTGTCACTTCCGTATCAATGCAATTACATAAATAAATATATTTTAAAAAGAGCAATTCATTGTTTTTATTAAATGCTGTATCTGAATATCACATATACTTTGAATTATTCAACCACACCCCACTTCTTTCTTCACCACAAAAGGAAATCTTGAGGACTGTGATCTGGTTAGAAGGACTCAGCCAGTAACCCATGATGTTCTGTAAGCAGGTGCCAGGCATGTTTGGCTACTGTTCCCAGTATGCAACCTGCAGTTGGGGGGATGAGGGGTTGTGCCATGACATGCAAACCCAGCCATCGTGGGTTCTTTGAGGGTTATGCAACCCACACAGAACTAGTAGGAATACGTGAGAGTCTTTAAGCCTTAAATGACTCAAAATTACTGAATTCATATGACATGGTATGACACTCATTCAGGGCCTGTGTATTCAAAGTTGTAGGCACACAAACTCAGCAAGCACCATGGCTCCTGTATGGCTTTCTACCTGGCTTTTTTGGAAACATGGTGTGACTATCATTTAGAAATGCAGCCAGCACAATCCTATGCCTATTTACTGAGAAATAAGCCACACTATGTTCAGTGTGGCTTACCCCTAGCTATGTGTCATAAGACTGAAATCTGAATGACCCCAAAAAAGATATTACCAAACTTGAGGCATCCTATATGAACAGATTTGTTCAAACCTTTGTGCAGCTGTATTTGTAGTCCCTCACAAATACAATGTGTGAGGGACTACAAAATATGACCACTTCATGGAAAGCTAGTTTCCATCAATCATTTTCATAAATAAATAAAACCACAGTGGTCTATACACCTTCAACAGTGCTCTTATCTTGGAGATGGGACTCCAAAGGCCAAGCTGCGGCCCTGCTCCCTTGCAGCTGCCTCGCCTTGGATTCTCATCAGCATCTACATTTGGCAACTTATGGTCATCGGCTGCCAGGGCGAAAAGATCAAGCCCTTGACACTAATAAGGATCAAGCTGGACATAGTGTCTTAATGAACATGAAACAAAGACAACTAGGGAAACATTTTTCTTTGCTTGTCTGGTAGATCTGTATTATGCTTAATGTTAATGGATTGTATTAAGCATTAAAAGGATGATGCTGTATACTGAATGTTTTCTGATTCATTCTTCAAAAATACTTGCTATCTATCTCCTGTTTTGATTCTTCAGTCCTGTTTCTAGGTCAGAACATATCAAACTATGTTTTAACACACATTTTGATTATATATGAAAAAGAAGCCAACAACAGATTGATGTCTTGGGGATTCACATGGTCCAACTGCTGCCAGGGAAAGTTGTAGACCAGATTTGGATGTGTGTAGTCTTCTGTCTGGGGGGAAGCATTGTGAAGGTGCTGCTTCTGCACTTACAACTAAGGTACAAATAGCTACCCTGCATGATATCATAAGACAAGTGGGCTTCAGTCCTATACACACTTATTGGGCAGTACATCTCCTTGAATTCAGTGGGACTTAGTAGACATAGGATTGATCTGTTCAATGTTTTTGCATTTGAAGCAGAAAGCCACAGTTACCTTCTCCCTTTTCTAACCCCTGTTCTGCTCCAGATCTCATAATTCAGGGGCACACAGAGAAATTGATGTACATTGGAAGTCAGAAATTGTGCCCCTTATAGAATTTATTACCCAAAAGCAACTGCTTTTTATTACACTGTGGTAAGATTAGCTCTGCTCAAAGAATGAAATCACATTGGAATTGCAGAGAACTTACAACAGCATCACAAGCAAACAGAAAATACTGGACCGATATATGGGTTTTAGATGCCAGGTTTATTTGTAGTTTAGGAGTGTCTTGCAAAGATGTCCACCAGATGGCTCTGTGCAAGTAATATTTTTCCTGAAAAATTAGGGTGGATTATACAATCCATTTACAGCAGTGAATGGTTTTCTCAAGATAAAATTGTAGAGAAATCATTTTCTATATAAGAAATTTAAAAACCGTAATCTGGTTTTTGTGTTCTGGTGTTGAACTTCTAATATAATGGCTCAGAACCATTTAATTTTGATAGGACAGGATTGCCTCCAAGTAAGTAACCACTGAATAACAATTCAGATATAGGTGTTTACATGAGTGTATGAAAAGTGTGTGTGTGCAAAAAGAGAGAGAATGAGAGGTCAGTCCCCAAGGATCTGCAAAAAAGGATACAGTGGCTAGCGCTAGCTTAGCCAGATGGGGCTGTATATCTGGCTGTGGAGTGATAAGGGAAGCTAGTTTATTTGTGTAACTTCAGACCACAAAAAAGATCCTCCTGGAACAGCTGTGCAGTGTCGTGTGTGTGTGTGTGTGTGTGTGTGTGATAATCACAAAGCCCTGGAAGTCCTGACTGGGTCTGCTAGGTTGTAGGATTTGGGAAGGAGGCTGAAGGAGCCTGGCAGAACTCCAAGGTTGCTTGGGTCTTTCTGTGGCTGCATCCAAGGAGGCCAGAGTATGCATGAGCTCCTTTCTTCTGGCTCTTTGGTTGTAGCTGGTAAGTGCAGGAAACCACCCTGCACCTTTCCCCTTGGTCATGTATGCCTGCATGGGCCACAAAGGGCTGCAGGGAACATCCTATACTTGGGTCTCCTCTCCTCTGGGACAGCTGAGACTCAGGGCTGGCATGCAAGGGTAAAAGGGCTGAATCTTGCTCCCATGCTTTAGGGAATAGTTATGTAAAGATCTATGAACTGCAGCATATAGTGAGATTGTTGCTCCCTACAATAAAGAAGTAGAACTCAGCATGACAAGCAGGCCAGGCATACAGCATTTTGTAGGACAGTGAATGCTTTAAAGAAAGATCTCCTTTAAAAAGCAGGCTTGCGTTCATTTGCTAACATTTGTAGACATATAGACACCACAAAGATTCAGTCTTTAGAATGTATTCCTTTACAAAAATAAAAGAAGGAAATCACCACTTAAACCTTTAAAAGAATTAGAGGCCAAATACGTTGATCGGTTATGAAGTGCATTTTGTTGACTCTGCTCGGTTGCCATCTAGGAAACGCAAGCCTGGAGGCCAAATGATTTTTTAAAAAGCAGATTCAGCATTCATGGCTTATTACTGCTAGTAAGGAATAGAATCTTGACATAACAATAAATAATATATCTGTGTCCATGGACATATTTTATTTATTCATTCAAAGTACTCCATTGTGACCTTCATTTCCAGATGGTGAAATCCTTGTTGTTGTTACATTTGTTAAACTACGACTTCGCTTGCTTTTGTTACTTCTTCTTCTGTGAAAAGGACACTCAGGGGGCAATCCATGCCAGGCTGGCCCCAGCACATCTTCCTCGTGCTATTTCCACCATGATGGGAGACCAACCCTAGAACACCTTCCTTTTCTAAGAAAGCACAGTCTTGGTATTTCTGCAAATGCATTTATTACATCTGGGGCACATGCTAATGAATACAGGGCAAATGAAAAAGGGGGCATGAGTTAACACACACATGCAATTGCTGGGTAAGTAGGAGGAACTGGCGTTTTTAAAAACCCTTTAATTGAATGGCCAATGAATGAAGAAACCAAAGCATAAAGACAGCCCCTTCTTCCCCTCAAAAATCATGGAGGAAATTATGGGAAGAAGTGAGGGAGCACAGCTGTGGTGCTCCATGCTGCCATCCTCCCATGGAGTGACGCCAGCAGATCCAGCATCCCATTCCCCCAATCAGAAAGCAAGCGCTCTCCTCCACTTGCTTCCCCATAAGTAAGTAAGTTCCACTGACTTTAATGTGATTTATTTGTGAGTAATCCCATTGAAGACACAGAGGCAATCTAGACCAGGCAATTTTACTGGCATGGTAATATTTGACCTCTTGACATGTCACATGACACACACTGCAAACTGCCTTCCTTATGCTATTTCTCCTAACATATCCTGGATTTCTTCAGACCAGTTTTATCATGACCTTTCCTATGCTTCAATTTCCCCCCAGTATAGATTATCATGGAGTGTTAAACTTGCAATTCTTTTCACAGGCCAGGAGGAGCAGCTTTCATAGGCTGGTGGGGAAGAGGAACTGTCCTACTAGGGCTTTGGAAAACAGCAGCAGCAAGAAATCCTACCATTGCTTTCCCTCCTCCCTATCCTTCTCACAGCTTTTCTCTCTGTCTTGCCCACTGAACTGGAGAGTAAGCACCCTGCTCTTCCTCCCCTTCTCTCCCCTCCCTTTCAGAAAAAAAAATTCAATGTCTTTTCAACCCTGAAAATGCAAGTCTGTTTAGACGTGAATCACATTATATTCAATAACCATACACAGAACTGAATCACATTTACTTCAACACAAATACTTATTTATTTAACAACTTATATGCTTATTGGGTGGAGGAGAATGTGGGGGTGCTGTTCCTGCTGGCTTTACCCCATGAGAGGTGGGAGGACAACAGCAAGGAGTAACTCCTCTTTTCTCTCCACCCCGACTCCTTCTCCTTTCCATGACGTTTTGTGAAGAGGTAGAAGGAACTGTCAATTGATTTTCCCCCCTTAAAAACAAACAAACAAACTCTGCTCCTTTACCCCAGAGAATCTGCAGATAGCTAACAGAGCTGAAAAAATAAATGTAACAATAAATGAACCTTAAAAGGCCATTTCCCAGCACACTTTTCCAGCTCCTGTGACTTTCTCCCCCAGTCACATTTGTGTATAACACAAGTTTTTGTTTTCTGTACTGTGAGAACAGTGCCGTATTCGTTAGCATGTGCCTGACTTTGATAAATGGGTTTGCATAAACAATGGGTCTGCTTTTCCTTCCAAACAGAAAGGGCACCAGAGGAGATGTCTCCTTGGTGGATCACAGGCAGCTTCCAGTATAGGAGGGCCCTACCTCAGTGAAAGGTCAGCAACTATGGCCACAGTAACTCTCTGCACTTGAAGAAGTATGGCCACGCTACACAGAACAGAAGAAGTGTAAAAGTGATGGTTACCTCCTGCGCTGGAAAATACTTCAGCATCCCATTTCCTCCAGTCCAGTGCCAGCTACAAAGGCCAGGGAGGGTGATCTCAGTGCCGAGACCACCTAAGAGGGCAGAGTGATAGTTAGGTCTCCCATGGCTGTCTAGACATTGTCTCATGGCCACAGGATTGTGTTGTAGGGAATTGCTAAGCAAATTGCAGTAGAAAAGACATGAACAGTTTCTCCCACCAGCTCACCACCATACCAGAGTCACAATCAGAGCCAATGTTAATTTACTGTCAAACAGTACCGAGACCTCAGAAGTGGACGGTAAAAAAGTTATAAATAAATAAATAAATAAATTCATCTGTATAACACACTTTCTGCAATACCTCTGCTCAAAGCAGTTCACCAAACAAACAAATACAATCCCCAAATCAGAATACTTTGTGATATATCATCTCAATTACATGTCAAATATATAAAAACCATGTGATTTAAAGCATGTCAGCACTGAAGCACCAGTAGTGGTATATGTGCATGTTCAACAATGCTGGCTGGGGCATGCTGGAAGTTGTAGGCCTTTTTTCTATCTAAAGATGCAAGGTTCTGCAGCTTAAACAGCTTGTGTTGAGAGACCTGACCACAGGGGACATCACCCACAGCAAACACACAGCAAAATAATGGTGAAAATACCATACCTGATCCTTCCAGCAGACTTCCCTTAAGCAAAGGAAAGAGCCCTCCGCTCACCAGGATCCTCTGCCCTGAGTGAAGGGAAGCAACCCTCATTTTCAAGGCAATGGTCCTCTTGGCAGCTTAACAGGAGGAGGAAGATGGAAAAAAACTGCTTCCTGTGCAGATATCCCCAGGCTGTCCAGGTTCCGCACAAGCGTTTCCTCCCAGACCCAAAGAGCTTTTGTACTTGTGCATGTTAACTGGCTGTCAGTCTGCTGTGTCTGCTTTTAATTTTGTCTCAGGGTTGCAACCTGAACACAGCACATGGAGCGCTTCCTTTTCTGCTTTTCTGTTAGATAAGCTCTAGGTGGCATAGTAGAATAGCACAGCTGTACAAGAGGAGATCCCACTTCCTTTTGCTTCTGCAATTAAAAGCCACATTTCCCTGTTTGCCTGTTTTCAACTAGCTGACTATGCTGGTTAGGCACAGAAGTGAAACTGGAGGGTCACAGTCTCAAGAATCTATAAACAACAGTGAACAGGGATGATACGAGTTCAGTGAATGCCATACGAAGAAGAGTTCCCATAGAAGCGTCACACCTTCTTGCAGTTCCTAGGGCTGGGAGTGTGACACGGCAGATGGAAACTGCCATGCCGTGATGGCAAATACAGAACCTTTCTCTCTCTTCACCAGCCAGTCACCAATATGTTCACAGATTGCGCTTGCGTGTTGGCTCCTCATGCAGAGAGCATGAATGACCATGCGGCAATGACTGGAATGCCATGCTGACTTTGCAGGGTCCAATCCACACTCTCTCCTCTTGAGAACACAACACAAACACGGACGGCTAGGAAGCTGAGCCAGCCTAAGACATTTGGCTGCCTGAGGCAGAGCAGCAAATGTCCCCCCACGCATTGAGGTGCACAGAAGCCAAGGTGATTTTGGCCCCTGGGTCAGAAAATCTCACAAGCTCTGCCTCCCCCCTCCCTCCGCCCCGCTGCCAGGCAGTAGAAATATAAAAAGGCATTAAATAAATAAATAGGTAAATTGAAGTCTACTGCTGTTTCATGACACCCAAAATCAGCTTAGCAAAACCAGAGGAAAATGTTTGCCTAATGGCAGAGCCAGTCTGGCAAGGAATAACCTGCAGTGCCTCCCCACCAGTGGCCACCTTCGTAACTCAGTGGTTAGGAGACTTGCACAGGAGACAGGCTTCCCAAGTGAGTTTCAACTCTTCACCGATGAACTCAGATCAGCAGGAAAATAGAATTCAGTTATTATTTGAAGACTCTCCCTGGTTAGTAATTAATTGCTCTCAAGTTGCACCTTCTTACCTTTCTGTGCATTACTGTATTTCACTTGTAGTTGGCAGTGTTTTAATAATAGATTTGAATGTGTTTTCTATATTTATAGGTAAATTGCTTACAATATGCATTGTATTAAATGGTTAACTATAATAATTATTAATAAATAACATTCTGCTGTTAGTTTCTAATCCATACAGAAGTCTTTGTTATTGCACAATTTTAATTAGAAGTGCTTTTAAGGAATCCATAAAAAATCAACTGCATTTACACCAGGGAGATAACTTCTGACTGTATCTTTCCAGAGCGCCAATTAATAAACAAATGAAACATTTGGCTGGGATAAGCTTGGATCAATAACTGGTGCCCAAGAGCTCAACATTCTCATTCAACCTATGGCTATAGTTTAGCAGCCACAGACCTTTCTACAGTAAGAATTCAACACTGCATATTAAGAATGTGGCACTCCTGTACCCCTGCTCCCCACTACATAGACAGTCTGAAAGTTCTGGGGTGGCTGCCAAAAAATAGGAAGGCATTTAATCTGGTTTGTGGGCTTTTTAAAAGTCTGCACTGAATAACCCAAGGATGGTGCAGAAAGAACCAAACGGAAGCTATAGAACAATGTGAACCAACACTCTAACTTATCCATAACAAACCAAAGCTTAAAAATACCTTGGGTTGCCGTTATGTGTGAATTGGGCACTTGTACGAATCTATACACATTCCTTTTGGGGTCAGCTAGGTATGAATGCAAACTATTTCATACCCCTGTTGCTGATCAGATTATGAAGAGGCTAATTTGTTCACAAGAAACTATTCTCCAACATTCTATCATGTTATACATGTTGTGTGTTGCATTTAGAATTCTGAATGAAGGAAAAAAACTTGAACATCATCTGTACATATTCATTCATTATTTATTCGGCTAGTCATGGCATAACTGTGCATGTTGTAAAAAATCCTTTTCCTAAAAAAAAAATAGCAATCTTACATAGCCTACCCACTCAGGTCGTGCTTTTATCAGGAGCTGTTTATAAACTTTCAAATGCTCTTTAAAACCATAAACCCACCCTTCCTTCCTTCCTTCCTTCCCTCCCTCCCTCCCTCCCTCCCTCCTGCTGAAAAAGTAAGCTATAACCCTCCAAAGTTCTGAAATGAGGATCATATTCTGTGTTAAGCTAACAGGTAGGATAGAAGTAGTATAAATAAATGCATGAATAAAATATTCACATAGCCCTGATATGTAAAGTTACACAGGAATGTAACAGATGTCACCATAAGCTCTGCAGGGAGTGCATTACTCTATAATTCTAAAGTTCAACATAAATCCAAAGTGAGCTAATATGTCTTTTTGCATTAATAATAATCCTGTATTCCCTAACAATTGTGAGATTTAATACCTGCTTGGTTTTTTGTTTTTTTTTTTTTTTTGGTTAGTGAAGTGCTTGAAAATGCATTGAAAAAATGCTTGAAAAACACTTGTAAATTGGGTGAGCAAAATGGTTGATGTATTCCATATTCAAAACAATTATTTTGAAGCCTTTCATAAAGGGACCTGTTTCTCAATATGGAGTATGATACTAGGACCAGTGTAAATGATTTTGCACTAGTGTAAGCTACCTTTAGTATAATACCAGTAGTATTTGTTGGCATGACAGGTTGCTAGTACAACAGTGCTCCCCAGATTCCCCTTTGCACCTGCAAATGCTATTGATGCTGTGCTACAGGCAGCTTGCACTAGCACAACAAAAGCTGAAGTGCTGAACGGATACCATCCATAACAACCCCTCTGAACATGCTGTAAACTTGCAATTGCAAAGAAATGGCTCCACATTCCCACTGTCAGGAGCATCTGCAGCTCTCATGGATCTATTTCCATTTCTTGCAGACCTTGCCACAATTCCATGAACATTAAGGAAAGTTAAACTTGTTTTCTTTGTTTCTAGTGCATGGTATGAATATGTCCATGAACATGTGTGTGTCTCAATCTGTAGCTGGAGTTGCACTTTTCCGATCTGTCTTCTCAAAAATGCAGATCCCTGCTGACTAAAACTCTCAGGAGAAATAAACATTTCACTTTTGAAAATGCATAGTCCTCCATTGCTTTCGGGAGAATACAAGGGAAGATCCATAGATGTGATTTGGGTTTGAAGTTAGGGTTGAAAGTAGTCAATAAAATGTCATGCATGTGTGTCAGCAAAATCTTAATGCATGCTCATTAACTTCTGTTTAGGCTTTTCAGAGATTACTTGGGATTAGTTATGGATTATGAACAATAGTTGTCAATCCGCTTTTCCCTCAAACCATTTGGAGCTAAGTACTGCAAATCCCACACTGAACTTGCTGCTTGAAGAATATACACACATAGCCATAAGAAAAGGATAAAAGAGCTGTAAAAGAGGAAAACAGGGACTTTTCTACTAATATTGCATGAATGTTTTGTTTGCCTGGGCATTGCAAAGAGCAAGAACTGACAGAATGACTCTCTAAGGCAGTGCTGCATAATTTACTTATTATGTAATTTGTTTTATTTATTAAATCTGTTTAAGAGCCATTATGCTCTATGGGCAGCCAACCACACTGTTTTATTCCTAGGCTCTTTGCACTTTTCTTTCATATAGCTATTTATTTCATGGTTGCTTTTAGGTTGGCCATGAGTCCCACTTTATAGAGAATAATTAGTTTCCTAACTGTCAGAGCAACAACTCAAACACCAACCCTAATATTGCCCACCCCTGGTTTACAGACTTTCCCTTAATCACAAATGTTCCCCAAGTGACTGACACAGGTTAGTAGCATGACATTCCCTACCTTCAGGCTTACACTCCAAATTTAAGACATGAGACTCAAGGAGTAAAGTATAGTGTGGGTGGGAGAGAATAGCTGTGTATCTGTATAATTATAATTAAAATTAAAATTCTATTCAAAGAGTTGGCAATGGTAATAATTTACTTCCTTTTCCCTTCTACCACACAGGACATTTAACTGGAATAGGCTTTGTGAGGGAAGAAGGGACATAGCTAAGTGGGGCAGAAGTCATAGATGCAGAAGGTGATGGAGACAGATTACCTGGCTGGCCTCTTTTTCTTCATTAATCTCAACCAAGGGCACAGGTGATTCACAGGGTGTCCATCCAGGTGTCCACCTAGTAACCATTAATTTGCTGCCTGAGGCAAGCTTTGAGGACTTTTTAATGATCTGAAGTCACAGAGCTCACACAAGCAACTAATGAACAAAACGGAAGTAAATCATCTAACTAATGTATACCCCAGAGAGTTAGATATAGGAGTCTTCTACAGCAAAGAGATGTTTAAAAAGTTTTTGTGACAAATTAAAGAATATTGTATTTATCATAGCATGCATTTTTGTGAACTCAACCTTCGTCAGCTCTTGTTGGGTGACCCAATTGGCCTACTTAGATATAGAAATTGTCAGGCTAGCATGTGAACTGGAAAACTGGCACCCAGACCCTGATGCCTGGGTGTTCTCTGTGGCTCAGAGAAGTAGCTGCAGCCACAGCCCATGCAAGCGGCAGCAAGAAAGCCTCCAAAGTCTAGTTTCTTGAAGCCTTGAAGCCACTGGAACAGCTTATTGTGGAGTCACTGGCTGGACCATGAATTCAGCCAGCAGCTGACACTAGCCTTGCTGAAAAGTTCTTTCAGTTTCCTACCGTTCCTACTGTTCTCACCCTAGTTTGATAGAAAAGAAACTGATTTTGAAAAGAAATTCAAAGCAGAAAAATCCTGAACCTAACCCATGAGAATATCTGAAACTTTTCCTTTGAATTTCTTTTCTGTCATATTGAGTGAGCTTACCTTATACATGAGGTGGCTGAGAAATGTGCCTAAGTCATTTGTCTTGCATTATACAATAATCACTTAGCACCTGCATTAGAAGCAAGATGTATCCACAGTCCACCCTCAGAAAGTTGGCATTTGAAAAATCCTGGGAGATGTGCAGAATGGCAACCAGACCCGAGCCAGGCTTTCTCAGAAGACATTTAACTGAGGAAAGTTTGACAATATTTCTTTTCTTAAGGGTTCCAGGCTCCTGCTATGCCTGAAATGGTAGCAGAAGAAACCAAGAAACAAAACTTCTTAGGAAAAAGAATGATGCTGTACTACAAGCTTTGCCAGTGTTGAGCTCTACCTGTGAGAAATGGTTGGATGATTTCTTTTTTCCCCAGAGAAGCTTAATGAAAATACCCCACCCTCCAATTTTGCAATCCACAAATATGATGAAGAATTTCCAGAGATTATTTGTGGAGGACAGTGCTACTGGTGGGCTGCACATTTATGCATCCTGATTCTTGAGTTCCATCCTTTTTGTTATATAGCAAAATCCCCATTTATTCCTAACAAGCAAAAGGACAAACTTCTTAGCTTGGAAGGCCATATACAATGTTGGGGTTTTGCTCCAGGGCCACACCTCTACACATGTGCACAGATTTCCTTCCAGACCACCCACTGATATCTCAGCCTACAGGCATGGGAAGGGTTAAACATCTCCTTCCTGCCTACTGCTATCAGGGGATAAATTCCCGTTTTCCCACAAGCATGAGATATTTATTGTAACATTCTAAAACATGCAGCTCTGGACAGTATGGTCTTTCACACAAGCACCCCAGGGCACTCGTTCCCATCTTAGTAAGCCACGAAACATCAGTTCTGGATATAATCCATCTTTCCTTCACAGTTCTGTTTCAGCCATGACAAAGAAGATGAATTCATAAAATAATTTGTCATTATAATAGAACTCTGCAGAATAGCTAAACTGTTCCTTCTAATGCAGGGGTCCTATTTACTGGAAGGAAGATGCCTAGAAGCAATAATGGTTTATATTCATTTGCTATAAAGATTTCTGTTCTATCATTATGATTTAAGAAAATGATTTGAGGTGAGATTTTTGCTGGCATATGTGCAAGCATTATTTCCCTGCTATTCCATTTATCTTTCTGAGTTACATTCCATGCTATTGATCATATACGTTAAATGGTTTTTAAACACTTGCTTTCTGACAGAATTGAATTATATGCCTGTATTTGACAGTGGACTTTCATAAATGTTTTCCCAGAATTTTTTAAAAATAAGAATGCTGAACCAATAAGTGCATGAACTATAGTCAAAAATAAGGTTCAGAGGTAAGTGTATTACAAAAGTAATAAAGTCAGCACTTTTCAAGCAGCTGTCAGCTCTACATCTAGAGAAATTTTAAATCTGAAGGAAAATAGTCCTCACCAGATTCACATGAATTCCCAGGATGTATATAAATGCAGAAATGGGCCCAAATTACACATTGATGACTTTCACCCTTTCTTCCTGTAAAGGGGGCTTGAGGGCCCCCTTCTATGGTCCCCAAACATTGTCTGGGAAACCATAGGATTCTCCACAGTTAGAGTTTCCCCACCTCCACCCCACAGCTGGTGTGAAAAGAACTGCACTGGCTGCCTCTTGCAAAGTTGCAAATGGGCTCCAGGGAGGGGGCAAGGAAGCATTTTGGGGGATGAAGGAAGGACGAGGTTGGGGCTGTGGAACTATGCCTTTGCCATTCAGCACCCCAGTCTCCTCACCATCCCTACAGTCAGATGCTAAGAAATGGCTGTCTAGATAAAACGCAGGGCATGAGGCACCGCCTCTGTGCCTTGTGCTTTGCACTGGATGTTCAGAAGCTTTGACTTCTCCCCAACACCGAATGAATGAATGAATGAATGAAATTTTGAAAAGAGCTAGAGGAGGGATTTTCCTCAGTCCTGATTTTCCTCAGCACTAAAGCAGGGGGTGGTTAAGGCTCCCTCCATGCTTGCTGCAATCCACAAATGTATAAGCCTCTCCCACACTGTGAATGATATTTAGGTTTTCCAAACCCTGCTTACAAAATGTATTTAAATGCATTAAGTGCAATCATGTTATTATCTGTTTGCTCAGAACTGACTGCTCTGCTTGTTGCTTGTAAAAGTGGATTCCTGGTTCCATCTTCAGGACCTTGTAAGTTCCACTTGAAGGGCACATTCCTATTGCCTCCCAAGGTTGTCTGAGGAGCCATTCAGAACCCAGCTCTCAGGTACTCCAGTCTCAAAGCTGGGACTCCAAAGGTGGCATCCCTGCCTCACCTCCTTCTTGCACTTAGTATGGAAGAAGCCATGCCAGCTGCTTCTGCAAGGTTAGGGCTGGGTGTCCGAGGGAGTGGGCAGTGGAGGAGAGTGCGGTCACTGGCTTATGCACAGTCCCATTGGCCCCTCAGCCTCCTTCCCTTCCCCTTCCCAGCACTTCGTTAAATGAGCTTAGCATGGGGAGGTGTGGTGATGGTCTGCCGTGGTGATGGTGAATTGTCACCACAGCTGTGCCTTCCTCCAGACATTTCATGCACGTTTCTGGGAAAGCTGACCTTTACATAATTTTTCCAGGGAACTGTTGGTGACTGAAGTGGATGGGTGGAGGATTCGGTATTTCCTTCTCAGGCCACATACCAGAAGGGTACATGGCTTTCAGCTGATTCCTGTCTTCAGGGTGCCTCTTCTCTTCCTATCGTTTGATCCCTGGGGACAAAGAGTGCTGCTGCAAGATTTTCTTCTTCTTCCGAGACCTCATGTTTAGCAGCCTGAAGATCCTACCTGGGTCTTTGGCAATGCAAGGAAAGATCATGTGCAGGCTCACACAAGATCCTTCCATTGCAGTGCCAGCATCGTTCTCCGAAGCCAGGCTGGAGAAGGTAGCAGGAACTTTAGGCAACCACCCAGACTGTGGGAGAATAATAGTTGGAAACAACTGTGCTCTGGGATGTAGGACTGGTGTGGAAAGAAGTGTTATTCTGCACAGAATTGTAATTTGCTGCTGTCCCTACCAATCCCATGGCAGCCTCTTGCATCAATATGAAGTCACTGTGAAAGCATCATGTCTGTGCAAGTCAGCCTGGACCACTATGCAGATAATTCCACAAGTGTGTTTTCTGTGAGTGGCGAGTACGGAGCCATTCCTGCCTTTATGCAGAGTGAAGTGGTCGCTTTAGGCAACAGAAGCTGGGAGGTGCTGGAGGGGAGAGCTGAGTGTCAATGGCCTGCCTTACACTCACTGAGTGCCGTGCATGAAACTGTTCCATTGCCAATGGGGAAGAAACGATTCTGTCAGTCCAGGTGGCTTTTGTACATTGACTTCTTAATTTCCTTTCCTTTCCTTTCCTTTCCTTTCCTTTCCTTTCCTTTCCTTTCCTTTCCCCAAACCAAATTCTTTGCGTTTTCCACTTTTGTTTGAGGAACCAGAGTTTACAAATCCCCTGTATTCTCTGCTATTCATCCAAAATAGGAAAAAAAAAGATATGGATTCAAAGTTCCTAACATGCTCTGTCATCACACTGATGTCCTTGAAAACACTTTCAGTTCACATGCTTTTCTAAAGAGCATAAGAGCTGTGTAACTGACTGTGTGACAGACAGGTTAATCTAAGCCAAAGGGTGGTTTCTGGCAAACCTTATTTCATGTTGATTTAAGAACAAAAAACAAAGTGATGCTGAAGGCAAAACTGCAACCTGATTCTACTGCCACAAAGACCATGGGACTGTAATAAGAGCTACCTATCAAATCTGCATTAAGTAGACATTAGATCAACCATTCATAGCAACTTGCAGTTGAAGGATTTTGGGGAGAAAGAAGTCCTTTTCTTTTTTTTTCTCTGCAGATCGATGGTTTGCTTGACTCAAGGGAAGCAAACCCCCTGCACAGATAATTCAAAAGATGAGACTTCAAATCAGCGAAGCCAAGGTTTTAAATGAAATGTTGTCTCTTGTTTGAAAAAAACAAACGCAGCCTTTTGGTAACTGAGGAGTCTGTATACTCAGGCCGTGCATAAGAAGGAGGGTGTCACATTCTGGGGCTGCTACAACAGCCTTTCTGATTCCGTACAAAATGGCTGTCCCTGAGTTGAGTTCTCCCTGATTGCAGCGGAGCAATTCCCTGCTTGGCACAATGAACTGGACAAGCCGCGTGCAGCAGCGCTGCGGGCAGCTGGGGCAGCAGTAGTGCAATCTGGCCCCAGGACCTGGAGCAGAGGAGCTGCACAACGGCTGTCAGGCACCAGGGGCCTGGGACCACAGCAGGGCTCAGATGCCTGCAGCTCTTGCCACCTCTCTGCCCCCCCCACCCCGGAGATAACAGGGAAGCCATTCTGCTAATTAAGTAACTTCTTTAATGAAACAAATGAAGTTGTCTTAGGTTACAGATACAAGCATTTTGCAGAAATCAACAACAAAAGAAACAAGCTAGAATTCTATAGAATCAGTTCATAGATATAACACAACCAGATTGAAAATTGATTCCAGTTTAATTAGAATTGGCTAATGCTCTCCCCTTCCTAGTTAACAAAATCTTGGAACCAAACCTTCCACTTAGAATGTCTTATTTCTTCTCTTTGTTCTTCTCTCTTTAATTTATATCTCAACCCTTGGATCTGTCACACCCATTTCCCCCTGCTGCGCCTTTTCAGAAAAACTTGGGTTTCCCACGGTTTCAGGGGCACTGTGACTTTCTCCTCTCTCTGCCTGTATCTCTGTCTCCTTGGCTCTTCATTTCCCATCTCATCTGAAACAGAGTCCATTCCCATGTCACTCTGAGGCTTCTCCACTGAACCAATGGGCTCTGTCCCCTCAGGTAGAACAAACTGGTCTGATGGCTTGGAAGGCACTCTATTCCTTATTCTCATTTTGTTTGCTTGATTTTTCCATAAAAAGCAGTTGCAAAAGCATTTTAAGAATGCTCACTACCACATGCCATCAGGAGAAGCAGAAGAATTTCCCGCAGTCCATCTGCAAGGGCTGTTTCACAGTTCAGTGACCAATTTTCTCCTTTTTGTTATGAATGGTTTAGATCCAGACTGGAAAACCAGAAGCCTTCCAAATGTCAGATTCCAGTTCCCTCTAACCCTGACCAGCATGGCTATTGGTCAGGGATGATGGGAGTTGAAATCAACAACATCTGAAGAGCCACAGCGCCACTTTTAGATAACGCCAGTCCTGCTGGGGAAGGCAGGGGCTGGAATGCACACCACTTCTTTGGCATGGGTGAGACAGCTATGCACATGTGCACACCTACCTAAGCCATAAAATGATATGTCATCACTATAAAATAGGTCTGGAGTTGGTACAGTAAATCATTAGCAGGGCATTCATGGGAAGACTGCTCTGGTTTTTACCCCCAATAGTAAACTTTCAGGCTGTTTTTCTCCCACTCTGCCTCTCCCTCCCTGCTTTGAAAGCCTTTACTGAAAATTGTAGCCTTGTATACTTAGATTAGGAAAATCTGTTTTAGTGAGTAGAATATTTATATAAATTTATTCCTGTATTGCTGTTTTATTCTAGTCCCTGTCATCCTGTTTAAAGTCCCTGTTTAAAGCTATTAAACAATAAAACCACTGGTCAGATGAGTCAAGGCACCCATATGGTTCTTTGTGGCTCTGCAAAGCCACGATCCATGCACTCGCTCAGTTTAAGTTGTTCCTCAAATTGTTGCTTGGTTGTCACCAGTCACTCAGACACCCATGAAGGTGGCCAGCTACACACTCCCCCAAAAGGAAACCAAAGCTTGCACAAGGTTGCATGCAAATAACATTTGGCAACTTCTATATGGTGCCTCTTCCTCCCAGCAGGCAATGCATAGCACAGGTGGGCAGTCAGGAGCCACCATATTATATTTCCTGATAAAGCATCCTTCTGTGGCATTATGAGAAACTTAGATGGCGAGCAGGGGTCAGTGCTGGTTAGCTCTGCCAGGGTAGCTGGGTTCTTAACAGGTTCCTGAAAAGGCTGAGCACTGACTTCAGGCTTGGAGAAGAGAACTGTGTGTGGGTGGGTGTTTACTCAGAAGACCTTTCTGTACAAGTGCCTGTTAGTTTTATTGAAGTCTTCAGCTTCTGTGTTAATAGTTTTCCCCTGCTACTTAGGATGCTCACAACACTACTTTTACGATGCTGCAAAATATTGGCAAGAACTGTGAATAAGAAAAATAAGGAAAAGTACATAAGGAAAGAAGTGTTTATAAAGAGCATTTGGTACTGGAAAAACTGCTTTAGAAGTCAATATCTAGAGATTTGTCAAGATGTCTTGAAGTGGGAAATGATTCTATTAAACGGAGCTTCAGATGAACACTCTCTTGTCAAGCAAAATCATTTTCTGAAGAGTTTCTGTAGGACTTTAAATACCTTTTCAGGTTATCAAGAAAGGGTTGGCTTGAGAATTCATCTCTGTAGAAACATTTGTAATCAGGTTTTCTATATGGGTACATTTTTCTCATGTACTTTGTACAAGCTGCTATGTCTTCATTGGTAAATCACATGACTGTTTGATTTGGCTGTCTGCTAAGCTGCATAGGCTTATTTAAAGAAATATCAATTTGTTATTTTTAAGGACAAGCATTATTTTAGGCAATTCTCTTTAAGAGACAGGGTGTTGGACTAGAACTGAGGGACCCTGATTCAAATTGGAACTCAAGAATGCAACTTACAATTGGCTTTGAAGAGTCATCATTTCTGACCACTCATAGCCTGCTGTTCTCGGCATCCAGCTGACCAGCCATCAGCTGGGCTGTGTGGAAGAGACTATTTCCCCACTCCTGTCTTCATCAGGGCCTTTGATTGCTCCCTAACAATCCTCAAAGGCAAGATCACAATTTCCCCCCTGCTAAGTTTTAAACCTATTGCCTGTCCCCCACCTCCTGGTCAAGATTATTGTTAGCAACAGGGATATATCAATCCTAGAAAAATTGGGATCTTTCCATGGAAAGGAAGGTTAACGCTTTTTCTCTAGTGCTCCCAGTCCAGAAAGTTGTTTCCTTGCAACTTGCCTGTATCAGGATCACAGGAGGAACAAAGGTTAAATGGACTCTCTCCCCAATGATCCTGAATGTGTGTGTTGTGAGGGAATGGGTGGGCATGTGTCTTCTGGCTCCACTTAGGCTTACCTGTTCATCACTAGCCCCACGCACTCATGCAGCAATGCAAAACCTGTCAGGCAAAGCTGGCTCCAGATTAGAACTTTGCCCACGGCAGAACTCCCTTGGGTGGGCTCCCCCACCGACACTGACGAACACAGGCACACAACTGCCCACTGACTCTCTTGCCAGTTGACCTGCCTTTGACCTTCCAGCTGCTGAGTCCAGGAAGCCATTGAACACTTTTTTCTGTGATGCTATGTCACATGGAGGGTAAAACTTTATAGCTGCTGAGACCAGAAACCCACAACCAAGAGACCACCCAGCAGCTGAGCTAAATGGGAATACCGGTGGTCATCAAATAAATGCTCTTAGAGAGAAGGGAGCAAGGAACACAGTGTAGTTTCCAGGACATACTGTCAGGAGACATGAAGAATGCAGAGATAGAATGAGTGTACTCAAGTGAGCTGTCACAGGTGTATCCACAAAGACAGACTTCATAAAATACTCTAAGCACAATACTTTTTAATGGAGTCAGTTTACTCATTCACTTGAAAGGAAGGCCATATGTCCTATTTTTCAGGGAAGTACACTCTGCTTGAAGGGCCATCAGAGGACAGTATTGTTTAAAGACATTCTTCTTTTGAAGGGCTATCCAGTCAACTTGTTTTATCCTATTTATCCTGTTTTAATTTGTTTGTCCTGTTTTAAAAAGAACCATAAGAAGGGAGAACTTGGCCTTGAAGCTGGCTACCAACAAAGATCAGCTAAGCGGCCAAGCGAAGGGGTGGACACACAAGTCATCTGGGACCATCTTCTCCACTATGGTAAGACGTATTTTATTTCTCTTAAAAATATAGCAATTATTTCTAAATTCATATATTTACATTTGTACAAATCTGTGTCTTTTTTCCTCCTTCCTTGGTGATGACTTTCTTCTGTTTTTACCAACACATATGCCCCCAAGCCCCCATCACTTGAGGAGATCTCAAATGCTAAAAGAGGCTGGAGGGTGAGAAAAAGCAGGACATATCCATTGTTATAGCAGCTCCATCCTACTAGCTGATTTTCTGTTGCCCCATTTATAAAACCTCTTGAGATTCTTAGAAGAGATGACACTGCTGCCAGCTGACTCCCCATGCCCTTGTCCTGCCCCTCACTCCCACCTCATTCATGCTCACCTGAGAGCTCTTTTCTGCAGACTTCAACCTTTCTTTCTCTCTGCAGAGTCACTGTGACTTCCCCTTCGCCATCATTAACCATTCCCTTAGAACATTAAAACAAACAGTAAACGCACACAGAATGAACTGCTAGTGTGTGAGAGTGGGGAGAGAGATCTATACAACTGGATACCTTTCTTCTGATTGCTTAACTGTTATAGACTCTGAGGGGGTTATCAGTGCTGGAGGTGAGATGGCACCTTCCTCTCATCCAATTCTGTATGCTTCCTTAGGAGGGAAGATTGCTATTTGAAAGCAGGGTTTTTCAGCTCACTATTTTCTTGTCTAAATTACCAACAGGAGGAGGAGATCAGGTTTAACACTCTTAGATTACTTAACCAGGATAGATCCATCCATAAATCCATAACCTTTGCTGAACCTAAGGGTTTAACCTTCAGCAGTAACAGCAGGAATAAAACTTGCAGCCTCAGTTTGTTCTCCAGCTTGCTCACTTCCACAGATTTGGAAAGAAATCAAATTAATGAATACTTCAGGACTACCTTTTGTAGGTCAGAACTCTGTCAGGTTGCTATAATCATATTCAAGTTCTAACCTATGCAATTGTGACACTTTCCCTGTACTAGTGAGTGCATAGAAAATTGGACTGATATAATCAGAAATTAAATGCAAGTGTCAAATTGAATTTTATTTTATTCGTGAACATCCATTGGGTCAAGCCAAAGTTCTGTATAAAATTCATAATCACCTTGACTGGAAATTTTCCACAAAGGGAAAGAATGCAGCCTCCAAGGCACTGATACCTTCTCTTTAAACCAAATCTGATCTTTCCTGTCAGAAGCCTCTCAGGTGATAAACATGGCAACTCTTTCCTGTGGGGCAACTATTTCTTCTGAAGGTGGTTCAATTGTTAGTGGCAGTCACTAGAACTAATTGCTCCATAGAAATTAATTAAAAGGAATCAATTACTTTCCATACATTGCTTTCTGTCAATGTGGTATTTTTTGTATTAAGGGAGGAGTGGTCTCTAACACATGACGCTCATTGAATGCTTCAGAGCTCCAGTTCAGTATCAGTGAAAAAACAGGGATAACACATGAACACCAAGGATTACCTTGGAAAGGATCTAGCTTTTTAATTGTGTGTTTCAATTGAATAGCCATAAAAGGCTCAAATTTTTTGAGAGTATGTTGTCTTCAAGGGATGGGAGAACCTGTCTGTTTCACAATCTTCTGCTTTCTACTTTTTTTTTTTCAAGTCTCAGTTTCTTTCTATGCTGAATATGAACTTGACAAATTTTGATCAAAAACACACTGAAAAAAATTCTCACTCATCTATATTGGCTAAATTCACAGCATGCAAGGACTAAGATGTATTTATCTGCCCTTTAGCTGTTAAAGATAAGAAGCTATCCAAAGAAAGAGGTGGCACCTGTAATTAAGTGCAAATGTAGTTAAATAGCGAAGGATCAAACACAGCCTTCTGACAGCAAAGCATTCAATGGCCTGGGCCTTAAGAGATGAATCTGTCAGTTTCTCTGAATGTTCTTTTTCCCCCCAAAGATGAAGCACTTTGTGAATGATGAAAAATTCTCATCAGAACTAAGCTGAAATGAAATCCTCATCCATTCTTGTTATTTATTTATACAGGCCTTTATATACCATCCCCCATAGCCAATTTGGCTCTCAGAACAGTTTACAAAATTTAAATCAAATTAAATTAAAATTAAGTTAAATTAAAAATACAATAAAATACCACAGCAATATAATCATATATTACAATAATACGTTTCAGCAGTTCTGCACCTGCTGAACCAACAAGAACAAAAGTAATAAATAATAAAAGTAAAATAAACAGCTAAAAGTAGTTGAAATAAACAGGGACAAGTATAATAATTTTTAAATACATGATTTAGCAATTAAAATACTGGGAGAATGAAAAGGTTTTTGCCTGGCACTGGAAGATATAACATTGCTGCCAAGTGTATTTCACTGGGGAGTGAATTCCATAAACGGGGCCCCACAACCAAGAAGGCCCTTCTCTGAGTAGCCACCTTCCTGATGTCCTTTAACAGCAGCTCTCAGAAGATGATCTTGAGATCATATATGGAAAGAGACATTCCTTCATATATTTTATTGATTGATTGATTGATTTATATCCTGCCTTTTTCCTAAAGGACTCAAGGCAGCTTACATCTCCTCCTCCATCTTATCCCCACAACAACAACCCTTGAGGGTAGGTTGGGCTGAGAGTCTGTGACTGGCCCAAAGTCACCCAGATGGCTCCATGGCTGAGCGGGGACTAGAACCCAGATCCTGAGTCCCAGGACCATGCTTTTAACCACTACACCACACTGGCTCTCATTCAGGTCCTAAACTGTTTAGGGCTTCTTATGTCAATGTAAGCACTTAAAGCAGACCCAGAGCAGCAGCCAAAGGACTGGAGTTATATGTTCTTACCTGCCAGTCCTTGTTAGCAAAAGAGTTGCTCTGTTTTGTACCAACTGGAGCTTCTTGACCATTCTTAAGGGCAGCCCCATATAGAGCACATTACAGTAGTCTAACCAAGAGTGATCCAAGCATAGATCAATGTTGCAAGATTCTGCCTGTCCAGATAAAAGCTCAGTTGATATATCTAGACACCAAGCTCACCTGGTACTCCAGGTCCAGAAACACCCCCAGACTCTGAGCTCTGTCCTTTAGGGGGAGTGCAACCCCATCCAGGAGAGGGTAGACATCTACCATCTAGGCAGAGAAGCCATCTATCAACAGCACCTGTAACTTGTCTGGATTAAGCTTCAATTAATTGAAATTGCTGTTCCATGCAAATACTCACAAAAGGTTCAAAGGTGATTAGAATGGACCCTCTGGGACACTATTATCGCGTTCCTCCTTGCTTTGTCCCCAAAATCAATACCATCCTTGTGGGATAAAGGAGGCAATGGGGTATATTCCCAAGACCCCAGTGAAGAGTCTTTTCCCATACAGAACTGAGACAAAATACCAGTCTTAGAATTAATAGTGGGATACTATGCATGTCATTTGTAGTGGGGATTGTGGGGTTGTTAATCCCAGACTACTAGTTTCTTTTACGAACCTGGAATTTTGCCGAACCATTTCCACTGCTTTTCTGTTCCTGTTCCTACTTTTCTGTTCCTAGTCTTTGGTTTGAGGCATGGGAAGAGGAGGGACAGCAAGAGGAGCTCACAGTCCAATGGGAGCACACCCATCCTTGGCTTGCTTTTCTGTGTGGCTGTGCTCATATGCTAAGTTGCAGGCATCCCTCCCTAAAAGTCACCCACAGGGTTGACTCTACCATTGTGCAAAGTGAAGTCAGCAGATATGGGGGGAGGGGGAGAAGGTTGAAGTAGAGGAGGTCAGACCTGTGAGTGCCACATAGTCCGCACACAGGTGTCCGCAGGTGTGCTGGAGGATGCATTCCCATCACCAGTGTTGCAGAAACATCCATCTATCACTCTGGTCATTTTCTGTCTGTGGAATGACAGGAGGCATTTCATCCTTTGCCTCAAGCAGCAATTGCCTGTGGCCAGTCCTGGCCGCCCATGCAAAGCAGCCTATAATTGCCACCTCTCAGGAGAGGTAAAGTGTGACTCCTAAACTCTGCGGGGAGGGGGGATAGCCTTTGCACTAAAACCACCAGAAAGAAATAAAACCACAAAGTCCTGGCTCATATCAGGAAACAGGTGCAAAAGCTAATTCTGACAACATAACTAAAATCGATCTTACACAATAGAAAAGCTGGGTTTAGATTCCCTCTTGCTTTTTTCCAGTGTTCCTAGTAATTGCATAGACCCTCACCAGGAATGTTCTTACTCCTGTAAGCTTTCAGTACTTTGACTTAGAGAATGGGTTTTAATTTCTTTTTAAATTCCTCCTAGGCAGGACAGTACTTCTAGCACTGTGTTTTGAAATAACTTGCTATAGCAGTTAATTTATTCCTTTTGGGGCTACAGACAATCAGGAGGAGATAATAATGACCAAAACCCAAGATTTTACATAAATGAAGAGAGAATATAATTTAGTGCATGTCAACTCTAATTTAACAGTTCTGATCAGCACATCAAATTAGTGACATTTTCATTTTCTCTGCCTGTTTGAGAACAGTAATAGTGAGGACTGATACCATTGCTAACTGAAGCTCCTAAACTGCCCTTTCTAGGTTTATATTTTTAGAAGTAATCTCAGATGCCACATCAGATGATAAGAAGCTATAGCTGCCATGAATAAAAATATCAAAGCTACATCCTACTTTGAAAACATAACTTAAGGAATTGATAATGGTTGTTCTTCAGCCATTTTAAGAAAGGCTGAAGCAACTTCTATTTTGGAAGATTTTTTTCAGTCACAGGAAGACTATTTACATATCTATCATACCCATGCACAGAGTAAAATTCTAATTAAAAAGGAGAAGGCCTCTATTTTCCCTAGTCATTAAACAACTTCCTTGTGTACTGTTCATCAAAGCAAACAGATTACCAATTCAGAAGTTTGGCCCAAGCCTAGACATCGAATTATGGATCCCTGCAGGTCAGTCTTCAGCATTAACAGATCAGGCCCAAAGGCAGCCAAACATTGATAAAAAATTAATGGGTGGTGTCCATATTAAAGGAGCATAGTTATGGTCACTTCATTAAGGTGAGTCTTTAAAAAAAGAGAAAGCAACCTTTGGGCTATTGGGCAGCATAAAAATGTAATAAATAAGAAGGAGGGAAATTTCTCAGACTAGAAATTTTGAGGCTTGTAAAGATGCTGAAAACTAACATATTCGTTCTTTTTACTCCCTGCTGTCCTTCAGCTTATAATTTATTTCAAATTCTCAGGAAGTTTATGGAAACACGTTATTAAGGCTTGTTCAGGAGGTGTCCCTTTCATTATCTTTGCAGAATTCTGAGCAGTTTTCAAGGTTTTTCTGTCCCATGAAAGCTTATGGCAACAACTGCTGGCAAAGTTGTGATGGACATGCTCGGTCTCACTCTGTTCTTTACTCTGGAAAGCTTGTAGTAATGTTAAAAATGTGAATCATTCAACTTCCTGAGTGGCAAAAACCAAATGAAGCTCATGATACTCCTTTAGTATGTTTTCCCTGCCAGTAGCATCCATCACCTACTCCAAACTGCTTTGGTTTTAACCAGAACCTTAAGGTCCAGCAACTGAAGCCAGGAGCAAAACAGAGGCTTGAAGGATGGAGCAGGATTTAAAATGACAGCCCTGGAACGCATTAGCCTTTGCATTGCATGAGCATGCCATGAGATTCTAAGACAACATTCTAAAAGGAACAGAGCTGTCCAAAGATCTGGCGAAAGGCATCCCATGGATACTTACATTTAAAGGTAAGGAATATGAAAGCTGAGAAAGCAGCAATTAACCCCATGATAGATGTGGCACAATATTTTCTTTTATATTTGCAGTTACTTGGTGCCAGAGCCCCTGCTGATTTATGATGAATTACTTAAGGCAGAATCTGGTCCAGATGCTTGTAGCCCACTGAGCTCAGTGGATTATGGGCATCCTATGCAGGCTGAAGGAACATGGAGGTAAAGGGCTTATCCATGTTCCTGCTGCCCTTCAAATAGATGAATGATTAGGTTATGGTTGGAAGGAAGAGGAGGAGAGGCTGAGGAATTACAATGATTTTTGTATTCTGGAGGTTCCTGTCTCCTCCCTTCTCAATTCCAAAAGCCACCCCTTGTGTTGATCTTGCAGCCAGCACTGCTCTTTCTGCGCCAGCTGTGATGGCATGGAAAGGACACACAGAGTTCATAATCCCAGTTCTATCCTTGGAGCAAGTTTCCAAGGTCAGAGCTGGGGCTCCAAAAAAAATCCTACAGCGATCTAGAAATCTAACATCAGATGTAAGCTTAAATACACTTAAAAATGCACAAGTAAGTTCCATCAACCCACACTGATTTACCTCTGAGTAATATACTTGGAATCATATTGTCAGATCTACTAGTGGATTTGAATTTTCCCCTGGACTTTAAAAACATTTTCTAGCTTACACTGTTTCCATAGTCAGAGCACATCACCTAAACTTACTTTGCACTAGATGTTTAATCTTTGCAACTTGGTATAACAGAGGTCTCCAACCTTCTTAGGCCCATGGATACAATTGAGAATTTGAGAAAATACTATGGGCACCATCACAAATGCCTAAGCAGTGGATTGCCAGTTTGGCATTTATCTGTCACATTTGTGGATCTTAGACTGCATTTTAATAAAAAAACACTTTGGTTTCATGTCTGTTGGATAGTGCAATGACTCTTTCATAAGGAATTGTCTAATTCAGCTTATAGTTGGCAGTGCACTACCTTCTTTAACAAGTTATGAGATGTAAATGTTGTTGAACCAAATGGAAACAGTGACCACAGTGGTACCAGAATAAATGTGTGTGTGGAAAATTCCTGGAGAAGTCCATCACTTCCCATTGCACTTCAAAAAAGGAAACTTCTTTAAAATGAAGAAAGTTTAAGGGAGGAGACAAGAAGCTTAAATACTTCAAAATGCTTGGTGCTTACTCAAGCCACAATAGGATACTCAGAAAGAATGCATATTTCAGAGCACCAAGTCCAAGAGATGGCCAGCATGGTTAATGAGCAGGGTCAAGAAAATGATCAAAAGAAGGGTTTCTTCAGGAAATGGAAGTATTGACTAAGTAAGGAAAACAAAAAGGAACACAAGCTTGTAGAAAAGAGATACAAGCATACGATGAAAATTGAGAAATGGCATTTTGTGGAGCTTATTGTCAACAATAAAGAATTCTTTAAATATATCAGAAGCAGGAAACAAGTATTTGGATGATAATGGAGCTAGAGGACTACTAATTAGGATGACACTAAAGAAAAGCTAAATGAATTAGTTTCATCTGTCTTCACTACAGAAGATACAGGACAGATGTCTGTGCCTGGATTAATATTTTCAGGAAGGAAGTCTGTGGAACTGAGATAGATAGTGGTGAAAAAAAAAGATGAAAGTCTCAACCTTATTGGTAAATTAAAAGTTAATAAATTAGCTCTCCGGTGTAGAGCTCTTGAAGAACTCAAATATGACATTGCTAATCTTCCAATAAAAATATTGTTTTTGTACTAGAGGACTGGTGAAAGGTCAATGTAACACCAATTAAAATAAATAAATAAATGACAGGCTAGTTAGCTTAATGTCTGATCCAGGTAAATTAGTTGCAAGTATCATAAGATCTAAAATCACAGAGTACAAAAGTTCTACTGAAAAAGGAATCAACATAGCGTCTACAAACAGAAGTCCTGTCTCATTAACCTTTTAGAGTTCTTTAAAAGTGGAATTAGGAGTGAGCAGTGAATTGACTAGGTTTTCAGGTGACACTAAATATAGGGTGGTTAAAACAAAATGGGATTGTGAGGAGTTTCAAAATGATCTTTCCAAACTGGGGGACTGGGCATCAAAATGGCAAATTCAGCAATATGTAAGCAAGTGTAAAATGATGTACTTCAGGACAAAAAAACCTGAAATTTCAGGTACAAGTACTGAGCTATTAGTGACTGATCAAGAAAGGGATCTTGGGACCATGGTGGAAAGTTCAGTAAAAACAACAATCCAGTGTGTGCCTATTGTGAAAAAGGCAAATATAATTTGGAAAGGAGCCAAAAATAGAGGCATCAGTATCATGCTGCCCATATACAAACCCATGGTGTAGGTATAATTTGGTATATTTGGCCCAAAATTGCAACAAAATTATCAAGGGGCTGGAGAAACTCTCTAGTGAGTAATGGTTACAACCAATCAATTGTTTAACTTAAATGGTAAGTGTATCATAATAAAGGTCTACAAAATTGAACATGGTGTGAAGAATGTGGACAGGGCAACATTTTGCTCCCTCTGTCATCATCCAAGAAAGCAGGGTCATCCCATGAAGCCGAATGGGGGGAAATTCAGGACAGATAAAAGGAAGTACTTCTTTACACAGTGCACAATTAAAGTATGGAATTTACTTTTAATGGTGTCCTTCACTACATTTTGTAAGAGTGTTTTGAAAGGGGAATAGGCGATTCATGGAAGATCAGTCTATGAATAGCTGCTTGTTCCAATTAGCTATATGCTGCCTGCACTATCAGATACAGTATGGCTGTGTACACCTTTTGCTGAAGAACTTCAGCAGGAGGGTGCTCTTGCATTCATGCCCCGATTGTGGGTTTCTGTAGGTACTAGGCTGACCATTGTATGAATGCTTGTCTGGATTAATCCTTGTTCTGATCCAGCATGGCTCCTTTTTATGTTCTGATGGACACCAGCTTATTTATTTATCAACCGATACATATCCTGCCTTTTTCCTACAAAGGGCTCAAGGCAGCTCACATCATTCTCCTCCTCCATCTTATCCTCACAACAACAACCCTGTGAGGTAGGTTGGGCTGAGAGTCTGTGACTGGCCCAAAGTCACCCAGTTGGCTCCATGGCTGAGCAGGGACTAGAACCCAGATCGCCTGAGTCCCAGTCCCATGCTCTGAACCACTACACCACACTGGCTCTCTCCAGCTTCAAATGGATATGTATTTGGATATTAATCTACTTTTGCTGTAACCAGTGTAGAATTGCTAGAAAGTTGTATGCAATTCTTACGTTTATATACACACACAGACCACATGGGAAAATAAGATTTTAAAAAAATCAGGTGCCCACCCAGGCACAGCATAGTGCCCATGAGCACTGCACCAGGGACTCTGTGATGCAATGTATCAGGTACTCTTCAATAGCAAAATGGTGTGTCTTTGTCCACAAGACTTACTTGATTAAACAAAACACCTGCAAAGATAGCATATAACAACACATCCCCACTTTCTTTTGAACATGCATGTTGCGACGGCAACTTTTTACCAACCATGAGCCAGTCATTACATACCATTTCAAAGGTGTTATTGTACTCCTGAGTTAGATGCAGCCTTTCTGCTTTTGTAGATTGTGTTTTTGACATCACTGTTTGGCACCTGATGAACTCTGTCTGGTAGAGCAATCAGTATGGTATTTTGTCTTCAAAGTTACCTGTGTGCAATTACATGGATAATGTCTTTCATTCCATTTCTCCTGCTGCTGTTATTGATCTGCTGCCCTTGTACCACCTTCTTACACACTTTAGGTCACCTAAAGTGAAGCTCCTGATAAATTGACCCAAATGACCAGTATTCATGTGTACCAGTAGAAGTGCATTGCTTTTCTGCTTGGTTGATTTTGTATTAAATGTTCAACATTCACTTAAAACAATGTTTGGGTAAGCAGAGAGAAAGAGTAAGAAATAACCTGCTCTAAAAGACAACTCATCCTTGAAATCACCACAATTGATTTTATTTAGTTTGTTGTCAAAAAGACTCTGTCTTTCCAAAACATGGTCTTTTGGCTTAGTATCTGAAACTTGTTTCCATAAATAACTACATTGGATGGAATCAATATGCTTCTTAATAGGAGTGATATATTGATTATATGTGGCATAACTTTGGGTTGAAAGAAAAAAAGGACTAAAAATGTATTGATCATTCTGTATACTGCAGCAAATTAAAAATAAAAAAAATTCTCACCAGTCCCTAGCCCTGAGTTATGGACTTTCAGTCACGGTCCTAAAATCATGCTCTCTTGGTTCTTAAAGGCACTGCAGTAGCACTTGAAAGGAGTTAGTTCAAGCAGACTCCTACTCAGTTCCATACCTGATGCTGCTCTAAGTGATTACTTCAGCCTTCTTTACTTCTTCTGCTTGTGGACCACCTGTACCAGTTTCCTGGGCTTAACTTTATTCTTACATGCATCCTCCCAGCACTCTCAGATTGCTTTTCTCCCTGCAGAGCTCCACCAGGGGAAAAAAAATCTGTGGTCTTCTGGATGATACAGAATCTACCTCCCATCATCCCCAGTCAATGGTCAGGAGAATGTCTGGAAGTTCAGAAGCTTTCACCTTGTGCTAGGAGCTTTTCTACATTAGGCATTGTTGGTATCTACTTTCAAAGCACTGGAATCAGAGCATGATGCAAAGAGCAGTTCCTTTCTTGATTTCCTGATACCCAACCTCTAGATGAAGCTTTGCTTTAGCACAAAATAGGGATGTACAAGAAGTCCAGTTTGGGAGTGGGAATCTGTCAAATTATTTTGGCTCAGCTCCCTGGGCTCTGCCACACTTTATCACTGCGCTCACTCCATTTCCTCACACCCATGTGGACATCTGGCAGGATGCAAGCTCAACATTGCATATAACAGGTATGCAAATATTGCTTGTGAAAGCTTGTATAGATGCTTTGCATGGCTGTGCAAAGGAGGAAATTTCTTTGTGCACATATAGCTTGATGGATTTAGACAAATTCCACACCACTGCACAAAGTGGGTTTTGTCCATACATACGGTTTCAATGGACATTAATTTTATCTGATTCTTGATAGGTTTGCTTTGTGTTTATGAGATCCTTTTTTAAAAAAATGAACATGTCTCATCCGTGTGATGCAATCCATGCCACCTACATTTCTAAGAATGAGAACTGAAGTGGAGGAGGTGCAAAATCTCCAATGGTAGGGTTTATACACCTTGTAACTGGAGTAGCAGGGATTGTGTATTTGGCAACACACTAGGTGGATCTGAAATTTAGCACAAAGATGTGCTAATGTTCCTTGGATTTGATCTCAGCTTGAATCATTTCCTAGCTCAGGGCACAGCTTGGGAAAGATGTCTGGTGAGTAGCAGACAACCATGTTATGGAAGGCTCAACACAGCTGAGGAGACAGACTATTTTCCCCACTGTAATTTAATAGCTCATTTTCCTGTTCCCTCCAAAAAATAACCAACCAACCAACCAACCAACCAACCAACCAACCAACCAACCAACAGAAAGGCACTCTAAACATACAGAAGCTAAACTGGAGGATCATGGCATCACCTAAGGAACCCATAAACAACAATGAATCATGAATCATGAATGCATGAATGAATCAGTACCTTATGTTGAAAAGCCATAGATCTTTGCATTGTGACTATTCCAGCCCTTTTCTCTGCTTCCCAGAGGGATAATGCTGGAAACATGGCAACTGGCTCTCCTTTTAAGAATTAATCAACTATTTAATTATTAAAACAATCAATCTGCATGTATAAAATAATCATTTTGCTCCTTATACAAATGTAATAGGTAATTGATACTAGAAACCCAACTTCTGACTCAGAAAATGATAGTATCACTCATCTAGCACCTTTGCATTTAACACACAGCTATCAGCAAAGAATAAATACAGTATTTGAACATTTTCCACACAGATTCTTACCAGTGTGCAAGTAAATCCAAGCCTTTCAACTAAATATGGCCTTTCCCATTATTGCAAGAAGGGGCAGAGGAAAATACAGTGCTGTTGGCATCATACGTTTGTTCTTTCTGTATTTTTGCTGTTCTTTGATTCTTAAAATGCACATATTTTATTAAAAATATTTGAAGTACACAAGAGTAAGAAAATCTATACTCACAGAAACGGTTATTTATCATTGCCATCAGTATTCTGTCCTTCTTCCAAGGAGCTCTGGATGACATTCAGGAGTTTTTCTACTTCTAATACTGCAAATAAAGGCTTTTCTGAGTTTTTCATGCTGACTTCTTATGGGTATTTACAATTCAAGAGTAGGGGAAGTGTCTGCTGCTCTCCCTTCCTGTGCTTAAACTGGACAGCCCTTCAAAAAGAGAACCCCTATAGGCTGTCTTCTGCAAAGTGAGACCCACTGTCATTGCGAGGTATGCTATACACTAACTTATAATTACCCTTTAAGATCCCGGTGCTGACAGCTCCTGAAGGCATAAGCACCTGCTAAGTATGGATTCTTCAACAATTCACCACACCTGAAGACAGAGGACTAACTACAGAGAAGACCACATGGTGCGCAAGTGCTGCCAGTTGCTACAATCTGCCTGAGGCAGTGGCTCCACTATTCTAAATGGTAGGGCTGGCTCAGGCCCAGCAGCTGCTGCTATATGCTTTTCCAGTGAACAAAAACTTAATAATTTTTAAACTTCTGGTCAGAATTTCACCGAAACAATGAACAATGAAACAATGAAAGGCATTTTTCCTCAACAAGACTAAAGCATATCCATGAGATTTTTGAAGAAATATATGATGTGTCAAGATACAGCTTGAGTAAAAAGACAAAATATGTCAATTTTCAACACTTTTTAGCATGCTGTATTTGTGGCATGTGTATCAGATCACACTGAAATTTTGCACAATTGTAGACCTCTTCAGGTAAATTAAAGATACCAGGTTTCAAGTTATTAGTTCTGAAGATATTTTTAAAAGAAATGGAATTTGAAGCTCACCACTGCAGAACTTTCTGTGACTCCCTTTGATTAAATATTCCTCTTAAGCACTCCCTTGCCCCTTTCATTTTCTCAAAACTACATCATGTTGTGCCCAACATGTAGGTGTGTACAGGATAGCAACAGCCTTGTTCAACTTGATGCTTTCCAGATGTTTCAGGCACCAATTCCCGATGGCCTCAGTCAGCATGATTGTGATGAGGAATGCTGTGGGTTGCAGTTCAAAACATCTGAAGAGCAGCAGATTGGGGAGGTCTGACGACAGCATGAATATATTTGGCCTTCCCACCAATTTCTAGAATCAGTACTGGACTGCAAGTCCTACTACAGAGAATTAATGCGTTAATCAGAGAAAATATTTATTTACAGAAATGTAAAAATTATGTTACATTTGGAACAACAATGTCACCAGAACATGTGGGTGATACTTTCAGCACATATCAATGAAAATTAATTGTCTATCCTATTTGTTAAAAACCACCATGGCTTTAAAAGAGCTGTAGGAGTGTAGACAGTTTTTTCATAGTTTTAGGAACTTCTTTGTCTCTCTTGGAAACAATTGTTGTAGCCAAAAAAGCGACAACACTACTTATGTAGAGATACAGAAAGGTAAATGTCTGGTTGCCTTGATTGGATTGTAAATGAATATTACATCAAATGCCCTCTCTAGGTCCATTTCTGTTGTATGCAGAAGTACATGGACACAGGACTCACAGCCCAAGAGATGGTGGATCAAGCACTATATTATACTCAGAAAACAAAACAGAACACTCTTCGCTTGTTCTAATAAAGGTATGGATTGAATGGGAAGAAAGTCTTCACATTGCTTTCACTCAAATGCGGTAATGTTACAATGGAGTGGATTACTTGTGGAGGTGCAGGGTAGAAACTTCAGAGTATAGCCGAATCAGGTCACCTCTAGTCAAAACGATCTTAGGAAACAGGACTAGGAAAAAGTTCCATCTGGACCTCTGCTTGGTGGGGAAGATAATGCAGAACTATGTGGACTAATGGTTTGATTTGATATAGGGCAACTGCCTATAATAATCAAAGATCCAGTCAACTAGAAGTTGTCTTTCTCCTTTGGGGATATTCCGACCAGCTTTATGGATATTAAGACAACAAGCTATCCCCTTGCCCACATCTTTCTTTCATTATAAAGTTCATCTTTCTCTACATGCAAGTTGCAGGAATAATGTGCATGATTTGCTCTCTAGCCAACCAGAAAGCATCAGAGGTATTCTTTGCTGCCACTTATGCAGACCTGTCACCATTGATAATTCATGTAAACTGAGTGTGCATGTAAGATGAGATGGCAATGAATTCATGGAAAAATAATTATTCTGTTTCTGGAAACTAAATTACAGCACTCTATAAGTGATATTAGAGAAAGTATTTCTAAATAGTATCATTGTTAAGACTTAAAAACCCTTCAGATTTTTTGGTGGAGGTGCGCAGTCAACACATGCATATGGAGTGGGGAAAACAGGTTTACCTGTAACTATGTGTGTTTCATTGTATGCGTGCAATGTCACTATTTGTGACAGAAAACACACCTGGGGGGAAGGGGGGAGGAATTGGTCACTATGATGCTGCCACCATCCCATGCACAGTCACAGTACGTACGACTCACCCTTGTGACCATCTGAAAGGGGCTTACTTCTTGTAAAAGTTGAATAATGGCTGAATAATTTCCCTGTTCAAGGGCACTCTTTCATATGCAAACTGTTTTAAAACATATCCTTTGTATAGAAGTATAGTATCTTTTCTCTGCTGTGAATCATAATTGAACTAGGATGGCACTAAGGCAAAGGAAACAGTATGGAATTGTCAAATCCTGGTTTTTTCTCTGGAGTAGCGGCAGCTTCCCCAACATGGTACCTGCCAGATGTTCTGGATTTTTCAGCCTTAGCTAGTATCACCAATGGTAAGGAATCTGGCTGTTCTATTTGAAAACATTAGGAAGGCACCAATTCTGGAAAGGATGGATTAGAATGTAGGTTTGCCTATAACATTTGAGGAAAGATCCATCAGATTTGTTTGGAGATGGTGGGGAGTTTTTTCAACAAGAATGAATTAACATACAGTCACAAAAAACAAAAACAAACCTACTTTCAAAACTCATTTTCAGGACACCTGAAAACTCCAGGAGTGAGAAAGAATTGCTGAGAAACATAGTGCTCAGCCAAAGGCTCCCTTCACATGCTATTGGCATGGGATGGATACCTTCAGGAACTCGCAATTTATTTATTTATTTATACGTACATGAACATATGCCGCCTACCACCATAGTCTCAGGTTGGCTATTTAGTTAGCTGCTCATGTGATACAACACCCACTTTGTTTGGGAACAATTTTAACAGTGGGCAAACTGTGGGATATAGTTGTCTGGTTAAAATACGTTAATGCCATGGCCATCAGTCACGACACTAAAGTATTCCAGTAGCAGCAATCCAGGATCACAGAGTACATATGAAATCACATGTGTTAACTTGTCAATATGGTAGCACTATTGGAACTAGTAATGGAATTTTAAAATCATATTGATCTATATTATTCAAAATGTGCTTATCTGAAGCTAAGATGGAGTAGCAAGGGGGGATTTACACTATAGTAAGGTGTGGGAGTGCAATTTAGCGTACTGAAATTAATTGAAGTTTTCCATTCATTTCAATGGGATATGTATTATGCACAGATCTAGCATATGCAAGTTATATCTACTAATGTGTAATAATGCACTAAAAAAAATCCAGCCAGGAATATTACTTTGCCCTCCATCATGACTCTTCTAATAAAAGTATTCACTTTAAAATAGAAATATAAATAAATAAACATAATTAAAATACTATTCAACATATTGGCTCATAAATCTTTGATGATCTCATTTCAGTATGCTGTAAACATTTAAGTGCAATATCACCTGACTTGAAATATGATGAACCATAAAACATGCTAATCATAAAAATAGCTTTTACAAATATACATTTGTATACAGTGTCTCCTTCATTTTAAATATGTCTTTCATGTTATTATACAAGTCATTGGCTTTCTGACATTAAAATAAAAATAATAATACTAATAATTAGCCAGGAAAAAACACATTTACAATCTAAACGATAAAAATCTGACAATTGTACAGCTTTAGAACATATAAGAAATGGTATTCTAAGTTTCAAATGGCACGTCCATTTCAAGAAGTAAACTCAGTTCTTCATAAAAATTGAGTCAAAGGTATTGTTAGCCAACAGTTCACCTTTCCACAACGGGAAGCCAGTGAATTATCTTCTTGGTTTCTGAAACAGCTGAATGTGATTCCCAGTTCATTTGATCTGTAGAAACTAGAAAATAAAATGCATAGTTCAGTTTGAAAACATTTTAAAGAAAAGAGAAACAGAAGAGGTGATGGGCCTAACTCAATGTGACGCAAGAGATTTGCAACTGGACCCCCTGATGTCTTGTTTTGTGTAGCTACAATGCCTGTTGTAGTATTGTGGTAGAGAGGGTATTATGAGAAGGCAAGGTTCATGGGAGAAGAAAATCATGCAAGGGAAAGTTGAAGGCAGAAGAATAAAAGGAATACCAAACAGTAGATGAATTGACTCCATAAAGGAAGCCACATCCTTGAATTTAGAAGAGCTGAGCATGGCTGTCAAGTATAGGGCATTTTGGAGCATTTTTATTCATACGGTTGTCATAAATCAGAGACAACCTGATGGCACATGACAACAACAACAAATTGCCCCACAATAGCAGAGGGAAAAAATATGGACCCTAAAATTCTACTTTATCCCAGTGTTTCTTCAACAGTTCCACTCCTGGACATTACAGTGATGCTATTCTAAGCATGAAGCTATGCGTTCATGTCAAGAGTCAATGGAAATGGTAATTTGATCCATTTTCTGCATGGATTCATCTTCACAGTGACTCTTGAGTTATCAACTGAATTATCAACACTTGAGAATTAATTATTAATTTTATAAGTACCACAGCTATCCATAACCTTGATGGACTCTGTGTTTAATGAAATACTCTCATCTGTCAAGAGCAGATGGTGTGAGCAGCCTCCTTTGAAGTGTAGTAGTGGCACCACAGAGTAAAATTTATCACTATTTTCTGTATATTATATAGATGTAAACAGCCCACTGTGATGTTCCAATATCATTCCACCTTTGTAAACATGCACAAGAGTTTACTAAGTCAAGTTTACTTTTTAGCCAATGTCTGTAAATGTCCCCAATTATGTTTAGCAACAGACTGAAAGGCAGAATTGTCTGTATGAAGAGGTGTATTTTTCCCTTTGATCTTGCTCTTGTATCAAAGACAGCACTAATGGTGTCTATGTCATTCAAGACTTCTTGCAAGTACAAAATCAGCACTACTCTCAATTCTAAAGAAGCCTTTTTCTTATCTTCTTGGTGGTTGGCCTTTTCTGTTAGATAAAAGACTGAGAGATTTTCAGATTATTTATTCACTATAATTTGATTAGCCAATCTGGAACACTAAAAGCTTCCTTGGGTTATGATATGGAATAGCACTGCCAACCATCTGGATCCAAAGGTTGAATCCTGCTCTGTGGTTGCTGAGATGCTGCAATAAATATTCAGCAGCCCAAATTATAGGGGGAAAGGCTATGGAGCTTTCTTGCAGCGTATATATCCTTACTCTCTGACTTGTTTTAGCCAGATGGAAAGGAAAACGAACATCTAAGTACTCTGACCCACTCTACAGTAATAAAACTTTATCTGGGCCTGCCAAAACATCAGAAAGTTGTAAGCCCCCTTAACATCTTAAAGACACTAATATTTTTAATACTTCCAGAGTGCCAGACTCAGTCCTGTGAGGCATATGACGACAGCAGTAACAGAAAACTAACTTTGTTTTATTCCTTTTCAGCTAATTTCAGTCCAATTTATCATTGGTTGTATGACCGCTGTGACATTTAACACACAAGTACACACACACACACACACTCTCTCTCTCTCTCTCCATACCATATTTATGATGGGGAAAATTATATTAAGAGATTAAACTATAAATTACACCCTAAAACAATGGAGGTGAAATTAAACTCTAGCAAGCTGTCTGGCTTTTATTTTATGTTCTTGTTAAAACAAACACACACCTTGAAAGAAAATCCACTCAGCTTTAAAGAAATTGGATTATGCTTGAAGATATACTCATACCTCCTATTAAATAACACCTAGAATAGAGAATTGGCAGGAATCTGGTAGGCTACCTCATCTACATCCCTGACCAATACAGGAAGTGCAGAACTAGGTTATGCCAAAAGACAGCTGCCCACCTGAAGCCCTCCAGCTAGGGAGAGTTAACCACTCCACTAGGAAGTTGTTTCCATTGTAAAACTGCTCTTACTGTTACTGCTCTTATATATTTCTTAATGATCAACTGAAATCTACCCTCCTGTGATATAATCTTTTTAAATCTGATAAAACGTAGAAATTATTGTCTGTAACTCATGCAACTTTGCATTAGAAATATTGTGGGCTATTTATTGGTTTTTCCAATTTTATCTGGAACTCCTTTGCTTTGCTACATTTTTACTAGGATCAGTCTTAGTATAGGACCAGGAGCAAGAGCTCTACACTTTGTTGATAAGCCAGTTACAGGCCCCAGCAAGTACTGGGATGATGAATGACTGTATCCTGACTTGATAATTAGTCTTGATGTCCCATATATGTTCACCCCCTTGTCCTCTTTCCATATCGATATTTTCCAAATAAATCTACATGGATTTAATAAATCTTTTAAAGTAGTTACATTATTAGGTGATCTGAAGGCTGGCATCTCTAGTATTTAAAAAAGGATCAGGTCAGAGAAACTGAGAAAGATGCCTATATCTTACTCTGGCAAGTTGTGGCTAGTCAATAAACCAGAGCAACACATAAACTATATTCAGCCCCCATGACTGTTTTCTGGTCCTCCCTGTATTCTTCACAAATGCCAGAAATTTTGCAGAAATTTTGCAGGGAAGCAGGCTACTAGTATCTTATGTAATAGCAGAACTGTTCTGGAAGTGCAATTCTTATTGGAAGCAAGGAGACTACTTGTTTTGTATCTTGCTTTGCAGAGAATTATTAATTTGGCAACCTCAGTGCATTACAGAGTAGGGGCAATACAACATACTTGCCCCTGAAGCTGCCCATTCCTGAAGTCTTCAATGCTGATGGACAAATAAATAGTCTTACCTGTAATTAGACAGCTTGCTATATCAAGTGGTTTTTAATTAGGGTTGAATCCAGAACATGCTTTCCACAAAATGGCTTACATGTCTGAGGAAGGCTTCTAGTCCAGAGAAAGGGGAAGTTGATTTTCATTGTTTTCCCCTCCACTGCAGACCTGTCCTCTGAAAATCTATTCCAGAGAGTTGGGGGACCCTGGGCGAGGCAATGCTAGAGACTGCAGCTGAAAAGGGAAATCAGGGAAAATGTACTCCACCCATTTTCTATTGATGGTAGAGTTCTGAGCAGGATCCATCAGCTACCGCTGATGGCCAAAAATACTGGATTCAACTCAAAGCCCTTAAACTTTGATGAAGAGAAAATACTGCTCGCACCACCTTCTATGTACATAGCAAAGCCAGTAGGTCCAATAGAGCTCTAAAGTCAAGGTATCTTCATGGGAATAAAGCTCAATGAAAAGAGAGACAAATAAAATCTAAGCTATTACTTGAATACATTCAAAGATATGTATTTTCAAGGGTGGTTTTCTTCAAGATATTGTAAGAGACTTACTTATTTGAGAAGAAGGTGGGTAATCTGCTAAGAGCTGAATGTCAAAAAAAGATCTAGGGGCCTCAGGAGGAAATGAAGCAGGGGGAGAAAGTGAAGGGAAAAAACAAGCAGGAATGAGGTATGAATCTCAAAAGTGGAGACAGATGCTGTCTTGATGTAGGGCACTTGGGTAAAGAGCAAAAAGAATAGATGTTCTACTTAAAGTTTGCATAAAACAAGTGATAATGAGATGATGATGGAGCTGAAAATGGCTGCATGAAATATCAAGCAAGGATTATTGGCACATTTGGAAAAGAAGAATAATAAAGCTGGACCTCTTTTCAACTGCATATACTAAATGGCTTTCCTTGAGATTTCCTTCCATTAATACTGATTTGCTTGCACATAATGGTCCATAACTCCATCATCAGTTTAGTTCTTAGAGATACTTTTCTTTTGAAAAATAAATTGCAAATTGAAATGATAGCTTAGGAGATGCATTATGAGACATAAATTGTTCAGAACCATCTGATGCTTGGTTGAATAAAATTAACTCTCTTTTCTCTTTCTCTATTTCAGGTCACAATTCCTCTGTATCAATATCTCCCTCTCCCCAGCTCACTTTTACTTTGAATGTATAACTTGTAGCAGAACACCGTTCATCTGAGCACTATGAAAAATGTGATGGGAAGATGCCACAAAATGATGGCAACTGATAAGGAGTAACCCACTAACCTCTGTGAGTCAGTGGCTATTATATGCACCATGATTTGTGAGCCACAAATGCGTCAAGGGAAAGGGATGGTGCTGAAGTGCTCCTTCTCTTCACAGGCCGATTTTAGCATTTTCTGGATGCTTGAATAGGGACACTGTCAGCATTTTTTCCCACTTCAACCATCTCTATGCACAAAGAAGCAATACATTTTTGTGCTCGAGTCCTCCACGTTTGAGCTACTGCAACATGATGCTTTGTGATAAAGCGCTGCTTTAAGCAGCAGTTGCTCTATTTTTCCCTAAGCAACTATTTGCTGGTTAGAAACCCCTGGAATCAATCAATAAATGTTTATTTGCATGATAATGTAAGACCACAAAGCACAACAGTAAAAAGATTAACATCCCAGGAATTGACAAAGAAAGGAAAATGGCCACCAGTGACTATTCAGGAATAATGCAATCTTGAGCAAGGGCTTAGTTCCATCAATCAGAAAATTTCCTGCACCTAAGAAAATACAACAGAGTATGCAGTTTAGCAGGCAAGTGGTCAAGTACAGTTTTACCAGGCATGGATGGGCTTTCCTAAAGTGGGCACTGAGACATAAGCAAGATCAGGAATGTAAAACATGGTCCAAAGGCAGAATCAGGTAGAATTCCATGGATCAACAGCATGAAGGGCTAAACACACACACAGCAATGTCAGGACGAAGGTTGGGAGGAAAACAGGGTAGAGAGATTGTTTCCAGCTGCTCTTAAGTTACAAGTAAGAGCTAATTTGCCCATCCACTGGTGAAAGCCCTAGTCAGGGACTCATTTTTCTCATAGGAGATGGGAAGATTAGTATATAGCTCGGCCTCCTTCATGCCATTCTCATTTCCCTCCTCGAATTGTACAATGACTGTCTGCAGCTTGTTACCCCTCCTACATCACATCAGCATGCACAGCATTCATATCAGAAATAAATCACTTGCTTAAATTTCTAAGTAAAATATACTGAGTGAGGAAAATATTCTCAGCATTGAGAATGAGCATATGGTGATTTAGGTGTAGAAGAAATCCTGCTAAAGCAGTGAGAGGAATACAGTTAAATCCAATCCATTGCCAGAGAAGTCTGTCCCTGAGTAATTGACAGCCAAAACAAATAGCCTAGCAGTGATAGGTTTGCAGTTGTTCATCTTTACAAAATAGAAAGAATATACTAGCTGAGTACTCTGCTGCAAATATTAAGCATAAAGAGGTGAGAGACATCAGGATGATTTGCAAGTTCTGCCTTCATGATGTGCTTTTATTTTATTTTATTTTATTTTTTTTTTTGCCGTCATAGTTTATTAGGTATATGACAGCTCCAGAAGGCCCAACACATTGGTACTTGTCAAGTGTGCTTCTATTAATGAATTTTCTTCCATCACTCAAATGCACTGTTTTTGTTGATATCCATTAAGTTACCAAATCATACTAATGGTTCTTAAATTGTCGGGCAGCTCTCCCTTTGTAGGGTGGACCTGGCTGGGCCAATGGGAATTGTTATCTGAAAGGGAAAGCAAAGTCCAGAAAAATCATAGGATCCTTAGGTGGTCTGAGTCTTCCTTGTTCTAGGAGCCTGGTCAGGTCAGTGTGCTGACAGGTCCATACAGGGTTTTGGAGAGTAAAAGCATCCCTAGTGGTTTGTTTTTCAGTCTGAAATGGGAAGAAAGAAAGAAACTAAGAATTGTTCTTAGTGTCAGTAGTTTCCTAACAGTGTAATTCTTTGTGTTTACTCAGAAGTAGGTTCCACTGCATTCAGTGAGACTTCCTTCCAGGTGAGTGTGTAAAGGATTGCAGTCATAGTCTGGTTTTCAGAGACATTCTGTTCTAGTTTGCATCCAGTGTCAGGGATAGGAAGTACCCCAAATGCTTGCATGCAGAAGAAGGCATGCCAATGTGCATGAGAATCTCTACGTAATTGCATGTGAAACAAAATGATTAATGATGATTTGTAATTTTAGAAGAGTCCCAACTTCAAAAAGTCTGTGCAGTACTGACCTCTCCTACTATTTAAAAATGGAAAGTTTCATGCCTCTGATGTTGTTTGTAAAGGGAACAGTGACTTTCAAAAAAATAGACCCACCTGAAGATTACCCAGCTTTGTTACAAACAACTGATATACCAATGAAGGATGTAGAACCTTCACTGCTCAAGCGGAGGAGAGGAAAAGACAGCTATAGAATCTTCATGATGATTAAGGACTAGAACCTGTGCACTGAGCAACACTGACATTTAGGTAATATGACATGTTTGAAATTGAAGTGACCTTATGTGTTTCACCAGTTTCACTTCCCTTTAGTAAATGCAGTGACATTGGCTGTTCAGTAGCTTTGCCAAACAACACTGCTGTGAGATCCTACTATAGCCAGCAAGCAATGAAGACATGGGTCATTTGTTGTTCCAGTTTCATATGACTCATTTTACAAAATGCACAGTTAAGGCATTCTTTGTTTCTGGAGGAACCCTATGCCAGTGACGGAGTCCAGGATTTATCAGGGGGTAGGGAACCTGCAGTTCTATTGAGTTCTTGGACCACAACACTCAACACACCTAATCATTGGTGCATACTGGCTGGGGCTGGCAGGAGCTGGAGTCCAACAACCACCGGAGGACCAAGAGGTCCCAATGGTCAGGGCAGTCCAACTGTCTAGGGAACCAGGTTCCTAGGAAGGCGGCACGCTCTCTGCCACTTGGAGGTATTCAATGGAAGACTGAATAGCCTTCTGTCAGAGATACTTTAAACTGGGTTCCATCTCAGAGCAGGGCACAGGATTCACCGGTCCCTTCCAACTCTGTGATTGTATGATTTCCCATTCCTGGCATACAAACTCTCCACATAAGTTAAGGCTGCCACACACCAACTGTTTCATAACGATTCAGGCATGGCTTTTCGACTATCCTTCTGAAGTAAATTTGAGGAAGATCATCTGCAACACAGCTGGTACTCCATCAGCTCTTATACAGCCCTTCATCACTGCACAGTGGTTCTGCACCTCACTCTGGTTGCGACTGCCCCAAGCTGGCAACAGCCTTGAAAAAGCAGTTACTGATGAAGTATTTGTTTTGAGAAAAAAATAGCTTCACCCTTTTCCCATTACTGGTACATTATTGGCATGGTTTCCCATATGAAACTGAAGTTTAACAGTCCCTAAAGTATGTGTACCTTGTCAAAAAGCATACAAGGACTGGATTTTAAGAGATGTCAAAAAAAGAAATGAAAGAGGTACAGCATAGGGAGAATAAAAGCTTTTCTTGGAAAAAATTGGCCATTTAACTGTGCGTCAACCTTTCACATCAGTTTTTCACATTATGTGTATTTAAAACCAGCTATGGATGATTAAAAACCCATCAAAACAGAACATTCAGAATGGCTTTTTTTTCCCAATAACAAGCTTTGTGTCACCTTTTTAAAGAAAAAAGACATCTCTTTAAAATGTAACTGTATGAGTACAAAGAATTTGAACCAAAATGATTGGAGCACATAAACATATTCCCAACATGCCTTGTAAGGGAATTGCAAGCAAAATAATTAATTTGTTACAATACTGAGTCCAAAATACAGATACAACACTGAGAGCCACAGCAAATCTATATATCTGAAATAATTTTGTGATGGACCTCTGTTGGGATTGTACCACTTTAGACTGTCTTGTAAGGTGGGCTTACATGTTGCTATATTCTTTCAATTAAAACTTTCCACGCTTGGAGAAGTAGTTTCCTAGTAATGTGATTCCCCCCCCCCCAAGTGTCAGGAATTAAAACGTAGGACATACAAGCTGGGTTGTATGGCAACCCAGCATGGCAAACTACCTCATGCTGTTTCCACAGTGACATCTGACTAAACCTACTGGACAGACAATCACAGGGTTCCCTAGGCAACTCAGTTTGCACACTCCCTGTCCCATACACTTGCCCTTGACATGCATCCCAGCACCCCCTCTGAGTAAAATCTTCCTCCTTACCCTACTGCACCATACGGACTTTAGCATATGCTCCATGGAGGTTTTGAAGTGGGTTCTCCTTCCCTTTCCCAGTGTACCTGCATCTCCACAATGCTTCCTAGCCATTTCAGCTTCAGAATAAATTATATTAAAACATAAGAAGGATTTTTGCTGTGACTCTTCCTGTGTATTGATCTGCTTTATTCTTTTCCAAAAGTAAAACAGGAGATGTGCAGATCACTTAGCCAATAGGAATAAGAAAGGTGTTGATGCATGTGTTGCTAGGAAGCTGATGGTAGTAGAGAAAGGATGGCTGAACAGTTACTTCTGTGGCTGCTCTTTCCATAACACTCTATGGTGTTTCCATATCAATAATGGTAAAATGGATATCCCAGGTCTAGGCAACCAGAGCAGCTGTGGTACCACACCAAAATACCACAATTGGGTCTGGATGACATGACTGACAAACAGGGGTAAGAAATTGTGTACATATAATAGCTTGCTACTATTTTTGCGCGTCCACTCCATCTTTATTAGGTACTATATGCAATTGCTGCTAATGCACCAATGTGGATGACAACACACATATGTGAGATGGAGAGATTTAGCCAGATTGCTTTCCCTTAGAATGATCTACACTTATGATATTGTATTTCTGTATATTGTTGAAACATTTATTTTCTTTCGGCTACAACAATAATGGGCTGACATATTACTCTAGTTGAAAAAGTGCAAGTATAGTGACGTGGTTCATCTAGCCCTTGTGCAATTGCTAACAGAGCAACTAGCACAACTAGTGTGAGCAACACCCAGCTTTATGGAGTCAAAATGAGTTGTGGAATGGCTTGCAGAAACAATATCAGAGTCCTGGATATGACAGTAGTGTAAGGATGACAATGGGTTTCTACAGATGGAAGAAGCTTTATACTTGTGTAGGAGTGGGCAACTTGGGAGCCACAAATAGCCCTTGAAGGTCATCTGTGTGGTTCATTGTGAGTGCCACCCTGTTACTGCCTCTCTCCCACCAAACATACACATAAATGACACCAGTGGAGAGAACCATGGGTAACAAATCCTTGGCTTAGGCAATGATATCAACATAGAATTTATTTTATACCTTTCAGATGCAAGATAACTGAGTATTGCCCATTTTACTTTTTTCTTAATTTTTTTCCTCTGGACCTGCAAGTAATTAATCAAGTGTCAACTTTGTCATTCACAGAAAGCAATCTGTGATTCAAAGCCAGAGTCTGTGAGAATTGATAAGCACCTCAGGTTTCACAGAAACAAAGGAAACCCATGATGGATAGGTTTGCAATCACAGCTACTAGATCAATAAAACAATAGAAACATTGGTTTTGCTGCAACTTGAATAGATCTCATTCTAAATAATAACTTTCAGCTGCAAATGTGCTGGAAATAACTGCTATGAAAAAATTGCATGAAAGAGCAGAGCTAAAATATCTGTGATTTAGAAATTACCACCATCATCATTTTACAGGGCACAGGGCTTTTAAGAGCTGTTCACATTTGTTCACAGTCATACTCTGGTATACCAAGATGATTGGGAGGTTGCCCTGATTACTCCAGAGTGTCCTATCTCTAGCAGTGATCATACATGGCATACCCTTAAGCCAAGAGCAATGAAACAAAACAACAGATGTCCTGTACACAGATGGAGAAAAACTCCTAGTAGATGGAATCGGGCCTTGGTATGTTCCTATAGCCAGGTATATTTAGGGGCAGCAAAGAAACAACACCTCACTGTTTCTATTCAATCTTCCCTCTGCCAACAAGCAGAGCTTTTTAGGGTCATTTGGAGCTTATTACACATTGGCCTCAAGGATATCTTAGACTCATCTGATAACAATTATTATGTATTTGCTAGGTGCATACAGGATCTCTTGCATCTGCCACAACAGAGACTCTGAAGTTATAGTAGCTGAATTAGGTGAGAAACCAGAACACAGCCTGGCTAAATTTTATTGGATGAGTTCCAGCTGGTACAGCTTGAGGATGTTGACAGTGTGCTTGGACAGGTTTGTGTAACAACATCTGTACTGGATCCTTGCCCTTATCTTTTAAAAGCTAGCTGAAAAGGAATAGTTGGCTGGGCCAGGGAAATAATCAAGGTCTCTTTGCAAGAGTGAAGGGTATACTATGAAAAACAGGCCATGGTGATGCAGCTCCTAAGAAATCCTCTAGACCTGATAGCTCTTAACAACTGTAGAGTGGTGGCAAATATATCTTTTTTTGGCAAGGTCCTAGAGTGGGCTGTGGCCAACCAGCTGTAGGTGCTTTTCTCTCCCATGCCTTTTAACATCTACCTAAAACCACAGAGTAGAGCCATCTGGAGTTTTAGTGTTTGTTGCCACCAGTACTCTGATGACACAAAGCTGTTTTTCTTTTCATCTCTATCCAGTGAGGTGATGGATCAGCTATACCTGTGCCCAGCTGCCACTGAGAACTAGGTAAGGGCTAAAAAACTGAAGTACAATCCAAATAAGACTGAGATACTATTAGAAGGTGGTTTCTCTGAAGGGAGCATGTTTAACATGTCTTATATGGAGCTGCATCCCCCTTGAAGGAACAGGTTTATTGCTTGAAGTTGTCCCCAAGCTATCTGTCACTTGAGGCTCAAGTTGCCTCAGTGGCAATGAGTGCCTTTTACCAGTTCCGGCTGGTGGCCCAGCTGTACCTGTATCTCTCACAGACCTCAAATAAAGCTTTTCAGACTAAACAATACCAAACATAGGGTGCTGTTTCCATATAATATAAATAAAATAAACCTTGCTGCAGGAAGGACAGTCTTGTTTCTATATCCCTCATTTAAAAAAAAAAATCAGCTGAGTCTGTTTTGGAGAAGGAGAACACACAGCCTGCAAATAACTTTTTTCTTTTTAAGGGAAAAGTCCATTAAACAATGGATAGGATTGCTTATACTCCCTACCTAAAGGAAAAAAGCTTAGGAAAGGTGTTCTTGTTTTATTATAGCAATGTTTCACAGCTTTATGGACTTTATTCTCCTGTTTAATAAATAAAAAAGGAGGACTGTCTAGGCAGTGTGCTCCCCCTTTCCAACAGAGCAACATAGATCTCCCCTTATTGTTTTAAAAGCAAGGCTGTCCTCCCTACAGCAAGGTTATTCCCACCCATTTCCATTACATGAAGAAAGGATCTTATGCTGTCAATGTTGGATTGGTGTTAGTGCAAATATACCAGAGTGAGAAGCAATCTGTATGTTATCACCTAGAAGAGCCTCAAGACAAAGCAAGCAAAAACAAGACTACACTCCTATGGACACTTTCTTGAGAGTTGCCCTCAAGGAAGGCAGAGAAGCTTATGTGTAAATGTACATCAGATCAGACTCAACATTGATTTCATCCCATTACCTTCAGCAAGATTAAATTGGACTACATTCCAGCCACACTGTATGAGTCAGACCGTATGAAACAGACTAATGCACATTACTTAAATAAAAAGTTAATTCTATTGAAACCCATCAAGCTTATTTCCAAGGAAATGCAATGATAACTCTGTGTAGGGTAGGTTTTTCCTTTGGGCTGATAGTCTTAAAAAACTTGTATGCCCCTTACAGACCCAAATGAACAATTTAAATATTTTAAGCTAGTTGTAGTAGTACAGATATAATAGGCAATAGTACAGATATAATAGTACAGATATAATACAATGGCTCACTAGTGGGGAACTGCCAAGGTTCCCCATCGGGGCCACAGAGTCTTGGGTTCCTTCTGTGGGCCCTGCCCACTCCCCTCCCCAAGTCCTGCCTGCTGGTCTGATGGCTTCTAGGGACTTAGGAAGGAGGGAATGAGATGGTGTTAGCTCTGATCACAGATTCCCGAATGATGTTCCCTCTCCCAATTTGAAAATGGGAGCAGCGCACAAGTGACTCTCCTTGTTATTTCAGATCACAGGTCAGAGATAACAAGTGTATTCCCCTCAATATTTGCCTGGCTTGTGTCATCCCCAGTGGGAGGAGGAGTGGAGTGGGCAAAGCTGGGAACTCAGCCAGTGTTGAAAGGATGAGCAGTACAGAGAAAGACAATATGGATGAGGGTGAGCAATAATATCAGTAGCCCATGCACATCATCTGGTCAGAGAAGACCCAGACCCATCTCTAGGTTGAAAAGTTGTTATTTGGGGGCATGAACAGCACTCACACCACTACTGCTTAGATATGTCATTGGGCCATTGGGAATCAAGAGTAGAGGGAAGTAGGCATACTTTGGAAACACCTTCTAACATGCACAAACGCCCCAAATCTTAAACTTTACAAGTGTTCAATCTGAATTTTTGTAAAATCTGGATTCCTTTCAAAGCAAGCAGTTGCAAAACTGGACACAATTAATTAAGTGAATTTTGTATAAAGGCTGTCCATTAGCATATGCTCTCTGGGCAGCCATTCGAATAAAATATCAATAATGACAATAATAAAGTAATACAATTAAAATATTATAATAAAGATACAAAGTAAAACATAATAAATAAACAAAATGTTAAAATTAATAAATTAATATTAAAATTAAAACCAGTGCTGTCTATATAAATAGTTTAAGTAGTGCCAAAGGTACATCAAGAAAGGAATGTTTTCATCAGGCACCTAGAATTCAGTAAAGTAGGTACTTGATGAATCTCTGATGGCAATCTGTAATGGAATCTCTTACACTTGGGGTGCTACCACAGAAAAGGCCCTCCTTTTATTTTACATTTTTAAATATTCTCCATATAACATTGCAGTTTAAAAAGGTAAATAAGTCAGATAAAAACTACATGTCACAGGATGGAAAATCTGCTCACTAGGAATATTAACTCCCATGTATGTATTTCTCTAGCTACTGTAGGTATAGCCCCTACCCAGGGCCACTGAATATGCAGCTGGAACTAGAAAGCAGAGCCTTGCAAACTCCTCATGCACTGAACAATGCACAGGGGTTTTGGTGATGTCCTCTGCTGTTTCTAGACTTGTACATCCTTCTAACACACATTCATCTCTATAAACTCCTGACACACTCAGCCCAGTATCCACAAAAAAATCTAACTTGAAAAGTCTTGTGTTTATTACTATCACTGTGTCTGAAATTGATAAATACGTAACATATTGCAAAGAGACCACAGAGTGCGCTGAAGGAGGAACTGACTCTGTGTGTTGCCTGAATCCCTGGAGGTGAGGCAGCATGTCAGAGGGAAGATGAGCAGAATAAACTATGTTAACACCATTAATCACAGAGGCTAAAACAACATCTGTAGAATAAAAATAAATAAATAGAAAACAGATAGCTTTCATTACTAGAAAGTGGAATTAGGACATGGAAGATGTCACTGACTACAAAAACTGCTTCCTTAAGGTCATCAGGATGCTATCTAGAAAGCACTAAAAACAACAATACCATTATTAAACTGATTTTAGTGTGAACAAAAACTATAACCTACTTACCTGAAAGGCTGTACAGGGATCAAGAGCTGAAGACAGAGTCAAATCTCTCATTTCTAGACATTGCATTATATATTGTATAGCTGGGGTCTCTAATATGGGATCCTATAGGCAGCAAAGTGACTGGGGACATCACTCTTGGTCACCACAGGCTCCCTGCCCTACCTGATTTTTATTTTCTCTCTTAAGCTCTATGTGTGTATTTCAACTGGGAGTCTCACATGCTGCAAAGTGAAGTGCTGCCCTCCAGCACCATTATTATTTGGGTTCAAAAGAATGGTTCCAGAACTGTCTTGTACTTAGGGTTAGTTCCACTGTTTTGTATTCTGGAAAATGAATGTTTTCTGACCAGTTGTGCCCACTATGGCAGCCATATGGATGAGGCAACAGTTCACAGCAGCCATTTTGTGAGAGCAGCCATGACTCAACATTCCAAATGTGTTCGCTGATCCAGAAAGGTTTGGGGCCCCATCATATCCTTTTCTAAAAATGCCATGTAGGACTGGACACTGAACACTTAATTGTTGTAGGGTTAATTGTAGGGTGGAGTTCTCTGGTGTGGGTCTGGTTGAAGTAGCAGAATGACCCCTATACAGTGCTATATATGCTATGCTATACTGTTAGAATGATTAAGGGGCAAAAACAGAGGAAAAAGTCACATGTAAGCCTTGAATTAATTAAGTAGGTTAGGTGCATTTAGCACACACCTACATGACTCTTTCACTCCTAGCTGTCCTGTGTGGTGTTCAGGAACAAAGGACTTACCAGACACGCTGATAGGATGATGTCAGTACAAATGCAAAACACAAACTGCACATGTATGAAAGTCATGATAGTAGAATTCTCTTGCATTCATCACAGATTATGCCAGCCTAAATATATAGTTGTTTTTAATCCCTTACCAGCTCATTACTTCCATCTTCATCAAAATCCTCTTCTATTCCATCAGTCATCTCCTCTCCATCTCCATCGAGCCCACCTTCAATAGGCTCTTCTGTAGAGTTGTCAGCATTCTCTGATATGCATTCTTCTTGCATCAACTCTGCACTGTCCTCTATTTGTTTCTTTTGGGCTTCTGTAAGAAAGAAAGAAAAAAGGATGTGAATAAAGAAGACCTCTTTTCAGGAAATGGAATGGTGTTCTAGACATTAGAACACATTCTTCTGTCCTCCATCTAGTTCTAGCTATCTTATTCAGGATGGAAGCCACAATCCATAGATACGTTTTTTTGGCATGCTGGAAGTCTTTTGCATGCCTACATCTTGTTTCCTTGAGACAGCAGGTCCTCTTCAAAACTTTGCAAGATCCGTTATACCAGGGCAGTCCATTGTTCCATGGCTGATCTTGAGACCATAAAAATGGTCAAAGTATATATTACATCTAAAGCACAGTCATCTGAGTGGGATGGTGTAAATTGCAACAGCAGGGTGTTGGATCTGATGGCCTTCATGGCTCCTTCCAACTCTATTATTCTATGAGTCTATGTAACTTCATCTATTTTTACTTTACCCAGTTACAGCTGCGGGGGTGGGGGGATCATTACTGGAACACATCACATAGCAAGGGGAAGCTTTTCTCTTCCCTCTCAGCATGGTTAGAACTGAAATTGCCCTCTGCCCTGTGGGCATCAATGAGAACATTTTTTCCAAGTGTTCATGCAGGATGGGGGTGGGATGTTAGTTCTGATCACACCAGGGAGGCAAGAAATAAGTCTTTCTTTACCACATGTTGCATCCCTGGCAAGGATCTCCCTATTGTGCTTATAGTTTCTTAAAGTAAAAATGGGGATAAAACCACATGCTTTGTATCTGGCATAATGCGCAGTCTGTCCTGATCTATCTTTTTAAAGGGAAATTACAAGATGGCATGGCTGTAGTAATATGAATGGAAATGTAGCAAGGAAAAGGAGGAACAAATGGATAAGAAGACCAAGTTTCACATATCTTACTATGTTTCATGCACAAGCATGCTGGATTAATTTTGCTTTTACTCCACTATGCATACAACCTATAACATGGGGTGCCCATATCATACCCATGTGTGCTCAATTCATTCACAGTTTCTCCAAATAAAGAAGTGTATTTCTCTGAGCTTATTTATCTTATCATGTAGATTCATTGTTTTTGATGATTATATGATGGTGTATTTTTATTTTCTTCTGAAAGGTATCCTATAAGGAACATCTCTAAAAGGTGGGTTATACACATATAACTACTAAATAATAAGACTAAAATCCTCATTTTCTTCAACTTCAATCCTCAGTTTTTCCTGGTGCAGGAAAAACTGCTTGAAACTCTGGAGGCCACTGCCAGTCACTACTGGCCTGCCTAGATGAATCAGTGGCCTGGAATCATGGAAGCCATCTACCTGTGTTCCTATCCAAGACCCATATGAGTCTCAGTGAACTCAGTGGTTGTGTTCACATGTAACACTAAACGATCCCATGTGGTTTCTGCATAGCACTGTTTCTTACCTGGGTGAGACTGTCGGACCATCATGTGGTTTCCATGCTTGCATGGTTTCCACCCTCTTTCCTCATTACTGCAACTGGTGGCAGGTATTCCATCAGCCTCTGTGGCTAAAATTTAATTCCAGGGTGCACTGCTCCTGCCTACTTTGCCTACTTCCTCTTTACTGGTCCACATACAACATATGTATGTCGTACATCCTGGGCATGTCCTCAGCCATCCACATCCCTCCACCCATCACTTGAAACAGCTGACTCACTTTCGCCTCCCGCATGCTACTGCACGCCATGCCAACATATAAGCACACCCACCCACATCCACTTCTCTTCCCCACCTGTCCTTGAGGCAGGTCATCCAAGGCTTCCCTGTGCACAGGCCTTGAGCACTCTGCCATAGGCTGCCTCATGCACATGAAGGACATCAGCGTGCCAAGTATCCTGTCTTGAATGCTTGCATCCTGACTGATGCTTGATGCGTATCCTCCCGTTATCATGTCCAAGGTGCCTTCATCTTGATGTGTCATCCTAGTTCTTGACCCTAGGCTTAGTCCTGATCATGTCCTTGTTCTCCTCTGATGCATACTTCTGGTTCCTGACCTCCGCCTGTACCACAATTTTGATTTAGACCTGCCATTAAGCCTGGCTTTTGGACTGTCTTGCCTAAAGTTCTGTTGCCCTGGTCCTATTGTTCTTGTCTTGTCTCTGTCTCAAGCACCAGCTCTGATAGGGGACGTGGACTTTTCAGGGGGACTGCCCTGGTAACAATGCCCGATATAGAGCGCATGCGCCAGAAAACAAATAACAGTTCTGGAGCAGTGTCTGTGTGAACTACAGCAATGAAATAGGAGCACCACACCTGGCTGCTGCTGAGGTAGCTGCTGGAGGTGGTGTGGTGTGGTTCTCCATTGCCACCCACTTTCCAAAACTGTAGGTGGGCATTTGTAGGGCAATGATAAGGCAAAGGTGGGAGGAAGCATGGAGCAACCAGTCGAAGCACAGTTGGAGCCAACACATCAGTTGTTAGGCACAGCTAGATAGCAGGGATGCAGGTGGAAGTGTCTGTTCCAACACTAGCTGCTTTTTTCAGTGGACTCTATGCTGGGCACAGAGAAACCATTTTTTTTGGTTCAGGCAACTGAATAACCCATGGTGAAACATGGAAAAAACAATGTAACAAGCCATTGTTTCTCTCCATGGTTCCTCCACAACCACAACCAAGCATGCCAAATGGTAAGTTCCTGACAAGGTTCATACAGCATGGCAAGACCATACCACAGGGAAAACAACTGTGGCTTGCCATTATGTGTGAACACAATGAATGGTAAATTTGAACAGGCAGGTATACAATTGTGTTGTAAATAATCCTCCTCAATAACTTGTGAGATGAGAATTGGGTTTATCCAAATTGCTGGATATAATACCTTTACTAGAGATTTTGTAATAGGCAGAACTTCAGAAGCCAACTTGGGTAGAAGCATCCTGGGAAAGAAGTGAAAGGCCATGATGCGATGCTATTCCTCCCAGAACACAAAGCAGCCAATTATATTATAGCCCTATCAGGAATGATAGTCAGTGCAATGGGAAGTCTATGTTTCCTAAGGCAACCAGAAACTAGTTGAAACTAGCACTTCCAGAATGGAACAACCGATCAGAGTTCTGCGGATCTGTTTTCTTTGAGAAACACTAGTTTCAGCTAGTTTCTGGAAGTGTAACAAGTGTTAGCTAGCTTCCCATTGTGCGAGCTTTAATTCTCACTGATGGATAATGATGGAATGCTAGACTATCAGCATGGGTCCCTGCCAGTGATGTAGCTAGAAGGGCCAAAGTGCAGCGCCAGGCAGCCTGGTTGTGATGGTGCAAATGATCACAAGGAGAGTAGCAGCTATTGAAGGAAATTCCATTTTATTCTTTAGTCATGTACATGCTGTGACTTAAGTGTGTTCAACATGCAAAACCACACCATGCTCTGAGGTTTTGTTTGTTTTTTGAATCACAGTTGACAAATGCTTTTGTTTGCTGTGCTAATATATCATGAATGTAGCAACAAAGTGTGGAGGAAAGAAATATTATTTGTATGTGTCACAATTGAAGTAATATACATGGCCATTTAAAGGGGATCCCCAAAAGAGGACCATGAATCCCACAGTATAAAATTACCTTGCTGCTACAGTGGTCTCTTCTGTCAGGTAGTTAAAAGGAACACTTAATGGCTGATATATCCATCTATATTTCACCCCCCCCCTCCAAAGACACACACCAGATTTTCATTTGGTTTTATCTATTCCACCTTCTCTATACTTAAGTTCTGATGTAGTCAAACCTGTTGTGTGAATTGGGTGAGTAACTATTTTTTAGCAATGCAATGGGCATAACCTAGCCGATTAAATACTTTGGGTCTCACTAAGTAAAACAAGAGGGAGTGATTTTTCTTTTGAAATAAATGGAATGAAATAAAGTTAACTAGTCCATCTTGACTGTGGCCAGTTATGTCTAATATGTTCCTGAAACTTGCACATAACAAAATATAACTGCAAATTCTTGGAGGGAATGATTCTCTGACCCCTGCACACTGATTTGGGGAATAAATTAATTTTGATCCCCAGGTTAGAGAGAACACTCTGATAGTGCTCCCACTAGGAATCCAGGCTCCAACTGTTCCCTGCCTCCTCACAGCCAGCGTGAAAAGAACCATGCCAGCAGTTCTTTGAGGTTGCTTTTCCAAAAGGGGACATTTTGGAGAGTGAGAAGAGGAAGAGATGGGGCTGGGCAGGGGACAAGGTATCCTGACCATGCCCTGGCTTCCTTGCTTCCCCTTGTGAAACAGCACCTCTAGTCTATCTGGAGGAAATGTAGGGCACAAGGAAAGGAGAGGCAAAAATAGCCCCCTCCAGCTCTGCACTGAATGAGCATCAGTCTCTGAATCTGGGTGCCCCTGCTCTTCTCCACTGTGCTCTTAATTTGCTAAAGGCTTCCTTCCGATTCTCAAGTAGGAGGAGGAGGGCATAAAAAGCCATTTATTATTAAGTGGTAAAGCCCTGGATATTTAGCATGATCTGTTTATACTGAGCACTGGAAATCTTTAACAAATATGAACAGTGAAAATATTAATGATGCTCCATATGCAGTACTAAGGCCTGTTTCACTGATTTTATGGAAGATATGAAATGGACAGGAAAGTAATGTAGTTATACAACGTTGTCTTCTTCTAATTAATTCCCTGCTTTAAACCTGGCAGCAGCCGAAATGGGATGATGTATCCAAATTATAAAGTTTATTCTTCTTTCTAACATAAAAATGTCTCCACTAATTATAGCCAGGAAATCCAAGACACAGAAAGAAAGAAATGGGAAATAAGCTGTATGTCTAGATGCATTTTAATAATTAGATAAGATTAATGTGAATCTATATCTCAGAAGTGCCTGTGTAGAAACATGCATGGCAGCCAATTGATAAAGATCACTTCTCAACTATTTTAACCACCTCAACATGGGCTGTTTAGTTTTGGATGTATGTCCGGGTGAGCTGTAGAGTTAGACTCAAAAGAAGGAGGGGGAGAGGAATGGGGGGGGGGGATCCCAAGACACAGAGATGAGAAAAGCAGAGATGCTTATCTCAAGGTCAGGTGGGCAGGCAGCCTCTGGAAACCACCAAGATGTAGAGTTGGCAGGAGGGGACTCAGAGCAGGGGAGTTTCTCAGACACAGAAAAGATGCCCCCAGCTCTTGGACCCACAAGGCACACCCAGCAGAGGAGGAAAGGCCATTTAAAGGATCAGCGTGCAGTGAGTTGTTCCTGAAGGGATGGGGGCCAGGAATGCTTGTTAGGAGAGTCTCTGGAGGTGAATCCTAGATTGGGTTCATCAAAGCACTCTGTGCATGCTCAGATTCATTTTGGGTGTTTTGTGCTTTTGGTCAATAGGGAATGCTTAGCAAGGGAAAGATCTGTGACTCTGAATGTGCGAAGGATGAACCTCACCTCCCGACAGAAACCACAGAACAAAACAGTGTTTCTTATATGGTTTCTAAAAACCAAACGTTCCATGCTGAAATACCATAACGGAATTCAGACAATATGATGGACCATGCAGTGTGTCATTTCTCACAATTTTATTTTCAGGTCTAATAAATCCAGGCTTTTTACACTGGATTTCTTCCCCTACACTGCCCCCCTTTTTTTCAGATAATGCCTTTCAAAAAATACAAAGAAGCTTTATTCAAACAAATAAAGTTCCCAAAGTTCAGAACCCCCAGACCACAGGCCTAATCTGGTCTGCTGGGCTTCCTAATGTGGCCATGTGAGGAGGAAGGAGGCAACCAACCAACCAACCAGGGGAATCTGCTGCAGAGGAGATGCCAACAGTTGGCTCTGAGCTCAGATCAGAGTTAACAATGGTGATGTGAGCACTGGGGGATTCTGCAGGTACTAGGAAGAGAGGCTCCTCTTCCTGGTGCCAGCAGGGTAGTTCTGTGCAGCAGGCAGAGCTGTCAGGAGTGTTGGGGATCTTTGATATATCGTCCATTGCGTGAGGGGAAAAAAAAATCTCTCACACACACAGTGTGAGAAAAGAACACCTACAGTTTGCATACATGTGACATAAAATAGGGACAACCACAGCTATCTCCCCTGTGACTTTCAATTTCTTTTGGCCACTACTTCCTTGCAGCTTCTGTTCTTCCTTATAGGGTCCATTGCAGGGATCTGCTGTGCCATTACTCATTTTGGGACATGTTAAAGAGGGCACCTCTAGTCAAGATTCAAACATCAGGAATTGTCTTTTTGGCAAAGCAGAGAGCACTTTTAAGAGGGTCTGAGCAGTAGCCAGAACTCCATTGTCTCCCATATAGCCAGTTTTTATTTAGAAATAGTGCACTGGGTAATGTCTGATGCAACATGGTGGCCCTTGACATGTTTCAGTACTGGCACAAATAATGAATACAGATGTGTTGACAGACCGGGATCAGCACTGCTACATCAAACATAATAATTGGATGTAGCACAATCGTGTTGTCCTGCACTGGTCTGAAGCACAAGGTACAATGGATGGGCATTGGCCACTGGCTGTATACAAATGCGATGGCAATAATATGGCAGACATAGAACTATGTGCATGTTGCACTAAAACCCATGTTGCACTAAAACCCATGCATGTTTAGTGCATGTGCACTAAAACCCTTTCAGCCAGTAGAGACTGAACAATCCCCCACATGCAGGAATTACAGGGATCATAACAGGATGCACTTGTTTCCTGGTTAATAATGCCACTCTAGTTGTAAAGTGTCAACAATGGCTGGGCTACATAGCCTAATGCATTGATTTAGTATAGAGAAGATGCCTATATCCCAGGGTTTCTTCAAAAACAAGTGCTTTATTGTTCAGCTTTATGATTTTAGTTACATAAACCACCATCTTATATGTAACCTATGTTAACAATTTGCCAAAACAATAAGAATTTCAGTTGCCTACAGAAAAAGAAAGCCCGCCCTGAATCTACCCATTACCCTGCATTCTCTGAAACTAGCTCCCAGATTTTCCTTTTTTCCCAGAGTAACACAACTTGTGAGGCTCTAACACAGCCTTTTTCAAACAAGTTCATCTTAACAGTAGTCATCACAGGGTAATATCCAGCATTAATCTATGCAGAGTAGATGCAACAAAAGACTTAATCACAAAAAGAGTAATTCTTACTCATTTCAATGTGTCTAATCTGTGTAGGACTAACATTGAAGACCACTAATAGTTTCCAAAACCAGAAGCCAAATAAAGGTATAGGCACTTCTGGAGTCAGGGTGTGAAGGAGGTTTCTTTAACAGTGAATAGTTTAACAATGGAATGTTTTTCAATGGCTAGCAGTCATGATGACTATTTATCATCTCCAGTGGCAGGGAAAGAAAGCCTCTGTATCCCAATGTTTGGGGAACATGAGTGCATGTGCATTTATGTACCGTTTGTGGACTTCCCACAACAGCTGGTTGGGAACTGTGCAATTTAGTGCCTTAGACAGGACTCGGGTGATTCAGTATGGCTCTTCCTACATCCTTATTTCATGCCCAAGTTGTGCCCCTCTCAAATATGAAGATTTTAGAATACCACAGTATTTAGAATACCACAGTCCAAACCTATTTGCATAAAAATTAGTTGAGTTCTGTTCATACTGAGAAAGTAGTGATAATGACTATGGAGAAGGAGACTTACAGGAAAAAACACACATTTTGTTTCAATATATTCTTGAAAGCAATATGTGAATACTGTTCTGACAAATGCAACACTGCAAATTTCTGTCACAGCAAGCTTCTGGATAACAGTTTAGATTTGTCCAGGTAATCCACTTATTTTGACTGGCTGTGGCTTTCCGGGGTCTCCTGCAAAGGCATTCCCATGCCTGCTCCTTGCTTCCTGTAAGTGCAGATGTCAAGGACTGAACCTTGACCTTCTTTTTATGCAAGCGAAGAGCAGACTAAAAAAATAGTGAGCACATAATGAAATCAGAGTTGTACAGGACATTTCTGTGTAGAACTACTCAAAAATAATGCCCATGCAATTCAGCAGGGCTCACCCACAGGTACACAGATATAGAATTGTAGCCCCAAAACACCGAAGCCCAGTCTTAAAACATTTTTTAGCTGGTATAGTGACTCAAAGGACTGGACTCTTTAAACCTGTCTCTATTCCCTTCATTTGAGCACATGGTATTTCCAAACTTTTCTTGCCCACTGCCCCAAACTGACAATGTGATTTATAACATTGCACAGGATTAATTCACCTTTTAATGAGCTGCCATGAACTATAGATCATTTTCACCTACCTGCTTCAGTTTTCTGCTGCTTTTCAATCTTCTCCAGTCTCCCTAGCAAAGAGTCAATTTTTGTTTTGATTTGAGTTAATTCCTTCTTGATTGTTTGCAACTCATCTGATTTCACTGAGTGGAAAAAAGAACAGCAACAACAAAAAGGTACCAAGCATGAAACAAATCACTATTTTAATGCAGAGGAATTCCAGCACAAGCTCCTCAATGTACTCTACAAACGATAGTTAAAACTCTAGCCTGATATATCTGATTTCTTATTTTTTGCTAGGCAGAGGGGTATCACTAGTATACCCCGCAACACAGAGACTTTTTGTATTCATCTGTTCAAATACAATATAGGATTAGGACTTTGCAATGTGCACATAACATGTGTTTTGATGTTCAACATTTTTCATAGAAGTATAAAAATGTGAATAGCAAATTTCATTCAGTTTAGAAGAAACAAACTATATACATGTTAGCTCAATTCACACAACTAAAATACACATGGGTTTGTAATTTAGAATTATATATGTTATAAATAGGACTGTGCCAAAATGTTTGCCCATTTCAGTTTTGAGGTTTTGGGGAGATGGCTGAAACAACATCACCTTAGAGATCCACATTTTCATTTACATCTTCAAAATGAGTGATTCACTTATCTTTCCTAAAAACAATCATGTAGGATACTCTAAGCTTCAATAATGTCAGGTAGGGCAATTAGATTTAGTTTTGTGGTAACATTTCTGGACATAAACAATACCAATTCAGAGTGAAGACAATTTTTCCTATGTTGCTTACAAGGGCATTTTAGCAATTTGGGAATAATTCTTACATAGCCAAGCAGATTTACAATGCAAACCTATGGCCCTGTGAATGTGCTCCCCAGAAAGATTTGCCTGGTGCGAAGCCTATATTTTCAGCACCAGGTCAAAACCGTTTTATTCAAGTGTTATTTAAAAAAAAAGTATTTTAATGGTTTTAACAGTCATTTTTGATTTGATTTATTTTTATTGGTTATATATTGTTTTATTGTATTGTGGTATTGATTGTTTTACTGGATTCTGATTTTAATGTTTTAAGGTGTGCTGAGATGTTATATATAAAAGTTTTAAATAAATAAATAAATAAATAGTGGAGGCTGCTTCTTGGAGGTCCTGAGAGTGATTTCAGAGTGGGGCTTTAGGAGCCCTTCTGAGATGGGGCACTCCCAAGATAGGATGGTATCCTGGTAACACCCTAACCTCTAAAGCGCTACAGTTAAACTGCTTCACAGAGTGGGAGAAGTGCAGTGGAGACCTTTGCATCTACGCGCCTTCTATTCTGCACAGGATGCCTGTAATCCTCCAAATTTAGAGGGCTATGAGCAGTTTCACTGCACTGTGCCTTTAGTTAACATGCAGCCATTATTGGGGGGAAATGAAGTGGCCTCCAAGAATAATTGTCCTCTTTCTGCATGGTTGAATGCCAGAGATGGATAAATCTGACAATTCTGGTTTCTATTATTAACTTTGCCAGTCTTAAGTCTGGTTCATATCGTATTTGAGAATTTCTCCAGTCTTAAGTTTGACTTGCCCAAAACCTTGAGATTTGTTTAAGGTTTACATGAATATTAATAAGTATTTAATGCACATTCTCCTAATACACTATATATCCTCCATACAGTCCAGATTTTAATGCATTGTCCCAATATACACTCTTTTCCCAAATGATTTTCCTGATACAAAGTCTTTAAAAATTGTTTTCCCTGATATATCTCCATCATTATAAAATACCACTGCAAAGGATCACTGAGTTTCAATTCATACAGTGGTTCAAAGAACAAAAACAAGTAATGTGGGCTGAAAGAATTTCTCTCCTATCCCTAGCTAAGACAGCCTAATAAAATAGTATTTTAATAATATGCCAGAAGAAAAATCTGATACCCAAATAGTTTCTGATGGAAAAAGTTCATGAAAACTCCCCGACTCTACACAATCTGCTCAAGACTACAAAATGATTATCTAACTTCACATGATGAAATCTCCTTTTGGCAAATACTGTTCATGCTATATATTTTTATCTATCCCCATCTAATACCACATGAAGTTGTCTTATCTTCCAGTGTTACGTAGAAATAGCTAGCAATTATGAAAGTAAAATTCATTTTTGAAAACACATTGCTCTCAAATATTTTTTTCTGGACCCATGAAGAGAATAATGAGAAAATTCTTTAGTGTCTTCCCCTCTCTCTCTGAAATTTCACACAAACATCTGTCATCTTTTCCTACAGAAAGCCAAGTTTCCACACAACATCAATAAGCTATCTACATCTGCCACCTCCTTAAATAGAAAATAACAAGTACATTGCTACATGATTTATTTTAAATGACACTTCTGCACAATGGAAAATAGATACTTTTAAGCTGCTGGATTTCTTCAAAAACCACTGGTCAGTAATTAGGTTCAAAGCAAGATGGAAATCCCTCAAACCTGTTAAGAAAGCAAGATGGCAACATGTATATAATGCTCTATATAAAAACCCACCATTGTTTTTGTAGATACTCACAAACCCTTATACAGTCCAATCTCTACAATGTACAGTTTCTATCCTGCTCACAACTCTCAATCAGTGTAGCGATATTATGAAGGTTGTGACATGTTTAGGGACACCCATTGAAGTGATGATACAACAACAGTCTGAACCAAAGGCATTGTCTGGTTTTATGAAAGATGTACATTTGAACTGTTTTTGTTGCTACTAGTGTAAGATACATTTTCCTAAATGATGCATATTTACATTTCTAAAGATAACTGGGAGTGATAATAAAATGTTAGCTAACCTAGATTTTTTTGTGTTGATATAAACTTCAAAAAAGACCCATCTTCTCCTTTATTCATGTGGCACCCTACAGAGCTGCTATCTTGTTCTTCTGATAAATGCCCTGAAAAATTGTGTGTCGTCCTGTTCAAATTGCCAAAAATATGTCTCCTTTCTCTTAAGATCTGCCAGCTAAGAATGAAAAAGTAACCAATTCCATGAGGAAATCAAGCATGAAAGTCATTCTCTCTCACTCTTTTAAAACCTTTAACTTCCCCAGTGTATTTTCAGAATTTCTAGATGTGAAGCATATCTTTTTCTATAATTTAGTGAGGGTTCCTTCCTTCCTTTCTGGCTAATGTAATCAAAAAGCAACTACATAAACATAATTTTCAAACATAAATCACGGGAATAAAAGTTATGCCTCCAGGTACTTGGTGTCCAAGCAATGACTAAAGCCACAGTGTAACCAACTTGTCCCCCCTTTGCCATACTCTTATTTAAGGCATGTTCTTCTGCTTTAACTAGAATGGTATACAAATAGCCTTCCAGGATTCTCCATCCTATTTATGGTCAGAGGAAATGGGCAAACCATTTCATTAAATTTCTTCAGGGATGAGTTGCACCATTAGCAGCAGCAGTAGCACAGCCTCTTTTTAAACTAAAGTCCCCCCCCCCTTTTTTTTTTTTTTGCTATCGATGCAATTGATGGGAGCAACAATCTATCATTGCACATCCTTCATAACATCTTGGTCTTACTGTTAATTCAGGGGAACTGCATGTATGAGAGAGAGAGAGACAGAGAGAAAATGAAGCATCTCATTAATTTTCTCTGGAAAAAAAAATTCTAGGAAATGGCAGCACACCTCTAGTTTAAATGGCAGCAGAATTGGCTAATTTTCCTCTGAAAGCAGGGACTGCCGAGTGCTGGTCATAAACTTCAGTGTTTGATCTCACTGGATGCTGATATTATATTTGCCCTAGAATGCCTCATAATGTGGCACTGCCCCACTCCCCATATTACATTGTACTTGCTTTCCCATATTTGAAAAGGCACACAACATGTGCAGTGTTTTTACATTGCCTTTTAATGTTCCTCCTCAGGTTTTAAGAATGCTTTTTGATTTTTCAGCAATCACTGTGCAGGGAAATATCCTTGATTATTTAAGGAAGCTATCAGTGGTCATTCCACAAACAGTCCTTTTTTCATACCTGTTTGCATTTCTAACAACCAGTGTACTTCACATTAGGGAAAGGGGCAAAGACTCATACTTGATTGACCTAACTGGATGCAAGGAATGAGTATGGCAAGCAGAGGTGAGCACCAAGTAGTACATCTGCTTTCTGGAAATGTAATGAGTGACAATGTAAATTAGGGAAGAAGGAACACATTTTTAAGGATTGGGAAAACAGAAACAACAAGTGTGTAAGAGAATGTAATGATTCAGGCATCGCTGTGTCCCTTCTCCATGGACATCCCAATCAGTTTGGATGACTGAACAGAAGCAGGGAGAAGTCTGGCATCAGAGTGCACATGAAGTACCATAGCGAAGTTAGAGATCCAAAAGATAAAGAGGATCAGGGATGACAGGTTTCTTCAGGTCAGGTACAGCCCTTTTCCAGATGCATCTCACCTAGCTGGTGGCCCCTCATCCTCTAAAATTCCTAGCCTTCTTTCTGTTCTTTCAGTTCTACCCTCCCAACCATCTTTGCCAGCAAGAGCATGCTATGAAGAAGAGCAAAAGCCTTGGGATCCATGACATCTACAGTTAGAGAAATTATGGTAACATTGCATAGTGACATCAGTGATGAGAATTTCCTAGATGTGCTATCTTATAAAAATGTCTACCTCATGAAAACATGATGGGATTGTTTAAAAAATATTATGAAAGGGGAAACAAATACAGCACTTCTGATATTAAAGTTTTAACAATGCAATAGTATTTGAAGGTTCCATTCCAATAAGTAGGTGGATCCAAAAGACCGTGTACATGATGCTCTTCTCTTTACAATCATCCCATGCTGTTGGCATGGGCTAGGGAGCATCAGGTGCAGACCCCCATTAAACCCCATTAAGTAGTATGGGATTTGAGCAACTGTCAAGCTGCGGCTGACCCAACCTCAGAGGAGACTTCTTTGGAGAAGGTCTGCGGTTCCATGTCAAATCTTACTCCCAAAGAAAATTTGGGGTAGGGATGCTCTGTCTGAAGCCCTGTAGAGCATCTTTAAACCCATCCCAAGTCTGCTGAGCTTTCTACTGGGAAACTCAGCCAGAAGATCTTTTCATTCAGGATCTCTTCAAGAAAAGTTTGAAAAAGAGGGCAAAAATTACCCAGGTATAACTGCTGAGCCAAATTGACAGAAAGTATATAAGCCTTCAGTCTCCTCCAAGACTTTTGCTATGTTCTCAGCTAACATGGAGCCATTGCTCCAGCTCTTGACACAGAACAGCTAACAACTTACCCTAGCATTGTGGTGAAGATAAATGGCAATAACCCCAGGTGCAACAAGCTTAAGCTTTCTGAAGGAAGGGGAAATATGTTAACTAGAATCATATTTGTAAGATCTATGTGGATCTTTTGTGTCAACAGGGCCAACACTCTTTCTTACCACTACGGAACAGCCATCTTGCTTCTTACAGAAATTAATGGCACAGTAGTTTTTGAGGCCAATTAATTTTAAACTTAAAACTGTTTTGTACATCCACCTAATCAGGAGGTAAATGCAAAAAAGGAGCATTGTGAATGCATCTCTAATAGACAGCAAAAGCACTAAATTATACTGTTGGACAGTGAAAACTCCCCTCAGTATGATAACATTAATGTAGCTCCCTAAAGATTTTTCCATCTACTTTGGCAAACACATACATTTTAAGGGTCTAGCGATGGGGTGGCTAACACCTCCATTCCATTATGTGACCTCGATACATAGAGACAAGCTCAGAAGTGCAAAACTGAACTCACACTTTGATCCAGATGAAGAAGTTCCACTTGATGTAGATCTTGATCCTCCTTTCATGGAAAACACCCCCTTTCCCCTGCGAGTTGCTGTGACTGTCACCCGTGGGCGTTTCAATGGAATCACTGCACGGGGTGGTGCAGGGACACGGCTATGGTAATCAAACAACCTTAAGGAATGAAGCAGAAGTTTCATAGTATTTTATAGTGGTTTGATTTCAGGGAGATTTTGCAGACTAAAGTTCCCTGTGTCCTAAGAGAACATTTATTTATGAAATCAGTTACTTATATGACAGTTAAATTAGATTTCAAGGATTTTTGTACATTAAGGGACACATTTTAGACATGACCAAATGTGCAGTTGTAATTTCAAAGAGGAATACCATTATCAGGCTATCTTCATGTGTAATATGGAAAATATGTTCATATTAATGCAATGGGATGCAAGTAGCTCTATCATACATTTTTAAGGTAAGTAAGGTAATATCCTGCCTTTTTAAGGTAATATCCTGCCTTTTTCCTACAAAGGGCTCAAGACAGCTTGCATCATCTCTCCTCCTCCATTGTATCCCCACAACAACAACCCTTGAGGTAGGTTGGGCTGAGAGTCTGTGACTGGCCCAAAGTCACCCAGTTGGCTCCATGGCTGAGTGGGAACTAGAACCCAGATCCTCTGAGTCCCAGTCCTGTGCTCTTAACCACTACAGCACACTGCCTCTATGTGTGTATTATCCATACAATTTAGCAAGACCCTGCCTTTAAGATACTTTGATTCAACAAGAGGAAACAAGATTGAAAACACTGCGTTTAGTATACCTTGGAATAAGGAACTATCCTTTCCTAGCAGAAGTTCTCACCCTGATAGAGTCCTTTCAACTTCAAATATAGTTCTCTCAAATCACAGAGCAATTTAACTAATGTTCATTTCATGAATGTGATATCTGTTGCCATTTTCAGTAACTAAGGCTACATTTCTATGCACACTGAAGCCTTGTTCAAGTATTTGCTTTAAATGTGAGGGTTTAAAATGAGTTGCACAATTTGTTTACTTATTTATGAAATGTGTTTAAAGGCCACAATGGGGCCTGCAGGCTGATCCCACCCTCTATTTTTCCTGGCACATGCTGAACTGGCAAAGACTGGACTGGAGTTCTGTTCAGGTTGCTTAACTCTGCCTTATTTGGGTATGCAACTGGGGCCAGCTTGCATACTGCTTTAACCCTCATGCATTCAGGCAAAAGCCTAAAGTGCCTTGGAAAACTTGTTCCTGAATAAAATAATATGCAAGGATGGACAGTTTTGGGAGACGTCTAGGTCTGTTCCTAGCTTTCAACTACTAAAATCTGAAAAAGACTTCTTAATTCATCCTTGTATAGTAACTGCTTGACCAGATGTTTGGTTATCTTCCTATTTCCCAGCTGGTCATGTACATAGAATATGCAGCTTTTGGCTTTGCATTGCAAAAATGGAATACAGATTCACAGTCACACAATGGTAGATACCAAGGACACAATAGAAAATATTAGCATAAGCAACAGTGAACTGTTGTATCTAAAAACATCTGTATTCTAAGATAGCACATAGCAGAGAAAAGATTCTCAAGCATGAGCATTCAGGGTTACCTTAATAGTCCAGGAAACATGACTCTCACAAAGCAGCTTGAGAGTTCAAGAATGCCAGCCTAGTCACCTGAAAAGCTGTATCCTGTTCCTATATACTGACTTTAATAGCAGTAGTACAACTTAATTGTAGCAGTTGAGGCATTGTTCTATGAGTGAAGAGCAAGAGTGGCTTTGTTCATTGCTCAAGAAAGTCCTTCCCTTCCCAACCTGTACAAAATGGTGGGACTTGTTTGCACCAATACCTATGGCTCCTGTATGATCAGTTCAATTTAAAGCAACACAGATTCAGGCTGGACATCAGGAAAAGCTTCCTCACTGTCAGAGCAATACAACAGTGGAACCAGCTGCCAGGAGAGGTGGTGGGCTCTCCCACACTAGAGACATTCAGAAAGAAACTGGACAGCCATCTGAGTGGGATGGTGTAGCATGGTGTCCTGCAACTGCAGGGGGTTGGACTTGATGGCCTTCATGGAGCCTTCCAACTCTACTATTCTATAATTATGTGTACCTTTCAGAGATTCCGCTTTCTGTCTCTGCAGTGCCACAAAGTCAATGGTGATGTGCAGCATACTACTATGGAACAAATCAAGGGGACCTGAACATGGTTACTGCAACAGGTGAAGCCAAGCTACCTATTATCATATAATGCCCCCAAATGGAGACACAAATCCTGATGCTTTTGATCATAAATCAGAGTCACAGCCACAAAAAGCAATAGCAATGAATTAAATCCTTTGAGAAAAGCATTTCTGACCTGCTTATATATGGCATTATATTTCAGAAGTGTGATTTATGAACCCAAGGACAGAAATAAAAGCTACACTTACCGATTGTAGAAATCATCTCTGTAGTAATCATAATCAAAGACATAGCCACTGCGGAAAGGAGAGAGAAAAGTCAGATGAAAAAAGTGCTAAGCCACAATACCTGAAAAATAATTCCATGTAACTTATGGAAATTACAGTGCTAACTTAAATCCATGTCTTTTGAGCCTTTACTTCTATATTACCTTTATGCAATATTATTTTGAATAAATGCTGACAACTGAGTCTTTTAGATTATAGCCACTGATCCCCCGACCCATCCCCCCCTCAAAAGATTGCAATGCATAAAGGAACGACTGATTTAGATCTGATAAATAAAAAATAAAATAAAACACAGGTCTTTCAACCCCCATGTTGTTCATATGTGCAAATCAGTGCTGATCAGAAGTTATACCATTAGGCTAATAACTGGGTCCATTCATCCGGGCTCTAATCCTTATGTAACCATGAAGCTTAAGGAGATAACTTGAACTGATCATATTGTTTCTGCCTCATCTACCTCACTGGATATAAAATGGGAGAAACTGTGTACATAGCTCTGACCTCTTTAGAGGAAGTATAGGATAACAACAACATATTCAAAGAATCCAGGAGACATCCCTAGCTTCCTCTGGTGGCACCTTTTTTTTTTTTTTGGCTATATCAAGCACAGTTGCCCTATGCTACTTAGGGTGATTTCTAATCTCATTGTGTCAGTTTATCATCCTATATTGCAAAGCAAATAATATTAGGTGGTAGACAGCAGAATTCTGGACTACACCATTTTGAGCTACAGATTATGGCTACCTTTTTAAATGCTCCCTTGCGTGGAAAAAAACTCCTTTTATTCAGTAAACTAATACATTATTATACAGACTGGGAGGCACCTTTTCAGGGGTACTGGAAGATTGTAACAGCTCTTTGGTGTAGGGCTTGAATTATAGAGGAAGAGGTCGAACAACCCTGACTGAAACCTGTACACCCCACATACATACAGGTCACGCATCATGGCAGCCCCCTTAGCCATACCCCCATGCGCTAGAAGCTTTCATCTCCACCAGGAACAGTTCCTCTGCAAATTCACCACTTTTAATTGCCCATTCAAGGTCAAGCTTGACCTTGAAATATTATATTATTGAAAAAATTCATTATCTCCCCAGAAATTGTCAAAATTGTACCTAAGCTCCAAGAGAATTCTGGGTTTGCAAATGATGCCAGAACCCTAGTTATTTTTTTTTAATATGCTGGTGCATCTCAGAAGTCCTTGGGCACCACCTTCCCACAGCTCCTACCCTTCAGGCTTCCTTTGTCCCTTCCTGGTAGCCTTTTTAAAAGCAATACGAAAGGACTTCCTGGAAACCTCCTGAGATTCATGAGATCTTAGAGATTCCTGAGAAACTGCAGTGCGGAGCAGAGGCAAGAAATGTCTACCCTCCTAAATGTCCTTCCTCCAGCCCTAAGCTGGATGCAACCCCATGTTTTGAATTGCAGTGAGGAATATCTTCTGTGTAAATCTTGTAGCGAGAGGCAGAAAACAAACAAAAAGAAACAAAACAAAATATTGACATATTTTTTTGCGCAAAATGTTTGTGACTCTCCTCCTCTAAACAATTCCCCTTTATACTATCATGAAAGCAGAAAACAGGAAGAGAGTGAATGAACAAAATACATGAAGCTGACAATTGGAAACAATAAAATTCCAAATCATAATAGAAAGTGACTGTTCCATTTGTGCGGAACATGATGCATTATTCACTCAAGCCTGTGCCTATATGTAGTTTACAGTCTACATTCCCTGGTGTAATAACACAAGTCTGAATGATATTTTCTGAATGTGATACTGGGGGTGTCATGATGACAGCACTGAATCCCTTTAAAATACAAAACAAGCTGCATTGCTCAGATTACCAGCCAGTCAGAAGGTTTAATACAACTGTATTTGCACCTCACAGCCAGATGAATTGGTTTCTGGATTGCTTCGCCATATCTTTGCTGCTAAACAGCATGTGTGAGATAGCAGAATGTCATGGCAGACTACAGGTGCGGGAAATAACATTGTCCTGCAAGGAGAAAATGTGCAGAACGAGGGCCAAGCTGAGCTAGAAAAACCCTAGAATAAAGCTGTCCCCCACCCCCCACATGGGATAGCATGAAGGAAATGCCATTCCTCACTTGCACACACAAGTGATACTGTACTATTTATTCTGCCACTTTAAGACTCCAATTTTAACTCCTGCCTACTTGTTACATTCACCATGTGAAAAGTAGCTAGGTGTAAACCAAGCTCTGACTTCTGAAAGCCCTCCTATAGATAAGAAAGTTAGAAGAGCCTCTTTTCAGCTTCATTGCACAAAAACATACATGACAATAAATCTGGTCATCTTCGTAGTGCATAAAATTGCATTTTTTTCCTTTCAACTCTAACTATACTGGTTCTCTCTCTTTGCAGTTAATGTTCCTTTCTCTTCTCTTCCTGATTAGCTACTAAAGGAAATATAAGATACACACAGATAAATAAGAATGGGAAAAGTGGCTGATCACAATGAGGGGCTTGGTTAACATAGCCCTTATCTTATTACTTATCGTTATTTGACCAGGAGACCAGAATTTTAGTTTTTTGCCAGCACAGAAAAAAACAACAATACAAGGGACTTTAGTCTGAAAATAACAGAATTAAATCTTTTGGAAATTTACTTCAGAACTTACTAAAGCTCCACTGAACATTTTTGTTAGCTATGAAAGAAATTCAATATCATATGAGCAAATTTCAGTTTGCACAATTGACCTTGTCTCTCTCTAGTCCAAAACTGCCTTTGCAAGTCCTCACTCTCCTCTGGAGCAGATTTTGAAGGCATCTGGAGAAATGAAGAAGGAAGAATTGCACCTGTGTCCCAATTCAAGCCATTACATTGATGCATGCAGCTAAGTGGACCTAACCTTATATAAGCCATTCCATACCCTTCTCATTAAAGTCTTAAAGGACCTTCATGAGGAAACTTTTTCCCCTTCTCAACAAACAAAAAGTTACTGAACAATAATCTACAGTAATTATTATCCCTCCTAATTTATTTCATATTCTTTAGTCAGTGTGCATGATTAAGCACAAACATAAAGGACTCTGTGAGGATCAAAGACATGAAAGGTATTAATTTGTTTACAGGCTACACAGAGTTACTAACATTATTACTCTGCTACATTACAAAGATCTGCAATTAGCCCAGATTTAATTCTTAAGCATTTTATATTTCCTTATCAAGGAAGGAAATACCATTTTCTTACTCAACTGAAACCAGACCCACTTTGGTAAAACTTCTCATCTGGAGAAAAATATTTCATGGACTTCATCCACATGGAGCATATCAAGGACCACTGAGCCTGAACCCTGACCTTCAGGATCATGAGCTAGGATCTAACCTAGTGAGCTCCCACACACTATATATACAGGTTTCAGACCCTACTGCAGGTGCAGAAGGGGACATAGAAAAACAGCATTTACTTCTTGGAAGGGATCCAGCAAGTTTTGCTCCCCTGATGCCACCATGAGGCAAGCAACAAGATCAACCTCAAATATTCCATGATCCTAGGGTGCATCAGAGAATGTGACTAGGGATTTGAAGGAAGTGCACAATGTCATACACAAAATACCCACTTCTCAGAAGGCAACAGGATGAGGCAAAAAGAAAAGAAAGCTGCCAGAGCAAAGTACAAAGCAGAGAGGGATTCTGAGCTCCAGAATCATAAGACCACCCTTTTGAACTCACTTCTTCTTATGAAATGCAAATTGGTGTTGCATAGAGATAAGTGTGGAACCTGGTCTCCTCTGATATAAATGGTCAGGGACCCAAATACCTAATGTAGTACCTCTACCTATAACAATTTGCTCATACTTTAAGACCTTCTTCAGACACCACTTTATGTAACAAGGGAAATTATGGATTTCCCTTGGATTCTTGGTAATAGACTATCTTCCCTAAAAATGCTTGCTTGGCACCTACAGTGCAATACTTTTGGCTCCAGGAAAAATGCTTTGATTCTTTCAAGCAGCTGTAAATGTTTTACTGTTGAGGGGTTTCAATTGTTTCATTATTTTATCATTTCTGTGATTTAAATTGGTTATACACACTTGGAAATCCTAAACTGCTTCAGGGCAATATAAATATCTATGTGACTCTATTTCTAGGCCTGAGTGTAATGGGTTGCCAGACTTCTAAGTGCATGCTATGTCCAATGTATATTTGAGGTACCATTGTCCAACTGCACCTATGCATGATTAATTATATCATGCATTAGTAATAGGTGTGAAATTGTTTTCATGCAGTTTGGTGTGACAGGTGCAGAAAGGTTTAGTTGACATATACAGTAATAACTGATGAGCTCTTAGCACATTTTACTGAATGTCACCTTGAAGAATTACTGCTGCAACATCAGACCTGAAAGAGGAATCACTTTCTGAGTACAAAAAAGAACCCTAGAAATCTTCTGCATTCCCAAGAGAACTAGTAGCCTTGGGAGTCATGAATGGAATGCTCTGGAACAGTACAGTATGTTAAAATAAATGACAAAATAATTGTATCAGAATGTAGAAAAATGAAAACAAGTAATTTCCATAGCAAGAGGGGCTGGACCTTTGTCTGTGTGTAGTTAATTAAGAAATGTTCAGAATCATCTACATTAACTCAAAATACTGATCCTACATAATACAATATAGCCCTTTGATGCTGATACACAGAATAGGGCAGGATGAATCTGTCAAGGTTAATTTCACCTAGACTCTCACTTTTCCCCTACAAAGTTCATTTCATCGTGTTTCCACATCAGAATGTGACATTTTTGATGTAGCATGAACATTTATATGCATTTTTATCCATCTTTTTGAAAACATATATATTTTTGGCACAGTGTACTTTTTTTTTCAAACTGTAGGGCAAGTTTCAGAAAACAATGTTTCCACTGTTCCTGGAAACAAATCAAAGCAGCTAACTATAAATAGTTAAAAAAAAATCACAACTCGCAAAAAGAATAGCAATCATAACTCTCTAAAAGAATAACAATTACCGAAAAAAGCAGCAACATGAATGATCAAAATAAAGCCAGCAGATAAAAATCCATTCCTAAAATGGAACTAGCCCTCACCCAGTGGGAGAAGATGCCACACAGGGCAACAGCTAGCCTATAATGCCAAAGACCAGAAAGCCATCAGATTTCCCTTCCAGAGGAGTACCTCCACAACTGAAAAGTGTAACTCTGTTATACCTTTGTGTCCACTTGCTGTCCTTTGGTTAAGAGAGGCATATGGATCAGTCCCTAAGATATTGAACAGAAATATGGAGATGGGACATATGAACCAGTTCCCTGGTTCCCAAACAGTTTAGGTCCTTACATGTAAGAGGAAGTACCTTGAATTGACCCTGGAAATGGAAAAGGCAGCTAACACAGCTCAGACACGTCAAGAGTTATATGCTTTCTCTGTCCTACTCCAGATAATAGTCTAGTAGTCAAGTTTTGTACAGAATGAAGCTTCTGGACACCATTTAAGGAAATTCCCATATACAACATATAATATTCCAGTCTGGAGATTACTAGAGCATATATGATGCTTTCATTCTCTCAGGCAGCTATAACAAAGGCAAGCAGATGTATAGTACTGCTTTGAAGTAACTTAAGACATTTCAATTGTTCCAATGAACCTCTCTAGACATCATCATAATTTCCTGAAACAGTCTACAGCAAGTGATCCTATATATCCCAATTATATCCCATGAAGCTGTTGACTCTGTTAGCCTTTTTCTCACTTCTCATATTTTCCAGAAAGAGAACATTATCCCTGCCATGCAATGCTATCCTTAGAGGCCTGCCATGCTTTCTATGAATACTCTGCACACCATGACAGGTTTATAGCCTATAAAGTACAAATGAGAATATGAAATGCCTCCTTCTAACTGACGTGGAGCCAAATGATATTCTGAACTCAAATCACTCTGGTAATAGTTTTCTTCTCTATAGATAAAGAGTAGATTTTGTAAGGAAACTTAGCTTTATGCACTACCTAACCAAATGGTGCCATCAAAAGGATAGAGAGGGAAACAGTTTACATTTAGGGAATGAGGAAAAGTAACATTATTACTCAGCATGTAAGAACTTCCTCCCAGACTATTAGTGTTGGCTACCCCTCATATTTAAATTTCTATTTTTTTCTTGCATTCCTCTGAGATAGAAAATAGAGTGTATTTTAAATACAGTGCTTTTTAAAATAATAGCAGGGCCTTTGATTTTTGACAGGTTTGCAATATACATTGAAAGGGGAAATATAAAATTATACTATGAAGAGAAGAAGCACTTATTAAATCAAAGCAATGACAGTCAAAATCAGAATAGATCAGTCTTGTATCCTTGAAAAACTGATTGACGTTTTGAACTGGATTTGGCTGTAATCCTACACACACATAGATTATTTTTACCCAGGAAATCTGTTCTGCACCTAAAGAAAAGAACTACATTTTATGGAAGACACAAGATCCCTTGTGTCTGCCCCTCTTCCCTGCCTTGATAACTTGTATTACTACAGCAGTTAATGTCACCACACTGCAAGTTTTCTCCTTGCTCCACTTCTTGGTTGCTTCTTGTGAGAGAAAAAGTAACAGCATTGTGACATGACATCACACTCTTGTTAGTATTGTATGCAACATGTGAAATAGTAACTGGGTTCCATTTTTGTTCTCTCTTCACATAGGCCTTAGCCAGGCTTCTGTGTCTTTTACTCTGGCTTGGAACATGTTCAATATAAAACTAAATAAATGAATGTCCATTTTGGTAGCATGATCATATGTTACACTGGGCCAGCACTGGGCAACCTCCAGATGTTTAGGGTTTGTACTCCTATCAACTTTTTTCCATTGACTAAACTGACTTTGGTATTTGTAGGCCAAAACAGTTGGTGGTCCATGAGTTCCTTGTCCCTGTAGTAGACTTTATCAAGTGGGAAAGCAAAGATAGAATTGGAGCTGCTGTTTTGAGACCAGTCATACTCCCCGAAAGAGAGAAATCTTTTTCATATGATGTGCACTTTTATGAATGCACTTGAAAGAAAGAAAGGTTGTAAGGAAAGATTCCTCCCTAAGGCGATGTGTTAGAATAAGTGAAGAGAAAACTGCCACTCGTCACTTCATACACATCTGTTATAAAGACTCATAACATCTAAAAAAGACTTTGCTTCTTCAGGATCATATTTAGTGTGGTTCCAGTGTGATATGTTTGATATCTGAACAATGGATTCCCAATATTTATTTTGACTATTGCTTTCTGCTCTATGCAACTTCTTAATGGTGTACTCATTATTGCAATGCTTCTCTCTCACATAGTTTGTACATAGAATTTACACATTTAAGAAAGCACAATTAAATTAAGAAAGTCTACTGAATATTTCACACCTTGTGCCTTTAATTATGTTATTAGTGGCATTCCATGTCTAATACAGTGATCCCTTATTTTTACAGAAAACTGTTTGGAAGTATCTTGACTTCACTGAAAAATGTGTTAAAAAGGGGAATATTGTAATGGTGGTAATGAAGTAGCTTTTGCTTTCCATATGATTGATAAGGCTTAGGTTTTTCAGGCTGTTTTTAGTTGTGTGGGGAAAATGCTTCCATTACATTTTTGCAAATTAATTAATACAACCTGTTCCTTCTTACTATGCTATTAAGGGGCCATAATGGGAGTCACATTACTAATGATAGATTCTCATTTATTTTACCTGCTGCTTGGCTGTGTAAACATAGCTGAATACTAAACAGACTGCAATTGAGCATTTGTTTCTTTGGGCTTTATAAAAAAAAGACTAGTTCTGGAACAAATCCAATTCATTTCAGTGAGATTTATGAGAATCCCTTCTGAACTCTCTGTTTTTTATCTTTAGAATCTTTCTCTAGCAACAGCTTCCTTTAGTGATGCAACTACATGCAGCAATAGGAAAATGGTTCAACCTTCTAGTTTGTTTCTCTCTCAGCCTGCTTATCTAGGGTTGCCACGCAAGGTTATAAGGTGTTGGTAACAGTGAGCTTTTCTACATGAATTTGTTGATCAGCTGTATCTGCTTTAGTTTCATCACAGAACTGAGATCCAAGCACCACACAAGGAGTGTTTCCTTTCTTGTGTTTCAACTGTGGCACGGTGGTATATCGGAATAGGACAAATACAAAAGAGCAAGTCATGTTCTTTTGCTTTGACAATTAAATGCCACATCTTTTCTGCTCTAAAAAAACCCCCTTACTAAAAGTACTGGTTAGACCTAGAAGTGATCCTGGAATATCACAGCATCATCTGAAAATCATCCATGCACCATAACTGCCTCATGTAGATAAGCCAAGTGTTGCATGCTCCAGCACTGGGCATGACCTTTCACACTGCAACTGGTACCAATCCCCTCCCATGCTGCGATTATTCCTGTTGTTAATGCTGATAATAAGAGGAGATGTGTGTGCATATGAATATCACTGGTTGGATAGTTATGTGACAATAAATGAAACACAGATTGATTTTTAAGAAGAAAGATCGCTGGCACTAATTTTGACATGAATATGGAGGCTTATATTTCTAGAAGAAATCAAAAACAACACTTCAGTAGTTTACAGAATCAAGACTATGGACTAAATAAAGTATCATGCTAGCACTACAGCACTTTCTTTCCCTCTTTGCCTGAAAATCTGCTCTGGAGGGTATCCCAGACCTCTGGAGCAGATTTTATTTAATATATTTGTAGAAAATGTATTTATGTATTAGATTTTGAAGTTGTGAAAGTGGGGTGAATGGAAGAAGGAATTCTCCTCCCGCCAAATCCACTGACTGAAGCAGCAGCGGAATGCTATCAGTAAAATCCAACTCTAGTTGATACATGCGGATGGCAACCTTTTCTGGAATGCTCTTCAGGCTCATGCAAAGCTACATTTGTGTAAGACATCAAGCTGACAACCTTGAACTAAGAAGTGGAAAGAGTGAAACTGGAGATGAGGAAAAGTTTTTAAATGGTATTTTATCCAACTTTGTTTTTTCCACTACATCTGCTAGTGTATTTTTATCTATTTGTCTTCTGTTTTCTTCATTCCAAAACACAGATATTTTGATGCCTGGATTAGAATCAGCGCTTGTGTGCGCGCGCTTGTGTGTAAAAACTCCCACTCTGTCTCCACTGTTAATTACAGACTTTCTGTACTCAAACTAATCTGACAACCTGGAGTTTTCACAAAGCTAAACAAGATGATTATTTTTAGTGATCTTAGCTCAGCCTTTCCACTTAAAATCTACTGAGATATCTTTGGAGCATTTGTTGCTCAGAGGCTAACCCCACAGGGGAGAGCTACTGAATGTTTTAAGTGTGATTTTTTGCCAGTTGTGGTTAAGGGCACAGATTACTTTAAGGCCACGTCTCACAGCTATGTCTCTGTCATGCATATATTTTTACACTAGAACACTACAGGGTCCCCCACCTGGATCGTAAAACCCCCCCAGAGCTATAGTCTCAATCTGATGGTGATCTCTGCATCTACTTTACAGGAAAAAAAAATAGAAGTCATTGCCAGATTCACACTGTATTGCCTTTTTTGACCCTAAGACTGCAAATGGTCAGGCTTTGTAGGAAACCTGCTGCACTGTCTTCTATTCTTCCTAAAAGTTGGAAGCTTTCATAATTAAGAGACTTTCTGTGTGCCAACCATGTGCAGGAAGGAGAAAGGTGAACTGCGGAGAGCTTCCACGTGTGCAAATGCCAATATGGCAATCTATGAACAGTTACTTGTGGCTGTTCACCCTATAGGAAAGTGCTGCAAGGCAGGCACACTATGCCTGACAAGCTATGTTCAAAATTTGGTTAACCACAATTTGGATGGTGAAGTCATAGCAGGCAGTACAGAAGGGCATTGTTGCCCTTATTGGGAGTGAAATGGAATCCTGGGCCAGTCCTGGAAATCAACTCAACTAGAATTTTGGTTTTCAGCTTGAAATCCTGCTCACAGCCTTCTAATTTGACAGAACAGTCACGCTATGTTTATAATGCTGCCTAATGCTTATGAACAGTTATCTCTGCAGCACTAGGTCCCTCAATTCCAAAGCTGTCCTTTCTCCTATCTCCAAATGGTGTTTTGAATCCCGTGTAGGGGTTATTTGTGTATTTTAGACTAGTTTGTTCTTCACTGTGCATGAAATATAGCCTTATATTTTATGTATTTTCCAGCCTTTAGGCAGAATTGCTCATTACATGCAAAAATCTTCCATTACATGACATGAAACCATTTAGTGCAATGACCCTTGTTTAATACGTAGGCCGTGTTTCAGGGTTTTTGTTCCTTCATGAAAAGGAGACCACACTTCTTTACTTAATTCCCTATTAAACCGAACAAGCAAAATAAAGCAACAGTAATGTTCTGAAAGGATGAAGAAACTTAGAATACTGTCAAAGTAATGTATGTCCCATGTAAGTAAGTGGAAAACATAATGGCAGGGATCTTGGTGATGACAAACCACAAGTCAGAGCTGGATGGTGTGTGCATATAATTTCTTCTCCATAGAGTAACATAGCAACATGTGTCATCAAATATCTGTCTGAAAACCACGGTGCTCAGAGGTCAACAGGCCCTTGTGTACACCACAGCATCCCTTTGCTAGGATGCAACTGTTGCATGTAAAGATACCCCCTTTTCTTGGTTTAAACAAATGGGACATTTGGTTGCTCCATTTAAATGAATGGTGTAGCATTCTCATGTAAGAGCTCAGTCATAGCAATTTGGGATGCTTTGATTACCTGTCATTGGCATTGCTGAGGAAAGGGAAGAACGTGGCAGACACTGAAGACAACATGCTTGCATTGTTTGTCTTGCACCCATAAGAAAATGTGGAAAACAGTAGCACTGTCTAAAAACTTATTATACACACTGTTCATATCAAAGCATAACTAAAACTAGCTTTGGTTAACAGCACATATACAGGAAAGAACAGTAGAAGGAGATCATACAACTAAACAAAAGGGATCCCATGCTCTGTTGACTTCTATTATGAAGAGTATCCACACTAACATGTTAAGGTCACAAAAGGAAAAAGAGTTAGCTAAGAGCTGCATCTTAATGTGTTCATGGCTAATAAAAGTTAATGAAACCAGAGAGGGGTTCCTTTTCATTTCCTATAAGTCAGAGAAAACATCAGGGAAGCTCTACTGTTATGTAGACTGTAGTTGTGAGTACAGATATATAAACTAAAATATTAGTCCACATTAAGATTACAACTACAGATTGAGCAAAGTAATGATTGGAAACCGAACTGTACCAGCTATATATAGCTGAGTAAGTTCTGAGACCTTCAGCCTAAGTGTTCTGATATATACCTGGTGGACTTTGTCTAATATTTCAGAATTATTTCAGCTCCAGAAGCGAGCATGGGTGATATTAAAAATTGCAGCTTGGCAAAAGCTTTTAAGGAACAAATAAAATAACCAGTTATTTAAAACAATGCTCAGAAAAGGATTCTTACTCACCCAACAGACAGGAAAGGCTCCTTTGATTCAAGTCTGTTAAATAAATAACATATTGAAATACTTGATATATTAGAAATGCATAGCTAATATAGTGTATAGGATTTACACTGAATGTTCTACACTCACTAATATTCTATACAAGAATAATGGTGCCAGCTTCAGCAGATGGCATCTACCAGGGTAAGAAGGCTGATTGTTCCAATAGTACCATTGTCTTCACCAAGGACAGAGCACCTGGTAAATCTATAGTGACTTGTTTGTTTAAATTATGGGCTGCTGTGAACAAAGTGGGAACAAGCTACTTGATCACTCCTGCTATGGCCGGTAGAACTAATCGATCTAAGGATGCTCCATCAGTGGATTTGTCCATGAAGAGCAAACTGAGCACTTTTTGCACGGTTTACTCAAGCGCTCCAAATCTGGGTTTTCCCTTCCCTAGAATCCCACAATACCTGGGTCATATTCATAGACAATAACCCAGGGATAGAGTTACACTCCCCAGTAATTGCAAAACCTTAGGACCAACAGTGGTGGGCTGCAGTAAGGTGTTGCAACTCGTGGTTTTGCAGATGAGACCAGAGACCAGTTGGTAAATTTAAAGAGGAGTTTATTAACCTGCAGGATTTCCTGCAGGGACCAACATTCTAGAGAATGCGGCCCTGAACAGAGTTGGAATGAGGTTTTTATAGCTTCACAGTGAGCTTTCGGTAAATGGGAAACAATACAATCAGTTTTTGACAAAAATCAGAACAATGGCGACAACGGGAAGTTACAAAATCACATAGCAGCAGTTAAGCAAGCGATATACAGAAGCAGATTTGATTAGCAGTAAGTTTTATCTTTTAATTTACAGCTTCTAAGCAATCTTTGTCCCTTAAGTTGTGGGTAAGCTCTTTCCACTTTCCGAGGGGAATTCTCTGAGGCAGTTACTAGACATTTGAATGGGCTAGAGCTTAGGAGAGCTAAGCCTATCATGCATACCCTGAGACAGTTCGATTATTCTAGTGTTTGGCCATGTCATGCCTATCTGGAGCCTAGAGGAGTCATGCCCATCCTGAATGCTCTGAGAAAGCTGATAGATATTTCTATTATGTCAGGATCCTGGGGAGTCAGGCATAACATAAGGCTTATTTTCAAATTGTGCTGTAGGAGTTAGAATACAGGAGTAGGACTCGAGCGATCCAGGTCTAAGTTTCCATCCAGCCATAAAGCTGAGTGGGTGAACCTGAACTAGTCTAATCTCCCTCAAAGGTAATTGTGAAAATAAACTGAGGGAGGAGAGAACCATATTTTCTGCCCTGAGCTTCTTGGGGGGGGGGGGGAAGCAAGATGCAAATGTAATAGATAAATAGTTTTGTTTATATAACCATCTAACTGATACAAACTGACCAAAATTTTTGTAATCAAGGCAATAGGTAGGACTTCAATATTCTAATAAAAAATCAGTTGGGTAATTCATCCTTTAAGGAAATAACATTGTTATGTGAGATAGCCTGTGGATGAAACACAGCAATTAAAAATCTGTTTGAAATCCATTCTCAAGAAGTGAGATCCAATTTGCTCTGACTACAGCTGCCCTGAATTTGACCTTCTCTTAGTATATTTGACTAAATGGTTTGAGGTGATTTGCAGCGATTCACTAAATTACTTCAAAGCATTTCACGCAATGGAGGAAAGCAATTATCCATCGGCCTTTCTTTTAAATTGCTCTTTAAATTAGTAACTCATTGCTATGAAACTAAATAAAGGTGTTAACACTGCAACACAATATAGAAAAGATTATGCCTAATGGTGGTATTTAATCATTTGTTATCACAATGCAATTCAGCAACCAAAATTTTTCAGGGTGATTCCTCATGAAGAATAAAGCTCTCCATTTTTTGCATGCTGGAGAAAAATCACTCCTGCAATATATATATAGTTGAAACCAACTGTTTCTAATTTTATTTCATGAGGAGACTCACAATATAATTTTAAAACAATTATATGAAAGTATGGGACTCCATGTATAAAGACCAGATTGTGAATTTCAGTCTCGACATTAGCCCTGCTGAATGGGCATGGTGTGAGCTGTTATCCGATGTATCTGGAGGGCACCCATTGGGGAAGGCTAGTCTAGACTGAGCACTACAGCATGCAAAGGCCATGTGAATAAGGCCTGGTGATTAATGAACAAGTTTAATAAGCAATTAGCCCTTAACATATTACAATTCTTTTATTCAGGAAAACTGCAAAATATAAAAACATACTGATGAGAAACTTCAGGATAGAAATACATGCCATGTGCCCCTTTGTGTATTGAAATCCTAACTGCCAGTTGATCTCAGCTAGTCACGATACTCAAATTAGGGACCAGTAGCATTACTCCTGAGCTGCTCTCCCTTGATAACTCTCAGGAAATCGGTCAGGCTGCAGCAGCAGGTGATTGACCAGTTAATAGACAAAGAGGGCAGTAGCTCATCCATCCAGGTGGATCAAGCAATTTGAAAAGTTAGATAGGCCTCTATTAGCTCTAGCCTAATATAGCTGCTTCTTCTACATTCTAATTAGTGCTGGAATAGCTGTACATGTTATGCCTGACTCCCCAGGATCCTGACATAATAGAAATATCTATCAGCTTTCTCAGGGCATTCAGGATAGGCATGACTCCTCTAGGCTCCAGATAGGCATGACACAGCCAAACACTAGAATAATCAAACTGTCTCAGGGTATGCATGATAGGCTTAGCTCTCCTAAGCTCTAGCCCATTCAAATGTCTAGTAACTGCCTCAGAGAATTCCCCTCAAAGTGGAAAGAGCTTACCTACAATGTAATGGACAAAGATTGCTTAGAAGGTGTAAATTAAAAGATAAAACTTACTGCTAACCAAATCTGCTTCTGTATATCGCTTGCTCAACTGCTTATGTGATTCTGTAACTCCCCGTTGTCGCCATTGTTCTGATTTTTGTCAAAAACTGATTGTATTGTTTCCCATTTACCGAAAGTTCACTGGGAAGCTATAAAAACCTCATTCCAACTCTGTTCAGGGCCGCATTCTAACCATGAATGTTGGCCCCTGCAGGTAAATAAATTCCTCTTTATTTTTACCATCCGGTCTCTGGTCTCATCTGTAACACCAAGGGTTACAACAGTACAGGGTTTGAAGACTCATCTTGCAGTACCCTCTCCTTTTGGGCCTGACCATCCAGCCCTTCTGATTGCTTGACCCATCTCCGTCCTGTCTGCCTTTTGTTCACCGCTATGGAATCATGACTTTGGCTTGACATGGACTTTGCTCCTGTCTTTGGTCCTTCCAATTGAACACTTTCAGATTTGTCCTTGTGGGACCAAAAGAGCAAGGGAGCATCAGGAGAAGGTGATTAGCAGCAGAGAAGCTGCACCTAGGCCTGGAGTGGGGGAATAGAGATGAACTATTTTCAGTACTTGCAATTCCATTCTCACCCTCTCATTTTTCAGGCATATTTTTGAATATTCTAAAAGGAAAAAATGGTGCTAATCAATAGTCTATTTGCTTTAATTTTTTTTTTTTTTTTTTGCTCTTGACACATGCACTTGCAGATGATAAGATTTGGAAGGTTTTATATTAGAAAAAAACCCAGAATTGCCTATTTGATGCCTTTCAATGGATAAGATCAATACAGATAAAGCACTAAGCACTGAAATCAGCACTGACAATATGTGGAAATAGATATCTAGCTGTCATCTTTAAGCACTGCTTTTCAAGTATCAATAATTATTTGGAAAGGCTGATGCCAGCTGACCTTTTTCTATCATACATCAAGGAAAGAATACCAAAGTCATTATGCATCAACTAACTGTAATAAGCCCATCAGAGTTGGCTTAGCAAAATAGTGTTGATGGTTCTACCTCAGATAACCAGCAGTATTAAATGCCTGTTTGTAATCAGGAACAGTAGAAAGCTGCCTCCCACACATCTCTTAAGACAGACACTTCATGTTTTTATCCCTTGTATCTCTGCTAATATTTACAGACAACTCAGCAGATTATGCATAGAGCTGACCAAAGGCGATTCATGTTTATCTTGCAATTTCCTATAATAAACTCATTTGGGGAGAATGATCACTTGGATTAAGTCAAGAATATATTGTGTAACTGTGCACACTTTTCTAACATTAATGGTACTCACAGGCTTGAGTCCTGAGCTCTCCTTGGTTGGCACTGAGGGATGGATGGCTGTGGTGGGAAAGGGGATGTGGTGGTCCAAGCTTTATGCAGTTTCCTGCCAGTGAATTTACCTTGGCTCAATAGGTAAATTCAATAGCAATAGGCTGGAGGGGAGGGGTCTGGCAGCAGACTGGGGGTGGGGGGTTCAATTCTGGTCTGCACTGCAGCTACTGAAAGGGAATCAAACTCTTGGCTCAGCCTTGACCCCTTTCAATATAGGTCCAGTGCTGTGGACATAAGTCAGCTGCTGGTGGAAGTGGCTAGGAAGAAATTTTACCTAATGAGGCTGGCTGGTTGGCTTGCTTGCTTCACATAATTTTATCTTTCCCACAGCAATGGAAAGTAATAGAAAGTTAATGGCTGGGCAGGATCGGCACAACTTTTAGGCAGATGGTCCAGATATAAATCAAAGGGGAAAGGAGAACATGAACCCTCCCTTACAAGGACAGAGGTGCTTCCTGGAGGGTGGGACCAAAGGGCTGCAGCCCAACTCAAAGCCAACTCCACTCCTGGGGAGAAGGGAATGGTACACACCATGGAAGGATATACTCTTGTTCCAGTGAACCCTCATTTTATTAAAGAGCCACCCAATACATGAACTGCCCAATTAAGACAACTTTTCATATGCCATGTCATATTCCAAGATGTAACCAATACACTTGTGAACTGGTTAAAATCCAGCACAGTCTCTGTATTGTATGGGCAACTTTTCGGGAAGAGCTACCCAGCTGGGCACCAGACACAATGGTAAGAGAATGGCCGAGAAGTGAAGTGTTGCCTAGATCATCCAAGGAGCTTGAACTAATTTACTGGAAAGTTTACTTCTGCTAAGAGGTCCGGAAGAATTAGAGTTTGTACTATGTATTCAGAAACTGTGATGGAAAGTTATGTGTGAAATTTGTAAACTGCCCACAGAGCTTTCGGACTACAGGGTGGCACAGAAGTGCAATAAATAAATAAGTTGTTCCCAGTGTGTAGCACAGGCATTAAATGTAGATACTCATTAGGCTGAATTGCTCTGATAAACCTGTGGGGCCTTAATGAGGGTAGGAGATCACAAACTACTAGGCACTGTGAATTCTTTACCTCATTCTTGAAATAAGGATGCCTGCTCTCCTTTTGCTGAAGCTAGCTGAGTCAATTCTTACCCTTCCTCCCTTGGCTCCCTGGAAGTAGGGCTATCATATTTACACTCTGGACAAGAGGAAGAGAGGAAGTGTATAAAATGCATAGCAAGGTGTTTTGTTCTTTGAGGTTTTTTTTGCTTGGAACTAGGAGGGCCAAGGTGTCAATTAAGTAACATCTTGAAAGCAATGTCTGTTGCCTCAGGAAGCCCTGTAATTAAATGGATTTAAGCTGTTCTTTTGGGGGGGGGTGATGGGGGGGGCTTGTTCATTGATAATCTGCATCAATATTTCATCACTACATGTGTGTTCAATAAACTGTATGCCATCTTTGACACAAGTAGTTTCATTTCTTCCTGAGTATGCTTGAATCTGAAGCACGTGCCTTGACTAGATCAAGTCCCTAGGATTAAAACACTTTCCCCCCATTCCTTTCCCTTTTATTCATCAGGATGACCATCAGTGACAACCCACACTGGAAATAAAACTGAAATATATCCAGATAACTGTGTCACCAAGTCAGTTGATAACTACCTACTCAAACAAATTCGGCAATTATCTCAAAGTTGGACTTATGAGGAATTTACTAGGCAAGTTCACATCAGAACAGGTAGAATATCCTGGTTCCAAGTTGTTTATCTCCCAATAATACAAATATCTAAAAAAAGAAAATATATTTATTTATTTGGGTATTTTTTACCCTGTCCAATACCCAGTGGGTCTCAGGAAGGCTTATTTTCAAGGGTTAAATTTAGAATAGCCACCCTAAGGACAAGTGCATACATGAGACTAACAAAAGGAGTTCCAATGCACACTACATATGCTAGGACAATGTGGAGGAATACTTGTTTGCAGTTTCATGAAACTCATTTCTTTTCTTGGCTGTAGCTGATAATTTGTCCCACTCTCTGGTGGGGAAAACCCGCACTATATCAAGATGGAGTTATAGGACTGAGGTCCACCTGAAGCTTCTTAGTGAATAAATTGCCATTTTAATTCCCCAGCAAGCTTCCTGTGCCAAGAGGCTTCCTGCTAGTTAGCTATGCAAATAAATGGCAATCTTTGCAAATCCCTAGAAGCTGTTCCCAATTATTGTAAAGAGTAGATCAGCGTACCTGTAGAGAGCTGAAAGTGGCCGCTTGTTTCCTGGCTTAGGTCTGTATGGTTTAGGCTCTCCTGCCATGTTGATGTCTGGGGAAAAAAAAACATAATGACACCAGAAGTAAAATATAGTGATTGAAAGGAGAGGGAAAAAGAGGAGAGAGGTGGGTGGGGAGGGATAATATATAATAATCTGCTAAATAAGGGAGTAACTATACATAAAATTGTAATTTGTTCTTCACTGTCTGTAAATGAGGCTATAAAACCAAACTTTCAAATTCTACCTGTCTCCCCATTAGCTCTGTGCTGCTTCACTGAGCACTTCATTCTTTTGTCAGGTCTCGTTTTCCTTCCTCATTCATAGCAATGTTAGGAACCTATGTTAAACCAGGTCAAACTGTTTGTCCATGTTACCCAATGCAGAAGTCATTCTCATCACACACTATCTGGTCCCTTCAGAGAGATCCTAGGACTTTAGCTTCTATAGAGCTGCCTTAAATTAAGTCAAACCATTAATCCACCAAACTCAGGTTCCTCTGTAAACCTGTTCAGGTATCTGCCCAAAAGTAATTGTTGAAAGTGGATACAGCGCAATTGGGGGCCTGTAATGGAAGTGTCCTGTGGAAGCACCTTCTCAGACCTTTGCCCCTATATTATTGTCACCATGCCCCTCGCAGACCATTCCTGAACTGCACTAGCTGGTGCTGCTGGGTGTTGCTGTGCTGGAGCAATCGTGCAGACGTCCTCGTGCTGCTCTGAGGCATTGACATGGCTTACAGTGCAATGCTGGTGCTGCATGACAAGTTCAGGACTCTGCACACAGTCCCGTCCACACATGTTGTTGGTGTGTTTGAGCTGACAGTGTTGGACCATTTCTTTTTGTAACAGAATAGCCTCAGCATATTTGTTCGGAATGCAAAAAGAACCATTTTTGCAAATTTTGACTGTTACATTACCCTCAAAACCAAACCAAACCAAACCAAACCAAATTTGTCTCTTGGCAGTAATGCACCATTTGTTATGTGGGTAATATTTGTTTCAATGAAGCAACATTGTCATGAGATATGTGAGTTTATTATTTGCTACAATATATGCTGCAGTTTGAGGATAGATGTGTTATTAAATAAAAGGTCAAACCTCTTCCCCAGATTTAAATATGTACCTGAGATGCTTTCAAAAGTATCTGTTTGAAAGAGAAAATAATAACAGTGGGCAATTTTCTCAGTACTGCAGGAAATGACTGAGATATTATTACCTGTGCAGGACTACCATCTGGATTTTTGTGATTGTATACTGCAATTGCAAAGGATATTTTATCTCATGACCTTTTATTATAATTGCATTTTTCCATGATATTTTAATATGGTGTTTCTAAGGTCAGTTTTTACCTTACAAATGTCTCAAGCTAAGCTATATATTGGAGAAAAATGCAATATTTATGAACTTCCGTTGGGGAGGAAAATCCCTAGGGTGGTAGCATTAATCTCCTTATTTTTCTGCTCAGTCATTCTTTTTCATTCAAGGAAGTTTTACCAGGTCACTATATTCTTAGATATTTCAAAATTAACAGACATTGGCATTTTCATGTCCTTTAAAGACATGACAAGTCCATCTTGTTATTTATTATTCACTTTCTCTGAAGGATTTCTCCTTCTCTGACCAAGCCAAAGAGCATAACCAAAAACAAAACATCAGCAGCGTTGCTGAGTGGCACTTGCCAAAGGTCTTAACTGGCTAATATGACATAGCAACAGTAGATTTTTGAATAGTCAGATTGGTGTTTACTGCATTTCTGGACTCAGTTCAAAGTACTGGTGTTAAGCAGCAGTGCCCTAAGGGCTTCCTAATAGAAGCCTATTCAGGCATCACCTGTGAAGGATTCTCTTGAATGGATGTGGTGGTCCCATGTGTGTGTGCTTCACTCCATGTGACAAAAAGGAGGTTCAGGGGTTATTTTCACTGAAAAAAGAGAATCAGAAGCAAGGACGTGGGAGGGAGAGTTAAACCTCACATCTGCAGCCATTAATAAACTTTTTAAAACAGCAGGCAACCAGATCATAATACCCATGCTGTTGGTGAAGTCTGGTTCTACAGAAGGGAGCAATTATTGTCATATCACAATTATTGGCATCAGTTTCTTTTTCTTTCTTTGACACCCTACTGCTATGGTGGAGGGGAATCTGGGAGGAAAAATGGGAGAAAATTTAATTCTCCTTTTCTGGAGTGTGGTGTCCTGATCAGAATCAAAATTGCATGCACCTGTGCCATAGTAAATACAAAGATAGTCCTGCAATACATGTGATTAGTGTACCTTGTGGTTTGGCTCTTAGTAAGATAATAATTTGAGGACTGCAAAATGTTGTAGCTGTCATTATTTAAACTAAATGTAATTCTGAAAAAGTGGAAGACACAAAAAATTGTAACAGCAGAGAAGGCTTATATCATACTAAAAAGATTTTAATATATCATATCTATTAAGGTACAGTTGAAGAGATTAATGATTTGAAACAGGACTAATGATGCAGTAACAGAAACTTATGAATTCAAATGTAGTTCAGGTTAGAAAGGCAGGAAGATTTCTACCTGGGAATGTGTACTTGCCCATTGTTATGGTGCTCTGATCAAAAATCTAAGGGCTGAAAAGGAAGGTACTTCTCAGAAATAGGCAAAAAAATGTTGCAAATAAAATATTGTCTTTACTGCGTCACATGTCCTTTCCACAGCACAAAAATGATTTGATCACATGTTTTGCTATGCCGTTTATATTCTCACTCCTCCTGGAAGTAATTAGAAGTCCTCTGCATCTTTGCTGTTGTTGTCTACCGAGACAACAGCTATTGCTAATGCAGCACACAATAAAAACCATGGGCTGGACGGCATAGAAAATCATTTGTTTAGCTACCTTTCCTAATGAATGCTCCCAAAAGCAATGAAATGGAACAGTATGTGAAGCACAGTACTTGGTTTTGCTGGTATTATTTCTTTTTCTCCTCCAAGAATTTCTTTCATTTCTTACCGACAGGAAGATAAATCAATTTTATAAATAACTCACCCAATAGAGGGTGCAATTATCTCTATCTATGTAACCCCCCCCCCACACACACACACAGAGGAAGAGAGAGACACACACAGAGATCATATGAAGATCTAATATGCTGCTACGTGCCATCAAGTCATCTCTGATTCATGGCACTCCTATGGATGCGTGCCCTCCAAAGATGCCCTGTCCTCGACAGGCCTGCTCAGCTCTTGTAAACACAAGGCTGTGGCCTCCTTTATGGCATGGACCCATCTCATATTTGGCCTTGCTTTTCTTCTGCCTTTGACTTTCCATAGCATCATGGACTTCTACAATGAGCCTTGCCTTCTCATGATATGTCCAGAATATGACAGCCTCAGTTTTGTCATTGTTGCTTCCGGGGAAAGTTCTAGCTTGTTTTGATATTGGACCCACTTGCTCATTCTCCTGTCAGTCCAGAGTATTCACCAAGCTCTCCTCCAGCACCATATCTCAAATAAACACATCAATTTTCTTCTGTCAGCTTTGTTCACTGTCCAGATTTAACACTCATAGATAGATCTTGGCCTTGGCCTCCAGTGGAACAACCTTACACTCAATGAACTTCTCTAGTTCCTTCATTGCTGCCCTTTCATGTCTCAGTCTTCTTCTAATTTCTTGGCTCACTCTCTACTTGAAGTACGGTTATCCTGCCTTTCAAGATAAAAATCCTTTTAAGAAGTTTTATATCAGAATACACACACAACAAACAATACCTGGTCATCAGGAAGCTTCCTGTAGAGCAGCTATTGCTGGAAGGCCCTAGGACTAGGTGATACAGCAGCCCAGCTGCAGCAGGCTCTGAGGCATGCCTTGCCTGCCCCTTTCTCACAGGATTCTTCTCACAGAGGTAGGAGATAGCTGTGTGTCTCTATGTATTTTGGCCTAGAGTCTAGCTGGGTCAGGCACTGAAGCCTTCTGCGCTGTTCCTTTGGGAACGTTTCTTGTCATAGAAAGGTTGATACTGAATTAATACTTCTGATTTCTGCATCATTCTCTTCAAGTCACATGGCTAGACAAGCTGCAAGCAGTTTCAGTGATAATTGATATGCTGAAATTAAAAGGAGGCCCCATAAATAGCAAAATGCCCTTTAACAGTAACACAAAAAGGGTTGTTACATGATGTTCACAGATAAACCAACCCCATCTTGCAGTTGAGCTCTGTGCAATATGTGATGACTCCATCTAGCGCCATCATAAACTAGAAACTTCTATAATTGCTTTATTGGTTGTTATCTAATGGATAATGTTATAAACATTGTTGTCAAAGAGTAATATGCTAAGCAAGCATTTTAGGTTTTTCTGCCTTGACGCTAACAGAAATGGTGTTTACACACAGATAAGATTGCCTGTTTATTTGGATTGTAGATGCTTCTGCATAATACTGCTTTTATTTTTCAGTCCCAAATATTTTCATGAGAGTTGGGCCAATTTTGTATGACTCATTAACTTTTTCTCCTGGAAGCTGAGTGTTGACCGTCCTTATATTTCAATTATATCTAAACAAATCTAGAGAAAGTTTTTATAATGTGTTTCTTGCAAACATCCTTTTAAGGGAATGAGATGGGTTCTTACCACTGCTCACTTACAGTCTAGAAGCCTGGATCATCACTTCTTCATTGAAGTGGCAGTGGACCAGATGAGGCCCAATAAAATGAAGCTGAATCCAGAAAAAATGGAGATTCATCTGTTTGGGTACACCTGTTCACCAAGTCCAAGGATTAAGAGTGCTTAGTAATCTATCTTGGTCACTGGATATGCCTCTCGACTTCATGACACAGAGGAGGAAATAAAGAAAGATTCCCATTGCACTAGCTAATCTCTACTGGTATTTAAACCTTTGGTTCCTCAATTTATTTTCCAGACAAAACATACCAAAATGTGATTATTGTCTCTGTTGGCATTGTAGGAGACCAGGAGAAATTGCCAGAAGATTCTGACATTTTGCAGTAAAAGTTTATTTTATTTAGTGTATGGCATACATGCCCAGGGAGTCTACAATGTGGTAGATGTTCGTGCTGCTGACAGTTGCTAGTCTTTTCTTGCACTAGTGCACCACAGGGGGGTGATCCAGCTTAACACTAGCTGGCTGGCAATACTCTTTGAGGAAGCCGGCTCATCTGGGGCTTTTTGCCACCAATCCTTTGCCAAATGCATCCAGGCAGATCCAGCTCTGGTTCTCACTTCTATGCAAACATAGCCAGATTTTCCCACCAGAAAATGGTGGTCCCTATTTATCTACTCACAGATGGTATGCTTTTGAACTGCTAGGTGGGCAGAAACAACGGGGGATCACTCCATCTCGTGGGGCTGGGCTCGAACTGTCAGAGTGCTGACCATTTCTGGCCAACAGTTTCAGTGTCATTAACCACTACACCACATCTTTTCACAATAAAAGTAAGTAGCCTTCATTTTATTATCACCCAGAACACTCTTTATTATTGACCATGAGTCAATAGTCAATTAAAATTAAAAAGAAGCCCACAAGTAGCAAAACTAAGCTTTGGTTAATCTAGAAAGCAAGCAGCTGGACATTTTGGAAATGTCCTTTTAGACATGCATATATAAATATATAAATCTTAATACAAATACAGATGACTTTTTCTAAATGGCAAGAACCTGGGCACATTCCAGGAATACGAAGGACAGGTTCATTTGGGTGAGACAGCATAGCAGGCATTACTTGGGTAAGGAAGAATTCCTCTTGAACCAAGCAATCCCAACACATTTATGTGGTCGTCCTTCTCTGTGTTTTTATGTACTGCCTCCTGCATAAGGTGAATGCAGTAAACATGAATAAAGACAGTCACTAAATAAAGTTTCTTTAGAATGAGTATTATGAAAAAATAACCTTGTTGCACTCACTGGCCTAAGTGTCAATGTTCCCACAAAAAAGTCAAGGTTGAGCAAATTCACAACAAAGAGATTCATTAATCTGCCAAAAGTAATTACAAAGGGGAGAGTTTTACACTGCACGTTATTTACAGGCAAACATTATTCTATATCTCAATAACAAATAACACCTATGTTTATTGCTCATTATTCATTTTCTCCTTGACAATAAATTCTAGGATGCACTGCATACACAAATCAGCTACTCATGAACAGTCCTGTAAAATTAATGGAAATGAGTAACATAAAACTACTACTGTGCTGAACTGAACAATTAAGAGGTGCCTGCTAAAGATAGCAGATTTTACACAAGTTGAGTCTGAAAATGGTGATAGCCAGAAATTGGCAGAAGGCTAAAACAATCATTTCTCCATTTCTCCAGTATTCACTTGCATGGGTTCAAAAAGCTTGAATGGTGGCACAGAGGTTTTGTAAACTGTATCTATTCTATATAGTACTTATCCTGTTGTTTGCCTATGTACCTGCCCAGTCTGAAACTATAACTTCCTAGGTCCAAATGGCAAGTTTCAGTCACCCTGGACAGATCACCTGGCTATTGACCTTGGCTTTGTCTCTGATGCTGCGCTGATCCAAACATGAGTGCATCAGATGGAAGTTGCATCTCCATACGTTCTTCCTATGCTGTCAAAATTGTATATGCTGAAATCATGCAAATGGAGAGAGTGATAAGGCTTTTTCCCACAATACCAGCTCTCTTCTATGGGAAATAATGCTATTTTATACTACGTACCCTATCTATACAAGATTACATTCTTACAGAAAGACATACAGACAATACCTTAACACAATGGAGTTCTCCATTTTAAAATAAGTATTAGTTTTGCAATGGAAAATGCTGTCATCCCTAAGCTACTTACTATTGTGAATCAAAAATAAAAAAGAAAGGATTTACAACGGTGGAGGGTACAATTTACCACTGACCCACTGCTTTGCAATCACACAGGAAGGAAGAACAATAAAGCTTGACAAGCTGACAAGAGCACAAAATTGACTACAGTACTAGGAATGAAATAAAGTCAGTTAAGAATGAGTATAATCTTTTTTCGTAACAGTGATGAAGTCGGGGACAGAACTGTGAAGGAATAAGAAAGTTAAGCTCAAGCTCTGATGAACTTGGCTGCTCATGATTATTATGGCTGTTACAGTTATTAATATCTGGCCGGTTTCATCTGACTCCAGTTTAAAAACATAAAACTCTTTTTAGGAGACAGGATCTATAAACCTAGGAAATAGGCACCCACAGTCAACATCTGTTTATCACCTGATGTTTTATCCTTTGCCTGTGAACTATTGCTCAATGTCTTATCAGCTTCTTCCACAGTTCTATATAGCAAGACTGCAGACCATGTTTCTTACCCATCCCTGTTGACTTTGATTAGGTTTGATGGCCTGTTCGGCCAACCTCTGAAATGTGGTTGCTCATTGCCTTGTCTGATGTTTCAGACAGAACTGTGACCCAGGTCTGAAGCCCCAGAAGTCCAGGTTAATGCTTCCATCCACCTCTTGGCTCATTTCTGTCTGACAGAGGACAGTTCTTAGTAGGTTATATCGGTGGTCTGGCATGCCAGAAAGAAGCTCAAGAGAGCAGTGTTTTAGGCATGGCATTGTGGGATAGTACTGCTGATGGTAGGTTGAATTATTTATTTATTTAAAACATTTTTATGCTGCCCCATTCGCAAAAAGCCTCAGGGCGGCTTAAAAAACAGATATCATTTACACAATGAACCTTAAAAATTTTGGAGACATTTCAGCACAGTATAAAACCCAATATAAAACCCAATAAATAATCAATTAACAATTAAAATGTTTAAATAAAAAGGTCTTGGCCTGGTGCCAAAAAACAAATAACGATGGCGCCAGGTGGACCTCTCTGGGGAGCGCATTCCATAGGTGGGGCGCCACCACAGAGAAGGCCCTCCTCCGGATACTCACTCTCCTAATAACTTTCACAGAGGGTTCCCAGAGGAGGGCCTCTGCCGCTAATCTCAGGGGGCGGGAGGGCATATATGGACGTAAGCGCTCCTTTAGATAACCAGGTCCCAAGCCGTTGAGGGCTTTATAGGTGATAACCAACACCTTGAATTGGACCCGGACTTCAATGGGAAGCCAGTGAAGCTGATGGAGAACTGCGGTTATATGAGAACAACGCCCAGTCCCCGTCAGCAACCTGGCAGCTCTGTTTTGCACCAATTGAAGTATCCAGACCTTCTTCAAGGGCAGCCCCACGTAGAGCGCGTTACAGAAGTCTAATCAGGAAGTTACCAGTGCATGTGTCACTGTTGCCAGGCAATTGTTCTCCAGGTAGGGACCCAGCTGATGGATCAGTCGAAGCTGAAGGAAAGCGCTCCGCACCACCGCCGTCACCTGAACTTCTAATGACAGCTCTGGGTCGAGGAGCGCTCCCAAGCTGCAAACCTTGTCCCTTAGAGGGAATGCAACCCCATTAAGGACAAGGTCCTGAAGCCCGACCCACCCACCAACAGGACCTCCGTCTTGTCTGGACTGAGCCTCAGTTTATTGGCCCTCATCCAGCCCATTACCTCGGCCAGGCACCAGTTCAGTACAGCCACTGCCTCACCTGGATTAGTTGAAAACGAGAGGTAGAGCTGGGTATCATCAGCGTACTGATGATTCCGCAGCCCACACCTCCTGATGACCTCTCCCAGCGGTTTCATGTAGATGTTGAATAGCAAGGGGGACAAAATGGACCCCTGTGGAAACTTGTCTGACCAATTCTGCTCAATTCTTCCCCACCCACCCAAATGCCTGAAACTAGTGCTGCTGCTTAGACCCCTTGATAGGGGTTGCTTCTTATGAGCTTGGCTTTCATTCCAAGCATGAGAATATGTTTACACTAGAGGGATGGAGTCAATGGTGCTTAGACCCATCCTCACTCCATGCTTTATTAGGTGGGAGGGGGGTATTTAATTATGCTGCTAGTTAAATCACCTGGCTCCAAAAATACTTGCAAAGTACCCTGTGATCTACCAGTAAATCCCATTCTCCTTTTTGAGCATTCCTGGCCTTTATGTATACCATCTATCCCTGATCATCACCAGTATGTGAATAGTAGGTTAGCCATGTGTGTCCTTCTACAAAGGACTGCCCTATATTTTAGGAGCTTTCCAGTCCAAATCCAATTTAAAGGACTTGAAAAAATGAGAGCAGTGGCTTTGAAGTTGCCTGTCAACAGCAGTGGGACTGGCAACTTAGTACAGGTCATCTGGTCATAGTTTTCTGCATTACTGTCAGATATCCCATCCCATCCCAATTATATTAAAAATATGAATTTGCATCTATAGATAAATATTACATATACAATGCAATCCAGTATCCTCTTTTGTCTTCTTTTTTGGTAATGTATTCTCGCTTTTTAGGGGGTGTGGGAGAGAGTGTGATTCATAAGCCACCACTCAGATAAAATTAAGAAATACGGATCATGGGAAAATTGATAATAATAATTACAAGAAAAACTTCTAAAACATACATTTTACAATTTCCAATGATCCTTCTATTATTCGTTGCTCAATTCCTGTAGATATAATTGCTATAGTGGTTGCTATAATGGAGAAGACAATATGTGACCTTGTAGAGGATGGGAATGCCCGCAATGTGATGCTTACAGGGGCAGGATGGGACAAAGTCGAACAGAAAGTGCTTATGTGTGAAGGAGAAAATATTACCCAAGTCTTCAGTCCAAATTCATTTACCACTCTGTCAGTCTAAGCCTTTGGGATACTGTCCAAGGAATCAGACACTATTAATCTTAAAGTTGCATTTGTTTGTGGCTTGGGTAGTTTGTCTATCCTTTAGAACTGGCAAGAGTACTTGAAAGCCTGCTTTCCACACTCCCTGCAAGCTTTACATGCTTTTCTTACAAGGTTGCAATTATCTGTGAAAAACATCTAAAGCTGTTTTAGAAACAGTGCACAAATAACTTCTGAAGGAAAGAAAGGTGCAAGATCACTACTACTATTATTATTATATTTTCTTCTATTAAAGAGTTCCAACTTTCCTCGTCTGACAGAGTTTTTGGAAGGTTATCATATCAAGGAAATGATCTTTAGCATCTGCACACTGCTATAAGCCACACAATTAAAACACTGCCATATGCCATCACCACCCACATTACTGCTGCTTTATGTCATAGAGTCAATTGCTTGTTGTGTTTGGAACACCCCTGTTTACCCCGACTGTGCAAATTCTGACTTAAACATAATCCTCGGGCCACGATCAGGGTTTTTAAAGCACTGCTGCAGGTTCAGCTGACTCTCCAGTTCCCCGAGACAGACACTCACAGAGTGTTCCCCTCAAAAGGACAAAGATTTGCATGAAATATGCCCATGCTACTTGATGCCTATGCATGAAAATTTAGAAATACTGACTACACTTTACAATTTAAAGAGAATCTGTCTCACCATGGTGGGAGAGGTGGTGTGCTTGTGCAGCCTTCTGTCCAGGTGTGACCATCAAGGGTCCTGCTGCCTGTTCATATTGTCATTTCCATTGCTCCCCAGCCTCCAAGTTTTCTCTGGGAAAAGAAACCTTCCTAACCTTTCCTAAGCCGAGCCCCTTTGGGTCAGCAATGTATTTACTGGGGGTGGACACTTCCAGGATCTTCAGATACCCATCTTTCTCTGGTCCGTCCTCTTTCCCCATCATCCCTCATGGAATGGTTTCCCAGCATCTCCTCTAAAGGAAAGAAATGCCTCCCTGAAGGTGTAATTAGTAGCAGTAAGGACTTTAGTTGCAGTTTTTTAGTATGCTGGTATTTTTGGTCTTTCCCTTTCTTTGATACCTCTTGAATACAAACTGCATCAGCTGAGGTGAGAGAATGTAATTATGAACTTCACCAGTGACGGTGCTTTCTTCTCCTGCTGCAGTCCTCTTCTGGAAAAACACACACAGAACCCTAACCTCTTCTGAAGCTAGTATTTATTTGGGAGGGGAGACTCTTGAAGCTATGTTATTAAACTCAGAGGTAAACAAAAGAGGTGCCAGTGAACATCCTTTCTGGTCCCATTCATAACGGCCAGGCAGGCAGCAAAAGCCTCGCATGTTTAGACTTACAAGGGCACACTAGCTGGTCCCTCTGCTTGCATCCATACTATTACCATCTCTCTAGATGTGTGGAGGGGCTGATTAAGGTCTGAACAGGGAGCCTTCTTTATGTACGCAGATTCCTCATGTGATTGAGGTCCCTGACTGCATAGGGAGCCAAAGAAGTGCAGAAGGTTCCCTGCTGGTGGGGTGGTGGGGCAGATGGCAGGGATGCAGTGGAGAGGATAGCGCCACTAAATACATCTCCGCTCTTCCTGTCATTGCACAAACACAAGAATGACAGAACAGGGATACAGCATCAATATCAATAGTTGGGTAACACCTTTAGGCAACCAACCAATCTTACAAAATGTGTAAACTTCTGAGATCTCAAGAACTCTTTATCAGGGAAGAGGTTATAAAAGCAGGTTGTGGTGGGAAGTAGGGGAGGCAGAAGAACTGACTTGATGTTGATCTTTTGGTGGACTTAATAAATGATGATGATACATATTTTGGAATTTTACTTATGGTCAAGATGGCTACCTTTCCTTATAGTGCTAATAGGATCTATATACTGTTCCTGTTCCTTAGTGTTAACCTTAATTATGTTTCCTGAATACTGGACTGAAATAATGAGTACTAAAATGTATTTATTAATACCAGAATGAACCAATTTATTTCAGAGCAGACTGCCATGAGAAGCAGGGAATAAACCAAATCTGTCTGAAAAATATCTTGTGGAAATTGGGAAAGTACAAAATGTTTGCCCACTGTATCAACAGCCTGTGTCCAAAGAGGCCTGACCCTTTTTTCGCATGGAGATTTTCAAGGAAAGGGATTCTACAACCAATGTAGCCAGTTGGAAGTTAAAAAAATAATAATGGAACATTTTGTATTTCCGTGAGATAACAGCCAAATCGCTTCCTTTTTCAAGTGTCACTTGTGCTGGAAATGTTATTAAGATATTGGAAATTATTTGGAAGCGCATTACAAAGAACAATTTCATCTATCTATTCTGTCAGGATTTCAGATACAAAGCTTAGTTATTTTCAGTCACACGTTGTCAGTTTGTTAAAGGCAATTATTTTGGAAAAGCCAATTATTTTGGATGCTGTATATACATTTCAATTTTCACTTCCAATTTGCATACAGCTGCAGCAATTCATACTTGCATTGTTGGAAGGATGTTGCTTCTCTGATCACAGCCAGTTTATGTGAGCTATTTATCAGTCAGATTAGGTTTCTCCAAACAGCTAACATTTATCAGCATAACACAGAAATTTAAATAGCATTCATTATGAACTCCACAAATGTTGTGTCTGGCTATTTATTGCTTTCTCATACTGGTTCTCCTTCTCTAAATGAGGGCTTGTTATTATATTTATACAAGCAACATAATGACCATATTGATTAGGCAAGAATGAAAATAATGCTCATTAGTTTTTCAGATTTGGAATAATTACAAAAATATTTAGCTAGTGCATGAAGGTAAATCTTTGGGAGAGGTAATATGCAGACCTTTGATGAAACGATGCACCAAATGAATTCATTTATCACTAGAATGCATTCCAGCCTTAATAAATTATTTTTGCTGGCTGCTGAACATATGAAGCTCTCTCATATAGCAAGCTATAGTGATCACAACATTAGATCAGAGAGATCAGGTATCATACCTCTGCTTAACCACAGTGCTTGCTAACCCTCTAACCACCACACTGCCTCTCTTGGGTCCATTACTACTTCTCTGCTTAGGCAGGTTTGGGGGTGGGGAATGACCCACGCCATTCAGAGATATTTAAAGGACAGGTGTGATCAATGCCAGACAGATCAAGCTATTACTAGTCTACTCCTGTCTTGTCCTCTTTGACCAGCAAAGATTCTTCAGTACTCCAGGTGGGTATTTTATTGTCTTCACCAGGGAGCTACTAGGAACAATAGCTATGAATACCCAAATTAACAAACCCTGGACACTCCAGAGTAATTTTCTAGTTAATGCAAACATGCCTTTTTCTGGTGAAGAGAACAGCAATGGCTTTTATTTAAGGACCTCTAGGATGAAATAAGAGAACCAAACATGGCAGTTTTATACAAGAAAGCTTCTAAAGCTTCCGTATGGGTATTAACAAAAGAATTTTGCTATACAAGAGCTACAAGAATGTCCCAAAACAGGGATCTCAGGCTTTTTCCTACCTGGAAAAATTCCAATTTGGGAAGAGTCTCAGGGTATACAATGTCCAAGGATACAGGGTGAAGTTAAGGAAAAGGAAAGCAAGGTGGGCAGATCTTAATGTCATTCTTACAAATATGAACATTTTTACAACAAAACAGCCAATTCTATGCAGGTCTACTCAGGAGCAAACCTTTGGGCCACAGCCTTTCTGCTTACAAAGGACAGCATAATTATATTTAAATACCAGAGATAGCAGCAAACGAATTCAGCTACATTTGACCTCCTAGAGGTTCTCGATCTCTGATCTAGAACCACTGATTCTCTAAGGAAGTGACTATTCCACCATGCCACGATCAGTGGAAGGTGAGTGCACATTCTCTTCAAAGGCTAAGAAACACCCACCTCCTGGTGCAACTAACTGAAATCTTGTTAGTCATGATGTTTGAGCAGCACCTCTGATAGCTTGTAAGAACAAGAATGGTATACCTGTGAGACTGAATAGTTTCATTAATCAAAACAATTATCAGGGTAGTAACAGAAAAAAATACATCGTGCTGGAAATTAAACAGGCATGCTCAGAATGGTTTACTACTTGGCATCAAATGGGACCATGGTCCCATTTTTCTTTCAGCTCTTTACAACTTGCAACACAGCACAGAACATTCCAGTTCTAAGCTATGCATGTAAAATGCTGAGTTGCCCATATTTCAGATGCTTCTGATGTCTTTCAACATCTGAATAGCATCGGTGAACGCTGCCAGCAATGTCATAAGGAAGCGTGCATGAGTTGTGCTTAACTTGGCAAACACAGTTTAAAACCATATAGTGGTCTGATGAACAGTAAAATTAACAGCATCCTAAATGAATGCTTGTTTCACATCAGGAAAAGAAATGCTGATGGTTTGCTTTCTAATGAGTGAATTCCTTCGCAGTGGTCCAATTTTGGTGGTTAAACTGTTACTGAAATAGCTTTGAAACTGTTATTCTGGGGAAATGAATAACTATATTTACTGTAATGCACAGAAAGCTGTAATATTTCCAATCTCTTGTAAGTCCATAGAATCATTAAGTAGCTTCAACTCTGTGTTACTGCAAACAGAGAATAATGACTTACCAACTATGGGGTTTATTTTAAATCTGAAGAAAACCTGGAAGTAGTAAGCTGCAATTCACACTAAATTGTGTGAGAAGCTTTAGGTGGGCAGCAGAGCTTTTAGAGGGCAGAGAACTGGAGGGCAGTTGTAGGATTTGTTCTAAATTGCAGCAGAGTCTCAGGTCAAGCTAGTTGAACATCCCATTTCCAAAATCTAGAAAGAGTGGGATAAACTGCTGTTCTATTCTTCCAAGCTACAGAAGACGGCCATGAAAGGAAGCACCAAATTGTGTGAAGCTCATCCCAGCCAGTAAAGAAGTCTTCTCTCTACTTTTTGGACAACCTATCCATGATGGTGTGGTTCTCCTGCAGAAAGAGTGCCTTAGGAAAGTCCCATTGTGCTTAAGGTCCTTTTAAATACTGATTTTTAAAAGAATTTTTTAAAAGCTAAGAATTATTTCAATACGTTTTGCTTTCAGGGTGCTACAGTAACTTCTCTTTGCAGAAAGTGTCAGAAAAACATGTTTGAGGCTTAAATCTGACCTTCCACTAGTTGGTATCTGCTAGGGTGGTTGGGATTTGCGTCTCCTTACCTGTGTAGACACTGAAGCAGTTGGTGTGAGCTTGACTGGACTCCAGGGGATGGTGGAGGACAGGAAGGCCTGGAGGAATGTTGCCCATGGGGTCGCGATGGATTGGACACGACTTCGCGACTAACAACAACAACAACAACCTGTGTAGACTCTGCACTGTCCAAAAACACTGTCTAGAAGCTTTTCAGCTCTTTGGAGCTGGAGGGCACAGAGTTGGCTGTAGAGGAAGGGAATCAAGAAAACACTCAACCTGCCTGATGGAAGCAGTCCCAGCAGTGGAACGCCACCAGAAACAGAAGCAAAATCGAACCATCTAAAATTACCACACTACACAAAATATCTGCATGCTATTTCAGAAGGCCCATGTGGGGAAATGTTTTGGGGGTTAACTTTGGCGACTAGGGTACCTGAGGTGAGGATAAAAAAATTAACACAAGCCTTTCGTTTTTGGTCAGCAACTTAATATGCTGAACAATCTTAATGAGATTAACAATCTTAATCTGCTCTTCAGTAAGAGCAATATGCTGTTCTTATTGAAGAGCAGATGAGCAACCCTGTGGGATGAGAGGGGCTGCTGGACCCATGCTTGTACCTGCCCAAACTATTGTTGATATGCTGAAGAAAGTCAATTGAGGTTGGGCATTTATTTATGAAGCACCACAAAGATGAAAGCCAAGCACAGGCTTTTTCACAGCATCAGCTTTATGATCATACCTTGTTTGTGCAATGGAGGCTGGTGGCTCGGGCTGGAGGATCCCCTGCAGGCTTTAGTCCAGACTTTTAATGAGCTATCCATGGTACATAGGTTCAGCACCATGTAAAGTCCCTTTAAAGTTCTGACTGAATCCTGGATAGACTGTCCTGCTGACACTGGAGCCACCAGCAGTACTGTGATTCTGCTTGAAGCTCATAGCTGACAGGTAGAGAGAGACAGGAAAGACTAATAACTTTTGCTGCAGGCATTTGCCAATGCAGCCTGCCCTACAACCCAGTGCCCTCCAGATGTCCTGGACCACAACTCGCAGTACTCCTAATCAATAATAGGGGCTAAAGGGAATCTAAATCCAATATACCTGCAGAGCACCGTGCTAGGAAAGAACAGGCAACTGTCAAATGGTTGATTTTACTGTGATGTCTGGAACTTTATAATGGGTTTATTATTCTGGTATTGGTCTAGATTTTGATTCCTGAGACTTCTCCTGTTGATGTTTACATTTTGGTAGTGTACTTCAGTTTGTGATTTTTTTCCTGTATGGATTTATAATTGTACTTTAGTCTCTGGCTGTCAGAAAACACTCATGTCCAACAGATTTGGCAGGGCCCAAACTGGGATATAAATCAATCAATGCAATTCAGACTCAGCAGGACCAATAGGCACAAGATCAGGCTGCAATGAGATAAAGTTTAATATTAGACTTAAAACTTGAAGCGCCAACACAGAGCACAGGTGCTTAACATGGCCAGGTAGAGAAGGCCCATGAGCAGATGGGGTGGTTTCAAGGATTAAACTTCCACCTCAGCTTGATGCTCTAGCATGTCACACTTCCTTTTTCAGCTGGCGAGAGCCACAACCACACAATGACTATGTAGTATGTGTGTGTTTGTGGGGCAGCAGGAATAAATGTCAATTGCAGCAGCACTATTACAAACCCTGCATTTGGCTTGTGACAAACTTGCCCAACAGGTTGACCACCATTGTTATGAAACTAAAGCAAGGAGGAATAAAGAAAAACGAAATGGAACGAATGTATGTACGAGGCAAGATAATTTAGAAAGATTGGGCCTTCTGCAACATTTGCACATTTTGCAAACAAAAATCATAATCTGTATGTTTCTCTCCTCCTTCTCTTTGCTCTGACTTCAGTATTTGCCTTTTCGTAAAGGAGCTCTTCTTAAACTAAGATGAAATGGTAGTAATTTTTTCTGGTTAAGATTGATTGGGATAAAAGCAATTTATTATGGCACCAGCTTTCATAGAGTTTATTCCACTTCATCATTTACATACAATGTTTCCTTGGTTAACAATGTCTGTGCCTATATTCTCACACACACACACACACACACGGGGTGAGGGAACTGTAAACAGTGAAACCAGAGCGGACAGAATGGCAGAAAGTACAAAAGTTACTAATAGTGGTCATTCACAAAAAGTTTGGCTAATAATACACAAATCCTCGCAACTGTAAGTTTATTAACACATGCACTATGAATGAGAAAGAATCCTTCATCCTTATTCATACTACAGGAAACAGAGTTGAACATCTTGATGAATTAAGATTTGGATATGATCTGCTTGTTGATCCCAAGCCACTAGCTGAAGAACAGCAGGCCATATCCAAAAAGCAGATGGTTTGCATTTAGGCAAATTCTTCCCTAGTCTCCTATTTCATAGAATCATAGAATAGTAGAGTTGGAAGTGGCTGTGAAGGCCATCGAGTCCAATCCTCTGCTGTTGCAGGACACCAAGTTACACCATCCCACGCAGATTTCAATAGGGTGCTTTCCTATACTTTCCTACTCAGAGTCTGAACAAACCATGCTTTGCATTAATTGTCAATACATTCTACAGGGCTCTTCCTCAGCATTTGTCCTAATGAAATGAGCTTTGGCTCTATGAGATGAACATACACTCTGTTAATTTAAATAAAATGTGTACAAGAGAAAGTCTCAGTGGACTACTCCCTGAGTTGTGGGACTGTAGAATTTTGATATTTTTCTTTAAAATAGACATACTCTTTTTACCCACCCAAGCACAACAGTAACTCTGTAAGTTGTTATTTCAATGCATTTAATGTCATATGTGAGGCTGCACTTGAAGACCCTTTTCTAATTCCAATTAGTTCAGAGAAGGGAAAGAGAGAATCAACATGAACCTAACATGTTTCATTTGCATTCAAAGATATTCATATTTTTCTGAACACACATTTTTGGTATTGAAAGCTCTAAATGGACCAGGGCTAGAATATGCTAGAGCACAACCTTCTCTTATATTTCATTCTGACCATTAAGGTCTGCTTCCACTGCATTTCTTTAGATACATAAGATTCCTTATATACCTAAGATACCTAGAATATGAGGCTGGGTAGTTAGTGACCACAGAGAATGCTGTTCTAGAGGTTGGACCTATTTTTAGAGTGCTCTGGGTACCATATTTGTATCTTTTGGATATCGAGTCAAAGCCCTTTTGAATTCCGAAAGGAATATGAGCTATGCCCACTTTTATCTGCTTTTATTTGCAGATTCATGAAATTACAAAAATAAATGAAAGGAAATGTTAAGTTTCAATGTCATTTAAAGACAAAGAAGATACGGACCAATCTATATCACAACCTTGACCACATTATAATAAATATGTGATAGTTTATATATCATACAGTACATATCACATTTCCAGTATTACATATATCTGTATAAATATCATCTTTCATTTTCCATTAGCAAGCTAGATCCAGTTTTAGGTGATTCAGTAACTGGATGAGAAAAGGTAAAATCAGTAGGAAAAGCCAGTTGTTATACTCATATATGAACATCAAAGAGGAACAGCGATAAAAACATTTTCCCAGACAGTCATTCTTCGGTTGACCCAATAAAATCAACTGATCATAGTATCTCTAGTGTGAGCAAGAACAAAAGAAAAGCCATGCTGAGTCAGACCAAAGACCCATCTAGACCTGCACTCTGTACACTTTGTGGTGAAACAGCTGCCCAAAGGATCCAATCCCTGGATTCAATCCCCATAAGCAAAGCTTCACACGCATCACTTGGATCAAGTTTAAATTGATCTATAATCCAATCAGAAAATCAACATCAGCTGGAACATGACCTTGGCTTTTCTTCAGTATAATATCCTGCACAGGGAACATTCGCTCAGGGCACAAGCAGTGCAAAGGTGACCCAATGCCTATTCTTATTCTTTCCTCTTGCCATGTGGAAGAAATCTAGATGTTAAAATTTCCTCCTCCTCCAGGTGCCCTCAGCATCCAATCTGATGATTGGCAAGAAGGCCCTATCAGCAAAGGTGTGCTGTCTATGGAATCTCTTCCCAGGTAGCCCATACCAGGCAAGTCCTTTCTATTTTCTCAGGCTGCTAATTATTAAATTTTAAAATTTTTTAGTACCAGTACAGCCATATTATGCTATTAAATTTGTTTTATTATTTTGTTATATATGCTATTTCTACTGGTAAATGTTTAACCAGAGATAGCATGGAAAATTGAAAAATACATGCAAATAGCTCTGGCTGAATTATCACCATCATTTCCAATACTCACAGTGCCTATCTTATTAAAACCTACTGTTTATTAGTTCTTCAAAGCAATATATAAATCTATCCTGAATGTCTATATATACAACACCTCTTAAAAAATGTATCTAAATTTATGTTTCAAATACATTATTTAGGATTCATTCCTATTTGCAGCATCATATCATATGTGATTGGCAAAATATTCATTTAGAAATTTCTAGGAATGAGAACCATTGTATTATTTTTAGCAGTAATCTTACCAAACATCTCAAAATATTAAAAGGATATCTTGAGCAGGAATCATTTGCAATAAAGGAGCTGGATCCAGGATGCTTCCAATTGTCATTTTCATTATAGCAGTGATTTAGTGGAATCTGACTGGCAAAGAATCTTAAATGTTTCCCATTCATAGAAAACCTTGAATAAGCATTGAGGACAGGTGTGGAGTTTATTATTAGTAATAGGTACAGATACAAAATACATTGCAGCACTGTATCCCTAGGATTATCTAGTGACTAGAGATTTTGAAATGACAAAATACTGAACCAATCTGATATTCAGCCTCTGATGAAGATATACATAATATAATATTAATTTAGTGATAGGATGATCCTGGAATAGCAAATAATATTGAACTGGCCATACTGTATATGGCTAGCCAGTAAGAAGACCAAGAAAAAGATGAAGCAATGCTATAAAAGACAGCCGGTACTGCGTATAATTACTAATCATAATGATATTTTAATCTGGTGTCAACATGCTGATGATTAATTATACATAACAAATATAAAAACAATACACATACTGTTCGTTTTAGAATGCATATACCTTGGTCTTTCAATGCATTTGCTCAGTGCACCTTGCAGCAACATGAACAAGCAATAAAATGAAATTAAACAAAGAAAGTATGAAAACAATGACAGGCTTAGATTAAAAAAAATACATGTGCATAATAATTGCATCAGAATGCAGTGAATCCCCTATAGCTGAATATTTTAGCAAGTTATCTATCCACTACTGCTTGAGAATTAGGAATACAAAGTTAGAAAAATCCCAGACTTGTTATGTATATTCCTAACAGATACTTCCTAGTTACACAGGACTAGTCAGGTGTTGTAGTTGCCTGATGTGAGTCTGTTAGGACCAGCATCATACTTTCCCCTAGGCGCTATCACAGATTCAGTGGGCAATCTCCTTCAAACTGTTTCAGTCTCTTGCTAATAGTACTGGGTCACATAAATATGCCAGCCTTGGAAGGCCCTTTCATCAGTGCAGCCAGCTTTAATTTGACACTACAGACCTGGCTGATTTCAAACATCTGCTTCCTACTTCGTTTCTTACTCATTTCCCAGTCCAGAGCTAGCTTGGCTGCCCCAGTGAAGCTGCTCCAGCCTTGGTTTCATCCCTCTTTCAGTTTCCAGCTGGATTCCCTTCCAAATGGGCAGCCTGAACTAAACAATGAAAATTAATTTTGGAGTACATAACACAATTCTACTTAAGTTTCTGTCCTGCTAGCCATGACTCTGGTTATGTTTCCATGATGGCCCCTGGTCCTACTGCCATGATATAATTGTGGTAGAAAAACAGTATCTTAACAAGTATATTAAATTTTATGTATGTATGAATGTGTATTTATGATACTTATATCCTGCATCTTGAACTAGTTTCAAGCAATATTAAAGCGACTGGAATGAAGACCTCAGGCAGCATCCTCCCAAGCAATCACAAGGTTTCTGTCTTTTTGTTTTTGCATTTTAACAAAGGAAATGGTTGCAGAGTCATGGCAAGCCAATTAAAAAGGTTGAGAATTGAGCAAGCTAATGTCATAGCCCAATAATGTGTGACCACAAGTTTTATACACAAGTAGGTCTACCAGGCAAGTTCTCTTGCTATATTTTGCGTTCAGCATGTGGTTTTGCATCCTGAACTACAGTTCTTATGCTCAGCTCTCACAGATGTCCAGGTACCTGCTGCAAGATAGCCATGCATTCAGTCACTGTAAAGATGCCGGTCAGCAGACCGATGGTGTGACTAATTCAACAGTATAAGCTGCTGCTAAGAAAGTGGAAAGGGTTAGTAGTTTTTCCCCAGTAGGGTCATTTTGTTATAGGGTAGAGCAGAAAGTATCCCACCACCACCACCGCTGCTAGAAGCTGCCTACTTTCTGCTACCCAGAGAAATGTTTGGAGAAGGAGATGGTTAAAAACAGTATTTAACATTTGGACAAAAGAAGAAACAAAGCTCACCAGCATTTAAAATATATTTACATTTGCTTGCCTTTCATCCTTGCCTACTCGCTATGCATTGCAACCTTTGACATAATTCCCTCTTTGTTCTCAGTGTGACTGTAAGGGCAAGCCTATTGAAATCAATGGGTAAAGTATTTATTTTATTGCTGCCTTAACTCCACAAGTATGGAGTTCCACCCTACAGATCTTTTCATTTGACTGAGATCTACAAAAGTGGCTCATGTCAGAGCACACCATGGCTGGTGTTGTATTTGGTTTAGGAAATTGAACAAAATCAATTGATGGTGAACTGCATTTTTACCTGTTCCTGTATTCATTTTTTTCGATACACCGTCTTTTCTTTTTCATCTCTTTATGCGTTATTAGCTTCTTCCATTCAAAAGTAGCATATGAAAAATGAGGACTATTGAACTTCTAGCATCTCTAGCTCCCTTAAGTCAATTTGCATAAAAAATATTGTGATGCAAAAATTCTTCTCTCCTACCACCACCGCTTCTTAAGGGCAAAACCTCAGCCTATCCAGTGATTATGTTCTGAATAAAGAATGCTGAGCTGGTGTGAACTTACAGTTGATTTGTATTTCCTTGTTGGTTTTATAAAGCAGTCACTTGCTGATGGTTTCCATAGTAACAAGTGAGCTTATTTTTCATTCTTATGATCTCTACTTCACCTACTAATACAGATACTGTAATGAAAAGCACAAAAAATGCCACTTGTGCTATTTATCCACTGCAAGAGAAAGTAAGGGATAGTTTTCAGTCAAATACATTTTCTTCCTCATTGATCTGATTTATATTTCTTTTTAAACACACTCTCATTCACACACAAAATAATGTATTATGACTACTTACATCTTTGGTTTCTGCGCTTGCCCTTGTACATAGTCATTCTGAAGAAATCCCCTTATCCACGAAATTCTCTCCGACACCGATACAAAAGGGACGAGGCTGTGCTTCTGCTGTATAGTGAGGCAGTTGCTCACTGACAGAAGGTAACCAGCAATCTCTCAGCAAAAGCCAGGGTAATACCATTCTCATCAAATCTTGGGGAGATATTCTGATTCTGTTACCTCACATACAACTTGGAGGCAAAAGGAACCTTCCTCCACCCCCTGCTCCTGCAACATTTAGGCACCTAAAAACCCACAAACTGCAAGGGGACATAATTGATGTGTGGTGCTTTAATGGTGTAATAATTGCATATCATTTCCCAGAGTGACCTCAGTTTTTCTCCTTGGAAATCAAGATTGACAAGGAAGAGATCTGAAGTAAGTGAATGTACAGGTAATTAAAAACAGACCTCTTCATGAACAGGTAGTAGGAAAAAAAGCTATGCAAAGGAAACAGAAATAAGATCAATTAAGTACTTACCATTGCACAAACCATAATCCCAGAATCACTTAACCAAAACTATGGTTTGCTTGTTTTTGTTGCTGATTAGTTATAGTATAGAAATGGTGGTGGTGGTGGTGGTGATGACGACGATCATGATGATTTGAACAAAATAGTTTTTATGCTGGGTTTTTTTAACATTCTTGTTAAATTGCTTTTTAGATGTTGTAGCTGGATAAAAGTGTTTGTTGCATTGGGAACCTGCTTTGGGAACTGTTACACACAGATAACTTTGTCTGTTGGATGATACAGAAATAAATAGTTCAGAGCAGAAGAAGAGAACCTCTCTGCTCCAGTAAGCCAAATTCATGGAAGCTTTGTTGGGGAAGGACATATTTCTTTCTTAATCCCTTAGTACTACTTTGTCAGTTTTGAATCTCCTTTGCAGGGTGCTAAAGCACATTTTCATAGGGTCCTTTGAGTTCAGACTGTATATTAAAGCTATATGATAGTAAGCATACTTTTTACTTCTTAGCTTTGTTCCCATTGTGAACTAATGGGGTTGCCCAGGGAAGAGACCTCTAGACCAAGAAAACTACTAATAGGCAGTCTGTGTGCCCAAACTACGTACAGTGTTACTGTCTTAGCGCTGCCAGAGCACTTCCATTTTGTTCCCATACTATTTTGCTTGTCTGCAGTTGTCAAGTGTAACATCTCATGAGGATGGTGTCTGATTGCCATGGTCAGCATCCATTTGGAAGGAGAGGTGAATGTTTCAGCACCTTCTTACTGTGTGTAAGAAGCTGGAATGCATCCAACTGACACAGAAATACTGAAATCTCTTACGGTTGTATGGCATGCAGTGGATTATTCATTGTGCCAGACAGAAGTAGAGTCAGGTCTGCCATTGATTGATTGCATTTATATCCTGAATTTTTCCACTTACAAAGAACACAAGGGATTTACATTGTCCTCATCCCCTGCATCTTATCCTCACACCAGCCCTGTGAGGTAGGTTAGGCTGAGAGTAAGTGAATGGCCTAAAGCCACCAAGTGAGCTTCATGGCCAAATGGGGATCAGAACCCAGATCTCCTGAGTCCCAGCCCAACACTCCAACTAGTATACCACACTGGATCTCTTGTATCACAAATACTTACATAAAGCTTTACACTGATTATTAAGCTTAACCACTAGTACTGTTCTAGCAAACCAGCTGTGATAAGGAGATACAAATAGGATACTGTGGTGCACCAAAGAAAGAATGCAGACAGCACTAGCGAAATGGCCAGAGAGTCCTTGGAGAGCTAAGGGTAATGAGGAACTTTGAGTTTCAGTGTCGCAAGGGTAAAACATATAAATTTATAAAGATAGCAGAAAAAAATTAAAAAATCAGGTATAGGTATCTTTTTCAGAGAAAAGGGAACATAAAAGGTTTCATTTCCCAGTTGCTCCCTGCCACTTGAAAATCCACAGCAAGCAGTGGAGTTCTCCGGCTCTCATAGCTTCTGGGTACAGATTCATAATGCTCAGTAAAGTCATTGCCTGAGTGGGAGTGAATTCCCCATACACAGTGATCCAGTTTCCAAGAGAGGTTGTGTGCTCTTCCACACTAGAGGCATTCAAGAAGAAAATCTGAGTGGGATGGTGTAACTGGCATCCTGAAAGAGCAGGGGATTGGACTTGATGGACTTTTCGGCCCCTTCTGACCCTCCTCTTCTAACCTGGGTTGCACATAGGCAAGCTGACCATAGCCAATGATGGCTACAACAGCCTGAACTGAATTTAGGAAGCTCCAAGTCTTGTGTGGTGTGGAACATGATTCAAAACTAGATCTGGAAGCAGTGCATCTGCTTGGATGTTGGCAAGCCTAAGGGAAAAGTGTGGGAAAGGTTCTAGGGGAAAGGCAACAAGGAAGGAAATTTAGTTAAGTGTTGCATATTCTGCAAAGCCTAGCACACCACTAAACTTAAACCCAAGAATTCTTAACAAGCTTGCTGCTTACTCCCACTGCAACTCAAGATCTCACTCTTACTGTGTAGGCTCAGGATGGTGAGCCCACAATGATCTGCAGACCCACTAATACACCTATGCAGAATAGCCCTAAAGCACCTTTAGACAGGCAGACAGGCTCCCAGTGTGGTTGAGCAGCACCAGTGAAATGAACTGATGGCTACATACTGAAGCTCTATATGGAAAGTCAGGAAAATAGCTTTAGCTGTGGCCCCAGAAATGTGGGTTTGGTTCAAGAAAATGTAAGGGCAAGAGAAAGAGAACATTCATGTATTTATCCTTTGGGGGGGGGGGTGCGTGTGTGCATGCTGCATAACTGTTCTTTCAAAGTGATTCTAAGCTGCACAATTTACATGGTGAAACAGGTTAGAATCCTATTTGAAAGATCCCTTTTTGTACACTAGAAATGTGACATCTTTATATGAGTGCTGTTATCTAAGGTTGGTATAGATATGGGTGGTTCATAGTTTGTGTATCTAAAATGGAAGACAACCATATAACCAGGAACTAAGTCAAATCCTGACCATGTAACAGGGGAAGTTGTAAGCAGCCTATCAGGCTCTCTATAGTGCAATTAACCTGTTGAAGATATATAATATATGCATTTTTATTTTATTAAAGAAGACAGAATTTGAATAGGAGTTAACAATGCTTCTGTTTTAGTAGGAAAATGACACATCCTAAATAGAAGCTCTAAATTCAGAACTCTACTCCTGTCCTGAATTTTAAAGTTCTCCATTAATGGAGAGCTTCCACTAGACTTGCATTATAAAGGTCTGGAATTAAAGCATTTATTTTACAAGTGCTTCATATGCTTAAAATTGAATTTAGGGAGATTTCTAGATGTTGTTATGGCAACAAAGGGATTAAGCTTTATCCTAGAGCAGACACATTAGTTTTCTCTCTCATATTACAGTGCTCAAAGGTAATGGCAAAACTTAATTAATAGGTTACCTCTAGACATTATGAATGCAACCCACAAAAATAGCTGCTGTGCATTTCATATTAAAATGAGCAGTGTTGCTGAAATTACAGTCCTTTTGAATTACACTCTTGCAGTCATAGGACCTCTGCTTTTTAATAGGCTTTATTCCATTAGATGTTCTATAGGAACTTTCAAAGATCTCTCAGCCTTACCAGAAATAGAGCATAGCATACATGGAGGTGGGGTGAAGGCATCAGTGTCTAGGATCTCTTATTTCTTGTTAGCTCTTGAGTGGCTGACTTCTTCTAACACCTGGAAGGTATCAAATGTTTCTTAGCCCCTCTACACTAACCAAACACAGTAGACCAGGTAGCGCACGACAGAAAACTAGGACTTTTTAAAACTTTAGGTCGTTGTAAATGAGCTCACATTCTTCGATCACTTCTGCAATAGTCAGTGGATTATCTAGCCATTCCCACTGGCAGGAGGAGGTAAGTGGGAGTGATCAAGCAGCATGAACTAGGACACTTGTTCACAGCAACTGTTTTATGTACACAAGGTCATTCAGTTCACTCTAGCTAAAACCCTACGCACTCACATGCTTTAAGTACTCAGTGGAGCTTCTATCTATTGCAGAAGGCATGCATGGGATTGCAATGTGCAACATGTAATCCTTTTTAAAGAGAAGTGTTTTATTTTTTAAAACAGCTGGTTAGACACAAGTCATACATATTAAATGGTCTTTCACAATTAATAGATGTTGTACCAGAAGGGGAAAAAAATACCCTGCTTTAATAAGATCATTATTTGAATTTAGTTTCCTTCCTTTTTTCTGTAATCTTCAAGGCCCTTAGAGGTTCTGATTATGTTTGATGCATTCATCATCTTCTGCTTTTCCACATGTTCTCTTTATTCTGTGTAGTATAATTTTGCTCAATGAGCTCAATTTTGCCTGGTTATTATTTTCAAAATGACTAAAAGAAACATTTCACACCTTTTCTGACTGGTATGCACAATACATTCTGGCCCCTTTAGAATCATGCTGGTGTGTGTGTGTGTGTGGGGGGTACTGTTTCTTATTTGTGATTTACAATAAAGAGCAGAACCCTTTGCACCACTGCAGGCAGAAACAGAATGAATCACATTCACCAGTTTGTTTATTTATTCTATTTATATGCGACCAGGCAGTCTGAATGGCTCTCTAGGCAGTATCATGAATCGATAAAGTCAGAATGCAAAAATTTAACAATTTCAGAATACTAAAATCAATAAAAGTACTAAAAATGATCAATAAAAATGTGAATAACAACAGTAATAATTTAACAATGATCATTCTAAATCATGCCCACGTAAGATAGAAAGCCATTTATAATCTACTCAATCCTTTAAAATTGATAATCTTAAAAAATTAATTGTTAAAATGAGTGGAGAAAAGAAATTTTTTGCTTGATACCAAAAAGAGCGCAGAGTAGGCACCAGGCAAATTGCTCTGGGAAACCTGCTCCCTAAGTGGAGTACAGCTAGCTGCTTTGGAAATGAGTGTAGATGTTCCTTTAGAAACAGAACGCTTGACATCTGCTGAGATGATACATTAGCACTTTCAAGCACTAATTGTTTGTACTTGACATTGCACATTTAGCAGGAGTGGCCTAAGACACTGTGCTGTCTTGGGTAGATAAGATGGTGTTCCCCCTTTCCACTTCTAGAAGCCATCAGACTGGCAATTAATGCCTTGTTTCCACACAGTTGATGGGACAGCATCCTTCAGTTCACTGAAGTGCACTGCGCTGGCTTAATGGGAAGAAGGCCAGCTGCCTGGAACACACAGCGCTGTCCGCTAGCCGAGTGGAACAGCCAGAAGGCTGCCTGCCACTGCCCCCTCCACACTGGCTGCATCTTACACTGGACATAACTACTCTATACTGCCTCATAGCAGAGTTGGTCCTGCCATTTCAATTCAGAGTCCAAGGCAGGAAGCAAGAGAAATGCTGTCCAAAGAACACAGCTTCACTGAACCTGCTAGTCTGGCTCTATCGAGATTGTACAATTCAGTGTTAAATCAGTCTGGCAAGAAAGGGTAGTGCAATGCCACACCAGCAACAAAGTTAGTGTACTGCAGGTTCTAGGGAACCTTTGCATAATCAGCATGTGCAATCTGCTGTCACAAAATATGAGGATAGTCACTAGTTCCATGGAAGTTCATGCAATATTATTTTTTTAATCTTTAAAGTTCCATAAGACTTTTCATTGTTTTTAAAAAGAAGTTTCCCCTCATATTATTTGTTCCATGCTAATCAAACCCTCAGCTCTTGTGTGTTGCCAACATAAATTATCTCTGAATTTCCTACAATCATCTGCTTTATTTACCTTATGCACTTAAAACTGTATTCCAAGTTTGTAGCTGAGTAGTGATTTGAAATGGTGGCTATCTAGATTACAGCTTTAGCCAGAACTCTGCACCGCTGTTATAAATCAGGGTGGGCAACTGTGGGAGGTCCAGAGGACACTCTGGGCAGAAACCCTCCAATGGGCTGCACCCTTCCAAGGATATAGAAAAATTAATTATAATTTAATAATTAATGTTCTTAAAGAATAGTGTTTAGATAAATTAAAATGACATCTATAACTCTCTAGAATGGCAGAAGGGTCAAAATTCATGTTTGCAAAATAATTCAACTGTTTGGGTGCTCTGCAGTGCTACAGACACTTACTCTTTCTAACTTTGGGGGAAGCCAAGGATTGGCAGGGCTTCATGCAGTCCATGTGTTGCCCAACCAAATTCTGCATAGGACAATCTTCAGTGTACTGATCAACATTTTTAAATACAACCCATTGGTGGCTGCTGCATGAAGTGGGTGGACATTTATTCAGCCTGTTAAAATCTTTAATTTCATAATTTTTTTATGGACGTAAAAGCTTGCTTACATCTTAAGCTGATCATTGAGAGAAGCTATCTGTGTATGTGTACTCATACCTCATACCTTGAATATATTACCAAATATATACACTAAATATGGGTAAATATGCATATATCCATCCCTATTATTTCAAGAAGACCTAATAACTATTATTTGTGAAATAATACAGATGGATAAATCTGTCATTTTTGTTTTTTCCCAGTTTCTTATTTTTCCAGTCTTGAATTTAGTAGATTCCAACATTAGTGAATGTTTAAAAATATTTATTTTGTCTGCACTTTTCCCTAATGTAATGCATTTGAACATTATTATCACCACTTTTTAATACAATTTGTGGTTGGCAAACACAGCTGTAAAATTCAGAAAAATTCTAAGGATAATGGAGTTTTGGTTCATGTGTTATTTTTAAAGTGAAAAATAGGTAATAATTTTTTTCTCCAACTCTAGAATATAGAGTACAAGATCAACTACAAATTAAAGGTACTATGCCAGGAGTCTTAAATGTGCAACTGTGTGTAAGACTGGTGAATGAGTAAGCACAGGTGTGATTAGACAAATATATTCCAAGTGCATATTTCAGAGAAGCCACAGGGGAACATATGAGGATTCCTTGTGTTACATTGTAAATTTAGCTATTTCTGAAAATGTATTGCTGAAATGCCCTCATATAACAATGTTATGCTTCTTTGACAGTTGACTACCTGTGACACAGTACTTTTTTATTTCCAAATATTTACTTCCAATTCAACTACTTGGCAGTTTGTATGCTCATGGAGACCTAGATCCATCGGAGCTCAGTACAAAATCCCAGTAAGTGGAATGCTCTTTGCTCCTGGATTCTAAGGTGACAGCTGATGCCCGAGGCCTTGCCCAGCTTTGGCTTGTGAACCAGCTGTGTCTGTCTCTTAAGGAGACAGACCTGGCCATGTTCATGCATCTTTCATTGTATCAAGTGTATGGTACTATAATGCACATCGGGCTGCCCTTGAAAAGTGTTTTAAAAATTCCAATGATGTAAAATGCAGCTGCAAATCCCCTACTGGAAGAAGTTCTTTGGACCATTATGTTGACTGCCAGTCCATTTCTGGGTACAATTCAACGTCCTAAATTAGTCGGGGTCAGGATATGTAAATGATCATCCCATGAATTTGCCCATGCACTGAGGGTAGTGAGAGAGGCCACATTCTATGTTCCACCTGCATCTGAAGTATGGCAAAGGAGCACCCATGCTGCAGGCTTCCTTGCCCCAGGACATCCTTCCAAACCTGTCTTTATTGGTCTTCTGCCATTGGATGACAACCTCTTTCCTTTAAGTATCCTTTGCCCTGATGTTACCAGAGTATTTTGTTCCCTTTAGAATATGACTTTTATATGCCACTGGACTGCATTATTTTTATTTTCTGTAGCTGAGTTTAACATTGCTTTATTAGCATGGGTGTGCATTACGACTGCTTTGCCTATTTTATGACTGCTCTGTGTTCAAAGTAGAATGGCAGGGTATCTCTATCTGTATCAGAACCTATAAAGCACTTAGCACTTTAGCCTTGATCTAAACATTGAGAATGGTCATTTCATCAGGTACTCACCTGACCTCAATAGCCTTGACTTTCTTACATCAGTATAAAATTTGTGGGTCCCTAGCTTCCAAATGGTGTCAAATGTGAAATGCACATAGTGAACCATAATTTGCCTTCATTCACCATTTTTGACTTGAGGAGTTATGCATGCACGTCATCACTATTACCTTCTTTCCTTCCCCCATCACTTTTAGCTGCAATTATCTGCACTGATGAGCTCTTTCACCATGCTGAATTAAGCTGCAGAAGGGATCACATTGCTGTTCCTAGAGCAAGGCCACTGCCAAATCCTAACTTAACTGCCAGATAGCTCAGAGATCTGAATGATATGTGATTATGTGTATAGTTAATCTGAAAAAGAAACAGTGCTCCATTCAAGCAAGTTTTTGAAAAATATATTCACACACCTACAAAATGTATTCACACACTTACAAATCATAATTAGTAAATATATGATTGACACAACCAGTAGGCTTAACATTATAACATTTAAAACCCAGCACTGGGAGGCAAAGCAACAGTTCTAACTATTATCATCTGATAATATGCATTCCCATATCAAAGGCAAAAGTGAGCGGCACAGGAATCCCAGGTAAAAAGAGCTACAATACTTCTGTACCTTTGATTTTTTTTATTTGTGCAACAATGAAGGATTTTTTATTTTTACAAAAATGGCTGTTGAAAAGTAATAGAGAAAGGGCTCTACTGGTGGATGGATGAGCAGCCATTCAAAAGTTACAACCCCACTGATTAGCTGTTAAGTGTATTATTGAGAGGAACTGAATCTATTCTCTCTTTCAAATAAATCTGTGTAATTGTAAACTTTTAAAAGGTGCTTCAGGAAAACAGGACAGGTAATGGTGGCTACCCAACCTAATATGAGGATCAAGCAATCTAGAGTGGTAGGGCCTGATCAACCATTCAGTAGAGAAAACTCCTCCATTCTTGGTTGTTGTTAATGCACAGCAAGCTTTAGGCAATTGTACTGGAAGTCAGTCAGACTGCTATAAATCAGGTCTTTAAAAAGTCAACAGCTACAATACACTGGTCCAACAGTGTAGTTGTCTGGGTTCACTGTGATAACTGAATGAATGGAAGACGTCAATAATGGATAAAAAGACTGTTGAAGAATCACCTTAATGTAAGTGTAGATGGTACAGTGATTGGATTTGTAATGATGCCATCCAATAATAGGTGTTTTTACTGCCACTCTAGTGAATAATATGAACAATCAGGCAGAGGATTTTCATATTAACTGAATAATTGGGCAGAGGTCTTCATATCACCTGATTCTTTTAACCAGAACTGCAAGCAATTTAACTGAGGATTTCTTCATACAGATCATGGACTTTATCACTGGACTATATCCCCTTAGAAATTATGACAGCTAATAGGATAAAGCCTGCTTTCTCTATTATAATCCATAGTGGTATGGAAACACCTACTTTTTATTAGATGTTACATAATTTAATGTGATGTTTGTTATATTATATTAGGGGTTTTGTTTGTTTGTTTATAAGCCACTTTTTAGTTACACAGAAATCACTAAGATAGATAAAGAAACCAGAGCAATGCAAAGGAGATTCTGTTTGTAAAGATAATTATCTAACTTGCCTTGAATATTTAAGTGCAAGTCACAGGGAGGAATGCTCTATAAAAACCTAAGAATTCTCTTCACTGCTTGTCTTGTGTGATGAGGCATAAGCTTGTACTTGAAAAAGAACTTGCATAGCATCAGTGTTCTGCCCTGACATAGGAATATTAGCCTTGCTGCCAGTTTCAAGGCTTCCATCTGTGTTTTTTAAATCATTTGGTTATTGCTGTCACAGTACCTATTGTCCACTTCAAAGCAAAAAGGTTTCAAAAGTCTAGAACTCTTAAAAACCCTGTGCAACACGCACACCTGTCATTGAGAGTTAAATGTCTAGAAGGAGGAGATTTCAATCAAGAAAGTTAAAGAATATATTCGAAAGGAAGAGTTACCGAAACTACCAGAAAAATTCCAAAAGCTATTAAATCAAGAAGTCACAATTACGGAAGTAATAGAAGCAATTAAGCAACAGAAGAATGACAAAACCCCTGGCCTGGATGGTCTGCCAGCCGAGTTTTACAAATCTTTTGAAGCAATTTTTGCTACACTCTTAAAAGATATATGTAATGAAGCGTTGTTAAATGCTAAAATACCAACTACTTGGACTGAGGCAAATATCACATTAATACTGAAAGAAGATATGGATGTAGCACAGATTCAAAACTACCGACCTATATCATTATTAAATGTGGATTACAAAACTTTTGCTTCTATACTCACAGAAAGATTAAAGAAGTTATTAATAGACTTTATCCATCTAGACCAAAATGGCTTTTTGCCAAAAAGACAAATGAAGAATAACTTGAGAACTCTCCTGGATATCTTAGAATATTATGAGATACATACTGAAAAACCAATGGCTTTACTGTTCATGGATGCCCAAAAAGCCTTTGATAATGTTAAATGGCAATTTATGAAGCAACAGATGATTCAAATGGAGTTTGGTGAAAAATTTATGAATGCGATATCAAGTATTTATCAAAAACAGTCGGCCAGGATCTTAATTAATGGAGAACTTTCAAACCCTATAGAGATCCAAAAGGGCACAAGACAAGGTTGTCCGTTGTCACCCCTCCTGTTTATTTTGATTTTAGAGGTACTGAATAAAAGTGTTAGGGATGACGAGGACATCAAAGGCACTAGAATTAGGGACGAAAGTTATAAATTGCAAGCATTCACAGATGATTTGGTTTTTGTAATGGAGGAAACTTTTGTAACAATGCCTAAACTTTTGCAATGGATTGAAGAATATGGTGAAGTTACGGAAATGAAAATAAATAGAGAAAAAACAAAACTGTTAGTTTAAAACCTTACACGAGAACAAAAAGAAAGGCTCCAGGAACAAGTAGATTTGCAGATTGCTAAAAAGATTCCCAAGTATTTAACCTATCTTACAGCTAAATGTACCACTTTGAAAGAAGATAATTATGATAAATTATTGAAAGATATTAAAGGTGATTTGGAAAAATGGGCCAATTTACAATTATCTTTGATGGGAAGAACAGCACTTGTTAAAATGAATATATTACCTAAACTTCTGTTTCTGTTTCAAATGATTCCCGTAAAATTGATAAAAAATTCTTTGATGACCTAAATTTTCAAATCTTGAGATTTATCTGGAGAAAAAAGAAACCAAGGATTAAATTAAAAATGCTTCAGGAAGCTAAAAGGAATGGAGGTTTTGGTCTTCCCGATTAGATGTTGTATTATCAAGCGTCTGTCTTAACCTGGCTAAAAGAATGGATAACTTTGCAAAATAAGAGAATCTTGTATCTTGAAGGTCATGACTTGCAGATGGGTTGGCATGCTTATATGTGGTATGAGAAAGCTAAGTCACATGGGTCTTTTCTGAGTCATTTTATCAGAAGATCATTAATGTCAGTCTGGGAAAAACTAAAGCTAAAACTGTATAATAAATTACCAAGATGGCTTTCACCTATGGAAGTTTTTGTATATCCAAATGTATTGAACTTTGAAAAGATCATAAGATATGATAATATCTTGGATAAGGATGGTGGTCTGAAACTGGAGCACGAAATACAAGAACAGGGACTTAATATTTCCTGGTGGTATAAGGTGCAGATGCAATCGAGATATGCTAAAGACTGTAAAGCATGGGGGTTCTACAAAGACCTAACAGAGTTTGATCAAGTGATACTTAAAGCAGATGAGAAAATTATCAAAAGACTATATGATTTTTTACTTGACAGGAAATGGAAGGGGAACAGGTTAAGGAAACGATGATAACATGGGCACAAAAGTTTGGATTTAATGTTGAACTAGAAAAGTGGCAAAAACTATGGGAAAGAAACATTAAGGTAACATTAGCAACTTCATATAAAGAAAATTTATATAAAATGTTCTATAGATGGTATTTGTCACCAAGTCGATTAGCGAAGATGTTTCCAAACATGTCAAATAGATGTTGGAAATGTAAACATAAAGTGGGTACTTTTTATCATATGTGGTGGACTTGTGATAAGGCAAAAAAATATTGGATTAAAATACATATGGATGGAAGAAATATTACAAAAACTCTTTGCTTTTAAACACGAAGTTTTCTTGTTAGGCATCATACCGGAAGACGTTAACAGACAGGAAATGTATCTGATGCTGCACCTAATCACAGCGGCGAGGATTGCATTTGCTCAATATTGGAAAAGTGAGGAGCTGCCCACCGATGGATTGATTGTAAGAAAGATATTGGACTGTGCAGAAATGGATAGATTGACTTTATCATTGAAGGAGAAAGAGGATACTGACTTCTATCAAACTTGGGACTCTTTCTATAATTGACTGGAAAAACGGGACTTGGCATAAACTTAGAGATGTTTTTAAATTATTATAAATTGATTTGAATTTGACTTTAGACTGTTAAAAATATGTAGTAGGAGGTTGACTCAGTAAATCTGATGTATGTGATGTTTGATGTTTTTAGTGTTTTTTTATATTTTTTTTATTAAAATTTTAAACTAAGAAGAAGAGAGAGTTAAATGTCTATACAAAGGCATATTTTCCAAAAAGAGTGATGGATTTGTAATACTATATGATTATACATGCCTAATTATGTTTTTAAAGGTCAAATATATTTTAAAGGTCTAAGACTGTACATTCACTGCTGTAAGTTACTACTGTTTATCTCCCTGTATTGTGCAAAATGGACTTCCTTTAATGATACATTACTGTGAGGAGGCTGCAACACAAAATAGCAAATGTGAAATGCCTGTAGAATGAGAACTGCTGAAAAAGAGAGATTACATTGGCTAACAGCTGTGCTAACTGGGGATGATGAGAGCGGTAGTTCACATCTGAAGGGCACTAGATTGGAAAAGGCAGCCTGAAGGAGAGAGGGAAAAAATAGAGGAAGGGACAGAGAAGAGAGTTTAAAGCAAAGTACCAGAGATTTGTCAGAAGGGACAATGTATGGAATGAAGGCTTGCATATGAAAGAAACCAGTCTATGTAAGATACAAGGATAAATTTTGCCACCATACCATGTACCTAAAGAATATGCAAGGGTCCTACAGACCCAGGACAAGAAAGTGGCAATACTGCAGAGCTGCTTTCATCAACTACAATTTCCTTGAGTGGAAATTATGCACATATGCAAACACTAAACCTCCCTCCCATTTGCAACCAAAGTGTGAAGGCCAATCAAAATGTACCTTTTTCAAGAGCTTGATTCTGACACTTAGAATTAATGACCAATACTGCAGTTGACTTCTAATTGGAGAACTGAGCAATTCAGTTTGACATGAGTGATGAGGAAGGTTGAACCCATTTTAAAGGCCCCAGTGGGTTTCAATGCTGACTAAACACTAAAACAGGTTGATTTTTCCACTTGTCGCACAAGGGTTTGTTTCATGCAAAATACTTGAAAGGTAGGCATCTGCTCTTATCCTCAGCAATGGTACCAGGGGATTCTACCTTGACACTGAATTTAGGGGAAAGCAGCCACATCTTCTGTTGAAGAGGGACAGGGCCATGGCTCTCTCCAGAAGTCCTTCATGCATCCATCATGTGGTAGTTGCATTTACTTAGGTGATGTTAAGTGATTGCTTAAGGCAAAAGATAAGCTGACACCTCCTTCCTATTCTAGGCGTGGAAACCAACTGGAAGCCAACCAGATTGAATCTTAGTGCAGCACTGGTGACACTGTGACAGGCTAATTCTCAGTGGAGTGTCGGGCAGCTCCTGAGGAACAGCCAAGTAGGAATGTGACCCAGCATTTGCTGTGTGAGACCCCCTCTTCACTCTGCCTAATGGTAGAGCCAGCCCAAGCATGTGCAAAGGTGAGCCAGGAAAGGAAGTAGTAAAAAGAACTGTGGAAAGATGAGGCTTTACTGAACCTCACTCTAATGCAGCCAGCCCTTTGCTTGCGCCCAAACAGCTACTGCTGGATGAGATATGTAAGATTACTTTTTCTTCAGAGTTGTTTTTAGCACATGAACATTAGTGGCTAGTAAGATAAATATAAAATTAAATACTACATACACATTTTACTACAAAATGCTACCTATTTTAAACATAAAAGGAATACTATGTCTTTGCAGCCAGGAAAACTATTAACTTCAAAGAGTGTTTGATTGTGTCTCCTCACCTCCCTGCTGAGTTGTTTCAGTTGTGACTGTACGGATCATTACAGCTTCAACCCACAGAGGCTATGTATAAAAAAAATGAAAGCCTTATACAGAGAGGGATGAAAACATGTAAGTGCTTAAGGGAAATAAAACAGAAAACCAGTCATCTTATTATTCCAGTTTGGAGCAAAAAGAGACATTTTTGTTGAAAGATTCTATATAAAGTTTGCTATATTCAAGCATGGGATTCTTGAAATAGTATGGCCCCAAGAAGGATGCAGTTACACTACATGAAAAAAGAGACATGCAGACCAACTGTATAGTCCTGATACTTTTCTGTGACTTTTTACCCTTTTTACCCTGAAGGATGCACTCCAGCATGGCTAATCTAGAGTATGGATCTTCTGTGGCCTCACTCTTGTTCCTACATCCATATCGTTATTATGCACATATACCGAAAACAGCAAAACAGAAAATAATTAGCCTCGAAAGTCACAGACAGAAAGATCCAGCCCAAATTCTAAAGTGCCACCCAGCATTTGTGGTGTCAAGACAGAAACCAAAAGATCCCTTTGCAAAAGGCTACAGCTGACCCCAAAGAGTCAATCTCAAAACTCAACGGGGTGCCTGAGCAGGAAGCCCAAATCCCATTTTCAGCTGCTCTGGAAAGATTTCTCAGTAGCACCATGCTCCCACACTTTTGATCTCAGTGCTCATTGACAGCAAACAATTTAGCTGTGGTCTAGCTGGACTATTTGAAGGGAAGTTGACCTTAGCAGCAGGCGAGAAAGGAGAGTGACATTCCAGGAACAACAAGCAGTTCCAGAGAAGGATTAAATGCTGTGGAATGGCATGAAGAAGACAGAATATGCTCCTTGGAATGTGGAGGTCATTTTCCACTGCAGGTTGAAGGTTATTAGCCCCAGTATTTTTCTACAAAGGCAGAGCAGGGCCCCTCACAAGAGGATTATTATGCCTCTCCATAGTCCAAGGACTCAGGGCAGATATTACTTAAGCGGCATGGCTACAGAACAGGCATGGCCTGCTGAGATGCATGGAGAACCTTTGTTGGTCAGCTTCAGCACATGGACAAGAACTTTCTAACCACTGGAAAAGAGGAAAATGAAATCCGGGGAAGAAAATAATGAAAATTACTGTGTCAGTATGTACCTTACTATTCAGAAAACTAACTGTACTGTATTTCCTTTCAGGGACAATACGACTAACAGCATTTTACTGCAATCTAAGACCCTAATTAAAAGGCATTCTGAGTCAGACCAAAGACCCACCTAGTCCAGCATTTCATTCTAGCTGTGGCCAGCCAGATGCCAGCAGGAATCCCACAAGCAGGGCATGAGTGTAGCGCCACCCCCCTGTTGAAGTTCCCTGGCAAATGGCACTGGGAGGCAGACTGCTTCTGAGAACAGAGGCATGCGTGACCATCATGGCCAGGAACCTCAGATCACTCTTTCCCACGTGTATATATCTAATCTCCTTTGAACGTTGTCTAACTCAGAAGGTTTTGCCTTGTGTGGTAGTATTTTCCATAGCTGCCGTATGTGGAGTGTGAAGAAGGGTCTCCTTTCCTGAATCTCACTCCATTCAAATTCCGGATGGTTCCAAGTTCTATTAGTATGTGTGTGTGTGTGTGTGTGTGGGGGTGGAGTGGAGTGGAGGGGAGAATTCTGTCTGTCCACTTTCTCTATACCAAGTATAATTTCAGAAACATTTATCATCTCTCCCTCGCATTGGCCATATTTCCTCCTCTCAATATTGTAACCCGAGGGAGAGCTGTTCCAGCCCATCAGTCACCCTGGCTGCCTTTTCCCTTCACCTTTTCCATCTTTAAAGCATCCTTTCCGGTGCACATTTTCCCTCAACGTTCCATAGTGATGCTGTTTGAGCCACTGTGTAAAATTAAAATGGAGCCTCGGACCAGTCATTCTGTGCTGATCACAGCACTGCTGCTGCTGCCACCAAGTGGGCCTGCCAGAAACCTTCAGCATAGAGGCAGCCTCATCCTGACAAAATCAGTTTAGTTATCAGTTGTTAAGGGCTAGTTCACAGATTCCTCTGTATGTCTTGAACATGATCATTCTTTCCCTCTCATGAAAGTGTGGAGTGACTCATTCAGCTTGTACCCAGATTTCACATGCCACCTTTTGCTGCCCTACTACAAATTATGCTTCAAAAGGCATTAAAAAGATGCTGTAGGGTAAATGGTTGTTACAGCAAATGGATCATTGTCCAGCAGTATATCATGGAAGTATATACTGCTGGACAATGTAGGGGGCCTGATCCAGGACAAAAGGAAGAAAGTAGTGTGGGCTTTAGCCCTCAGTCTCTTAGAAAGCTGGCTTGTCACATCTCTCATGATGTGTTTGCTTTTGCACGAAACACTGGGCCCAGAATGCAGTGTTCAGGTGTGTGTAGTCACAGGCAATACTGAAAGTTGCAGCCCTTGCTTGTGAGTGTGTGCTTATTATCAGGTGGTGGGCCGGCAAGATGCAAAACAGCAGAACAGCTGTCTAGGGTGTAACAGTTTTATCAGAACTGATAGCCTTACTCAGTTCTGCTGTTGAGTATCTTAGTGCAAAAACTCTGCGTTGTAAAGCGCAGCTGGGAGCAACCCTTGCCTTGCCATAGTGTGCTGTGTGTTAGCACCACCTGCTGCACTAGTGTGTGTATATGGCTGGCTTCATACCTGTGCTGCATTTGAGCATGGATACAAGTACAAGGTTATGGCGATGAAATGGAGCAAAGGGTGAAATACGTGCAGGGCTGCTGTTTCTCTTGTTTTGCACATAGTGGGTCATTGTCAATGTCATCCCTAGTTAGAATAGGTCTATTGAAATGAATGGGACTTGTTACTAAAATTGGATGTAACCCAGCTCCAGAGTTATAGAAGAAAGAACATTTTTAAATATAAAACATATCATTTATGGACAGATAACATAACTTTTATTTTTTTTAAGTCTGATAGCGATTTTGAAATGTCTTAACTTTGTTTCCATTAAATAGTTCATTTTAAAAACCACACTAGAAAATACTATTTCCTGGTTAACAATAATAGTAATGATAGTATCTTTCTTTTGGATAGGTTTTAATGTGCAGTAGAAATTTGATTTTTAATTTTTGACTGGCTTTCTACTTTCCACATGAGATAGTGATGCTCCATTTTTGCCAAAGAAAGTAAAATGAATGCAGAATATATATTCACAGGGAAACAGCAATCAGCATTCCTTATTGACTATAATCTTGAACTTTTAACAACTTCTACACTAAATGGAAAAGCAACTTTGTATGTAAAGATGAGATAAGCATGTTTAAGGTGTCAGGCACAAGAGCCCTGATTATAAGTCAAGATTTGTTCATTCTACATATGCAGAAAATGTATTTGCATGTTAATTTCTTAGTACTTTACAAGACTAAGAAAGAGACTTATAATAATTCTATTTTAAGATGCAATTTAAAATAAATATCTCAATTATCCTGTTGACAGAATATGCAAAACTTTATTCAAATTTTCTTTCAATGTCTGCTAAAGTGTATAAGTTTGAAAACAGGAAATAGTTACTTGTCAGGAATATCCTTTTTGTAAAACAGCTGTGCTGGGTTACAGCACAATTTACTTATTAAACCACTGCTTTTTGTACCTGTCTTTCCAAGGACTCCTGAGGTACCTTGAAAACTTATGAGTGGGTCCTCCCTCTATGGAATGGTAAATAATGAAGAACTAAATTCACTAAAGTATTTCTTTCCTTTTTTTCAGTGCCTAGACAAAGGAAAATGTGGTTGTATTCTAGATTAGGAATACACAGAAGATAATTCTGGATCTTCTCAGTATCTCCAAGTAATTTGCAGCATATTAGCAAAAACTTCCAGTTGTTTAAGAACAGCAAAAAAGTGACCCCCCCCCCCATTCCCCTGAATTGCTCTGCCAATGTAACAAAAATTGGAGTAATCAGGAACGAATGTTTGGTCAGAACATTTGTTTTCTACTCCGATCAAATTCCTGGATTCAAAAGCCTTTGATTTTATGTGTAGGTCTTTTACTCTAGAGTCTGCTTGGTGGATCTCAGGGTTATAGTAAACAAGTGAGCAAGCAAGCAAACAAACCAAAAGACTCAAAGTCTATTCACTGCTGCCTTAGCTAGTGAGGTAGCCATAAGATCCCATCTTGAAGGAAACCAACATGATTGCCTTGTCATGAGAGGAAAAGGCAGCACCCCAAGACAGAAAGGACTCAGTCCAATTTCCTCAATGAACCTGCAGAATGGGGACCGTAGGTAGAATGAGACTCCCACTTCCTTCCCTACTTGCAGCCTCCTTTGTAGCCCCCATCTGCTTGGAGAGTTTGGAGATCCCCGAAGGAGATTTGAAGGTGAACGAAACTGCCAAATCTACTTTAAACAGATCTGCTGGATGTGCACTGTCTTCTTAGTCATAGATGATCTGATACTAGTTTCAAAAAGTAGCATTTAGCAAATTCATTGTTCTTGTGAGAACACACACAATTTTGTACATGTGGCTAAGCATGCATGCATTAGTAACAATATCCTGAGGTAGAGTATGCCATTGTTTAAAATGATGTGCTGTGCAAAGAAGTAAAAAAATATATAATTCCCCCCTCACTGAATGTGTGTTAGGCCAAACACTTTCCCCTTTTTGCCAAATGAACACTTTACTTCTCAGTATGAAATTACACCCAGAAGCTCAGCAATGAATTCCACCTTCTCACTGCACTGCTTAACATACAGCCACTTTCAGGTGTCTATGTATTCACTTGACACACTTTGCTAGGCATTTTTAATTAAATGCCTCTTGCTTTTTACTTCGCTCTCATTCGGAAAGGACTTTTCAGTAATTCTGCAGAGATTCACTGTCAGGATTGTGTTCAGGGAAACTCATTCATAAATCATTCTTTGGTTTGTCTGACAGTTCTACGTGCTTGGATACTTTTGCTTTGCTATACAGCGGTCTTAACGCAGTATGCATTTGACAGCCTGCCTCTAAAACAACTGCACAAGAGCAGGAGGCTCACAATGGAGCATAATTCCAACTAAAGCCACATAAGGGCAAAGAATGACACCTGGAGTCCAAGGAATTAGTTTTGCATGCCGTTGCAAAACTGGAGCCACTTGTGACAAAACTGGCTTAAAACAAAAGGAACCTGAAAAAGCTGTTTGCAGTTGGCAAGGGCTGTGCCAAGAGTGGAGGTGGGGACAAGTAAACATTCTGTTAGGCATGCTGACACCTTTGGGTGTGCCTAAAGTAGCTGTTTGGATCCAGGCCAGAGGTGCAGCGAGGTTATTTGAGATTCTAGACTTAATAGTTTTGCTGGAAGTGGAGGTGGGGTGTGGGGTAGACAGCGTCAGTGGAACATCCACTGCCATTTCTCATCTACCCCCCGCCTCACCCCTTTCCACGCTTTGTAACTGCATCTACAGTCCTGATACACTGGAGAAAACAACAACTTTGCCAACTCTGATGAAACAAAAGTACAAAGAAAGAACACTCTGAGCATCACATGTTTTGCATTTTACATTCAATAATTATAGCATCTGCATGAGTACAGGAATAAAATGGAGTTTTCTACCAGCCTGATGCTTAATACTTAGGACTAATCATTATATTGTTGTAAAGAAGGATAATTATTTTAAAAGTTAAAATAATAAAACAAGCGTCTGTAGCCATGTGCATGTCTGGACCATTGCCCCTGACTCCCCTCCACCCCCCCATACATGAATGAGAGTAAGCAATGGTGGGCATCTCAGCCCCAGCATGTGCCAGGATGATGCCCATCCTTGTCTGCTTGCTGCTGCTTCGATCCTCTGAAGTTCTCTGTGTGGTCATTTGGGGGGCTCCTGGACTGTGAGGCCCTGGACTTTGGCCCCTGTGTCCACCTCTTGTTGCATCACTGATCATGGTTGATGCTTTTAGTTGGTGCTTTTAATTGTGCCCTTCCTCCATGGAGCTGAAGGTGCATGGTTTTCCTTCATACATTGATCCCTTTTGTTCTTACAAAAATGCTGCAGGGCACGTTAGCCTGAAACTTGATGGCTGCCCACCAATTCAGCCTCATGACTAAGTAACTTGGACCTGGGTCTCCCCAGTTTTAGTACGACCCCTTAATGCTCCAGGGCCGTGACAGTATTATACCAGCACAGCAGGGAGACCTCTACCTGATCTTCACACTCCAAAATGACCATTTTCAGAAGGAGGAGTGTTGTATTTCAACTGAATCTCTAATGCCATCTACTGGAGATACCACTGCACTTTCAATTCATCATGAAAGCTTACAGACATTCCTCTGTGGAAACAATAAACCAAAAAACAAAGAACCAAATTGTTTCTGCAGTTTGTTTTTCAATTCTATCAGCATTTCAGCTCACTTCAGTTCTGAAGTGATACATCTTAATGTCCTTCAAGCTAGAATGGCCTCCCTTCAATAGGAGAGCATATTTATTGTATTCAAAATATGTATATGATATATGAAGGCAATGGTTAGGAGAAGGGCCTTCAATGTCGTTGCACCTGGTCTGTTGAACATGTTGAGAAAAACCACACCAGCTGCCGCTCTGTGGTCCCACAAGCCACCCTGCAGAAGGGGTTTAGTGGTCATTGTGGGGATGGAGCATGGAGGAGAACAGCACCACTAGGATACATTTCCTGGTGGTGCCACTGCTTCTTTTCCATCCTAAGCACAGCAGTCAGACAGCTGCAACTGGTTCTGTAGCTGGTTTGCAGGACAGGAAGAGTATGGAAGCAACCGTCACCTCTGCACTCATCCTGCACTCTATAGGATACCCATAATTCCCTGAGTTCAGAGTGCTCTGGGCATCCCTATTTGAGTGTGCCCTGAATCATTTTTAAAATTTATTTTAAGAGGAATAAACATCTACAAAATAAATCCACACATTTCCATAATAGCAATAAGACAATATTATGTGACATGGAACTTTAAAGGGGAGAGTGATCCCAAGGCTGCCAGACTTCAGTAATCTATCTTCCCAGATTGCAGGTTAGAGACAATGCTCCAGCCTCAGCCCTCTGACCCATCTTATGGGGCTGCCATTGCCTGCAAAAAATTTAGAGGGCTGAATTTCAACCATCTAAAGCATTCAAACCTCAAGCATGAGCATGGGAAATCTCATATCCTGGTAGGGCCTGTGTCTTCCCATCCCTAACCCCATGAACCCCCACAAATGTTTGTGCCAGCTGCACTGGTGGAAGGAGGCTGCTTTGAGTTTGGACTTCAAGCTCTGAACTAGAAGGAAGGTTCTGAGGTCAGAACCGGACTCTGAATTCTTCTATGGCCATCTAGATTCTGCCTAGTGGCCATGGGATTGTGCCCTGAAGTGGTTAACTAAGCAGTTCTACTTGCATCTACTGAGATTTACTTCCAGGAAAGTATATTTAGTACTTCTTTTTATCCTGACATTTAAATATGTTGTCTAACAGATGCCAGACGCTAAGGCCATCGTTAGCTTCCGAGGTGCTCTTCAGGCCTGCATTCCAAGGGAGGGTGATGACAAAGACAAGTGGCAAGCCCAAAATGTGCTTGCTTGTTTGTTTGTTCTGTGTATTTAATTTCTGCACTTCGCAATCGCCAAACCTCTCCGGGCAGTTCACAAGAAGCCCCACCCTGAGGAGGATGTAAGCAGAGGAAGGAGGGAGGGAAGGAGGGAGAGAGCAAACATACTGATGACCACACACTTGCAAAGTCAGCGGCTTCCTGTAGATGTTAAGCAGCACAGGGTGAGGGGATAAGGCTAGCCCCTGAGGAACTCCGTGTTAGAGAATTCACGGGGCTGAGCAGAATACCAGCACAGTGTAGCTTAACGATCTTGCTGCCCTGCCTTAGAAGAGGCATTTAAACCTATTAGAAGTGAGTGTGTGTGTGAGGGAGTGAGGGAGGCAGAGGAGGTGAGGGATGAAAAAGTTGGAAAAGCAACAGGTTCAGCGGTCAGGAAAGGGAACGTGGGCATTTGTGGGAACACCGAGGGCCTGTTCAGGATCTCAGGAGGGCTGTGTTTGTCCCACAGGCCTGAGGTACAGTGATAAGGAAAATGTTTTTGAACACCCCTAGTCAAAGAGCTATTCCTTGAAGAAATCCTAATATGGGTTCATGGAAATAGGCTGCTGTGTGTCAGGGCAGTACAATTTCCACCAGCAGGTTAAAGATTCAGGATTAATTCTGTTGCTGTATGCTGAAATGTGATTTCTCTAAAAGAATAGCAAGAACCACCTGGGAAAATCCAGGTATTTAATTGGATATATGTGTGTGAACACACGCATGTGCACATGCTCGCGCGCGCACACACACACACAGAGTTATATCTTGACTGGTGAGCTACCCTGCAAAATGCAAAGAATACTGAAAGCATGGGGGAGCCTCTGACTTTGTGGGTGAGAGGACACAGGCTCTGCTGCCTAGGCTAACTTATCCTCATTCACAAACTGACCATATCTAGGGATGTAGGGGCCTTGCACTGGGTCTCTGCATCTTGCAAGGGACTGGATGCCAACCTGCTGCTGAGATGAAAACGCCCAGAACCAGTGTAGGAGAAAGCAGCAGCAGTGGAGAAATGAGCAGGCAGCTGGATCCTGGAAAGTATAACGGGGACTTCAGGTATGGTGTCGGGATGAGACAGCGGTGATTAATGAGCTCCGTTATCACACTGGTAATTGTTTGGTAGTGGGCCGTGGGAGGCTCATCTAAGCCCTGTTGGGGCAAAGATAGAGCGCCTGGGGAATCTTCTGGATGGTGTGGGGCGGCAACCCCACATCTACTGGGAGAAAATCAGGCATTTCTCAACCGGACAATACAGGGGGGAATTTAGCCCCACCAAGTCCTTGACATCGGCTTATAATTCAGGAATTTAGCTAGAAATCCATTGGATTTACTGGGAAAAACATTTTTATCTCTCTCTCTCTCTCTTTTTTTTTTTTTTACAATACTACCTGTGGAAAAGCTGTATTTGTTGCTAATGGGCATTAAAAAAGAGAAAAAGCCCTTTGGATGGGGGGAGGGATTCCCCCCCCCCACGGAATTTCAAGCGGCGATTGAAAATGAGATGAGACGGAGGTAAGAAGTACTCTTTAAGTAAGAAGAGGGGTTTTTTCCCCCTCTAATCTCTCCAAGGGCAAAGAATCAAAATAAATAATTACTGTGGAATTGAATGATAGAAGGATCTTTCCCATATGTTGGATCTTTGCCAAGAACTGATAGAAGGATATAATTTGCCTGTAGAAGTGGCCATTTTTCTTACTGTTTCTGGGACCTTTGCCAAAGTATCTGGACATTTGCCAAGCCTTTGTTTCTAAGTGACTTAGACTAAAAAGAAAGCTGAAAATTCCCTTTTGCTGCTACTCTGGATCTGGATTTATAGTAAATATACTTATTTTTATATCTCTTACCTTTATCTTCTTCTTTTTTATTTTGTTGCTGTTTTGTAACTTTTGGCAAAAATTGTTATTAATATGGAAGAATTACAGAAGACACTTTCAGCAATACAGGCTTCTTTAACAGTTTTGCAATCATCCCAACAGGCGATACTAATACAGCAGGAGACCATTTTAATTGAACAATTTAATCTTTTTTTAATTGAACAAAAAGAACATTTTGACAAATTAGACAATTCCATTAATGAGGCTTTGGGCATACAAATCAAAATTGAACAGAATATACAAAATACGCAACAAGCAGATGGAAAATCTGAAATGGTGAATAAAGAAATTCAACCAGGAAAGCCAATAAGTAAGTTATCATGGGACTTGTTTGTAAAAAAGCAACAAGCAGATGGAAAATTCGAAATAGTGGATAAAGCAATACGATTAGTAAAGCCTATAAGCAAGTTTTCATGGGATCTGCTCGTCATGTTGGAGAAGAAGACAGCTAAGTATTTAAGAGAGACTATGTTTATGTGGCTATCAGTAGGAGTTCTGTCTATTGGGCTACAGGCACTACAACTGAAGATGTATACTGATTTATTACAGGCACTACAACGATTTAAAATAAAGGAAGAAGAAAGATTGGGCAGAGGTATAAAGAAAAAATAAGAGAATTTTTTATTTTAAAAAGGAATGATTTAAATAGGTTGGCATGTTTATATGTGATATGGAAAGGCTAAGCTACTGTTGTTGGTGACATAAGGGGTGGATATAAGCGAGTTATGTTAAAGATTGTAAAGAGTTGGGCCCTTATAAGGAGTTAACTGTATTTGACTAAATGATGTTTAAGCTAGATGAAACATTAGTAACTTAGCTTAAAGAAAGCTTGTTTAAAAGATATTATAGGTATTAGTTGTCACCAAACAGATTAGCTAAGATGTCTTTAAAGATGTTAAATGGATGTTTCTGATTTTATCTGTAACTGTGGTAGTGAGGAATTTATTTGTCTAATATTAGAAAACTGAAAAGATTTTGAATTGTGTAGAAATGTTTAGATTGAATTTATCATTGAAGAAGAAAGAAGATATTGACTTTCATCCAGCTTGGAGAGTCTTTCCTTTAATATTGGCTAAGAGAAATAGGACTTTGCAAGAAATGGATGGACTGATTTTACTGATGAAGGAGAAAGAAGATAGTGACTTCCATCAAATTTGGAACTTCTTTTTTATTGGCTGGAGAAATGGGACTTGGTTTAGATCTAAAGATGTTATCAAGTTATTATAAATGGATTTGAATATGATCATAGAATGTTAAAAGATATGTAATAGGGGGCTGACCCAGTAAGTCCGATATGTGGTGATTGATGTTTTTAGTAGTAGTTTAAAATTAATAAAATTTCTTAAAAAAAAAAGAAAGTATAACATGAAGATTTTCATACGTTGGTCCTCCTCGATTATCTCTGAGCTCAATCAGCTGTTATATCCTTAATTAATATGTTATGACCAACATTCTTTTGGAGCTTTGTTTAAAAAAAGAATTATCAATAAAATGGCACTAATGAAGAAGTTCTATGCATGCCTGGAATGCATGCATAAAAATTCTAGGCCTGATTCACAGAAATTCCAACATCATCAGAGCATATGGGGCATCCTTCTCCTTTCTTGTGCATCTCAAAAATCTGTTCTGGAGCATTTCAACCCCGTCTTCCCACAGCAACTTTAAAGTGGGCAAGGGAACAGGAAACTTCGTCCTCATCCTACTAACTTGAAGCAGTTATAAGAGTAGGATTTACCTGTGTATCTACCAAGGGGGCTTACAGACTGGTCAGTGCATTTAGGGCTGCAGCCTTACTTTCATAACAGGGCATCTGAGAAAGAGATGAGAAATACCAGAAAGCAAGCCAGATAACCCTTTCCTCTTCTTGAACCTGGTAACCTAGTAACCTCCAGATAAGGTGGACTACAATTTCCAGCATTCCTGACAACTGTCATGCTAGGTGAGGCTGATGACAGCTGAAGTCCAAAACTCATCAGCTGGGCAGACTCAGCAACTCTCATGTTCATTTGTTGCACTGTTCAAAGTATTCAAACAGCAACAGAAAATTTATTCCTTGGCATCATTAACTTCAGTAGTTAGCTCTAGAATAAATGTATATGCCAATCTGACTGAAATGAAATTTATTTTATTGGTCTATTACGGAGAACTCTCTTTTTATCTATCTCTTTCTCTTTACAAGTGCTTCCCTGAAAAATATTGTTGTCAGATACAAGTATGAGGAAACATTGCCATCTAGTGGACTAATGTAGACCTTACATTATACTTTTGGAGAAGTCCAATGAATCAAACTTTATTCACACTTCCCCTACAGCTTATATAACTTTGCTAGGTACGTTCCATAGGATAACCCACATGCATCCTACATTTGTGAAACAGCTTAATGCCTGTTTGGATTGCAGCTGAGGTACAGTTCATCCTGAATTTTGAGCCTCAATCCTTCATTGGCTGATCCTATTTGACCCACCTGAGCTTCATTTACATACAATATCCCAGCTTTTTATCTACAGGTTTCTATCAAAGGATCTTCCTGTCCAAATAATTCTCCAACTTCAAAATAAAGTTTCAGCTACCAGGGACTTTCAAATACTAAAGAATCAGCTTGGAACCATTGTATAGTTAACATTCAGTTTCTTTTTCATTTTCCATGGGATGTAATTGTCACTGTGTTGCAAAGTTGTGTTTGTTTTCCAGATATAGTCACATTTAAAGCAATTCACATCAGTCACTCACATAAGCATTCATTTGTTACTAGAAGCTATCTCTTTAAAAAGACCTTTCCCTCACACCTTTATATTCTGCTAACTAACCTGAAGTTTCTTGAATTAAATATACTTGTAAACTGCCATCTTACATATACGTATGCATGAATAAATCAACTGAACTAAATTTAATAACCTGCCAGTTATTGAGTTGAAAAGATACATCTCTCTGTATTCTCAGAAAGCTACTGAAAATTTACCATGAAGAAATCTCCTAAAACTATCCGCTTTAGTCCTTACTGAAAATAAAGTTATATTTTCCAGCATCTTGCAGCTAGTTTTCTCGCAGTAGAATTGCTAGGATAACACACTTTTAAAGATCTTAACAAATTTCAAAGAATTACTTGCATTTATTAATTCTGCTAATGCAATGTTTCCACCACTTGTGAAAAACCCATTTCCAACCCTGCACAGCAGTTAAATCCAATACTTTGATTCTACTACCTTGGAATGTTTATCCAGTTATTTGCACAAGCTGTTCTATAAGGCATTTAATAAAGCACTGAACAAGCCTTCCACAACATTATGACTCTGTCAGACTAGGTGTTCCTTGTGTTCAGAGGTGCAGAACCTCAGGGCAAGAGGCCAAATTTGGCCCTTAGAGAGTCCCAGTATGGCCTGCCTTAGAGGGTTTCCCAGTGTTTTCTATACTGACTGCTATTAACAACTCTAGTGCATATCACAGTCACATTTGTTCTACTATAAGCTAAATCTTAATTCATCTCATCATCATTCTACTTAATAGTTAGATGAAAAGAAAAGAAAAGAAAAGAAAAAGATAAAGGGCTGGCTTTGTGCCTCTTTCTGTTTAAAACAGCCTTTACCTTATCAAGCATTCATAGTACTCAGTGATTCCTTGATGTTTATGGGAGAAGCTGAAAGTATCTGACAGCATTTGGATGAGACAGGGAGAAAATAGGGCTTTGGATAGGTGCCTTGTTGCTTCAGCAGGGAGCTAAAGCCAACTGATGCCTTACGTAGGCTGACAAGACCTGCACTGTGGTCCTCTCTGCCCACCCTGGAGGAGCTCACTCAATGGTTAAACTCACTTACCTACATTTGTAGCCTGAGACTTCTGTACCATTGAAGAGAAGGGAGTTTCTCCTGGGGACTTGGCAGAGCTGTGTCCTCTGGCCAGGAGGGCCCAAGTAAGCCACTGACTGTCCCATCCTTGAGAAAGTTAAATGGGATTGAAGGAGCTATGAAATGCCGCAACTGATGTCTGGCTTCCATCAGACCAAGTCGAACACTTGGAGCCCTTTGAAGCACTGCACCCCCAGCCTGCCTTATTGCCGTGTGGGCTTCTGCTTAGGGGAAGGACTGGATTTGATTATAGGCCCTTTTCAAGAAGTAAACTTATTTGTTTTCAGTGCAATCCTCTACACACTGACTCACAAATAAGTCACAATGTGTTGAAAGGTACTTAGTACCTAACATGTGTGGTTAGACTTTATCTGCATCACTTTCAGCACCTTCCAGTGGTTCTGAATTATTGCTTGGAAATTAGCACATAAATAAGGGCAGGATCCAGCCAAAGTAAATCCCATAAATTCTAGCAAGACAAATTTAAGCACATCCGTAGTGTTCCAAGTGACATAAGCAGGGCCTATCCTACCTTTGGCTGGATTGTGCCTTAGTAATTGTCCACATGAAAACCAAAATGGTGGCTATACAAATGGTTCAGTCAGTTGGATTATTCTCAGCCCATTGCTTAAATTTATATTTTTACTTATTTATTTAATTTTTATACCACCCAATAGCTGAGGCTTTCTGGGTGGGTAACAAAAATTAAAAACATGCAAACAAGAGAGAGAGAGAGAGAGAGAGAGAGAGAGAGAGAGAGACAGAGAGAGAGATAAAACAAGACACTAAAGCCACAGCAATTGCAACTGAATCAGTACAGAAGTATAGCGGCAGAAAAGAAAAAAAATAACACTTGTCTTCTATATCAAGATGTGTTTCTATACCAGATACTTACTATAATTTTTAAACATTAGCTTGGGATATTTCTGCAGAGTTGAGACATGGAGCTAATTCATGCCATTCTCAAATTTCAATATAAAGAAAAAAATGCATGTAACATACAGATCTTACCAACAGGCAAACCTGATTATAAGTCTGTTGTTGTTACCTTTATAGCCTGCTTTTCTTCCTCTTACAAGGAACCCCACAAGGAACAGAAAACCTTTCTATTTTATCCTTGCAATACCAACCCCGCTGAGAGGCCCCAAGTCAGCTGGTAAGTTCTTGGCTGCAGGGGGGACTGGAATGCAGATCTCCTGATCACATTCCCTTCCATACAGCCTTCAAGTAAAATGGCCAACTGCAAGTCTTTACCTGAAGGTTATCCTTCAGTATTGCTGAGGGAGGCTAGTTAATCATGAGTTAACTAGCTAGTCTAGGAACACAGTATCACCTTCAGTCATTTCCAATTTGACAAATTCCAAATTAGCGAATACCAGGGATTTACGTTTCACCCTACTCTAGTAGGTGTCTCAAGATAAGACAATGAACCATCCTTCAAGAAAGAGGGCTCCTTTCTCTTACTTTGAGATGGTACTGTTGGTATTATGGGATTCTTATGGGATTTTGGTCAGGGATTATGGGAATTATAGTTCAAAGCATCTTTAGAGCATCAGGGTTCCAACAAGTGCCAAACACAATAATCTTGGTCCTCCTCTTATAGAACCTGCAGTGAACTTGTAAATACTTCCCAAAATGTTGCTTCTATACATTTTGGGAGGCTGGAGAAGTTTCCTTTCCCTTGTTGATCCAAATGTCATTTACAAACAGGGTCAAATCAATCCTAAAATAAATCTTAGGGATAAAAATTCTAAGTGCTCTCTGTGTTATCAAGCATATGCCAGATGATTTCTACTGGATGTGAATGCCTAGGGCAAAAAGAAAGCAACACATATGGCTGTTAAGAGAAGAGCTAAGTTTAGTTTTGGAGTTTGCCTCAAGTAGAAGATTGTTTTGTCATTTTGGAAGCTGAATTCAATCCTGACCTGACAGGGTCCTCCACACATAATCACTTAACATTAGTGACAGCATGTAGGAAAAGAAAGCAAAGTGTATTTAATGGTTAAAAGCAAGGTAACTTGTAGTTTCTGACTGCTGGAGAGGAAGCCACAGCCTTGAATTCCCAAGAGCTGAGCAGGGATGCCATGGACATTTTGGAGGGCTTTCATTCATAGGGTTGCCATAACTCAGAGAAAACTTGATGGCACGTAACCGAAATAACTGCTGGAGAAATACGTTTACCTGCTGTCCACAAATTTCAGAATAAGGAGGCGCACAGCCTATAAGGCTGCATGACAATTGTCTGAGTATGGTAACAGGAGATTACACTTGCTAAGACTGAAACTAGTGTTTGGTTTAAAATGAAATCCAGTTCCTCATATAGAAATAGATGGGCAGATGCTGGATCACTGGTACTAGGACACACGGCTTTCCACATAGTATCATAAATTTTATTTGTAATCTGCCCGAATGCTAGAGATGCAATTGACAACACTATCTTAGAATAGCTTAGAGCTAAGTAAGAAAACATGGGAAAATTATAGAGTCAAAGGATAATGTGTGATGTTGATACCACTGGTTAAGAAAATAGAAGCAGAGAAATGCACTAAGCTATATAGGCAAAACAGAATTTGACATGCACATTTTTCAAGTCTGTAGATGCTGTATCATTGTCAGGGTAGATCCCAATGGCCAGGAATTATGAGCACACACCCAATTCAGCAATTTGGAAAACAGTTCAATTCACCTCATTCTGGTTTGGAGGCCATTCAGTTCCATTTGGGAACTAAATATGGCCTTGATTTGGAAATCAGAAGCTCCATGCCTCCTGTTAACTATAGCTGGGCATCAACACCTACAACTCTTTTGCTGTTTGACAGGATTGGATGAAATTTGCTGGCACAGCTACTTCTTCTGAGAGGATCAAAACTACTCTTGCAGGGATTTCCAAAAATTTCCATGCTTTCTCCCATATTATTTGTGGGCACTTGTTAAGAGAATTGTACACAACCAGTAAGATACCAACACAATTTCAGAAAGATAGGCGCAGCAGTATTTGTAGGGGGAAGATTTATTTGGTGGTGGGAGGAGAATTGATTGGTTTCTCCTTACCCTTTCTGCATATTTTTTGGCAATTCATTTGAAAACTGAATACCTCTTAGAGATCCTGCTAGACAACAAACCTGAGAAACTTTTGCACTGAAAAAGAAATCACTAGGCGGTTATGATTAATGTAAAACAGTTTAAGGGTTTTTTGGTTTTCTGTTTAACAGAGACCAACTGACATCATAAAAAGTAATAGGATTGCAGATATGGAGCATACAGTGGCAAAGGCAGCATTTTTCCAGCAAGCACCCAATGTTACATCTCTTCAGAGATCCCACAAACACCTCACGCCTCTCCAAACTATTTTAACCATCCTGTTCTTGGGAGAAAATTAGCAAAAACCACTAGCAAGAACACTAAATTAGGCCTGTGATATATTATTTCAAGATTTCCTCCCCAAACTGTTGAGATTGGAGAGCCCTAGCAAATAGTCTACTGCAACTGGAAGACAGAACAGCACATCACAAAACTATATTTCTTTCAGTTCTTCCCCCAGCTGGTATTTTCTTTATATGAAGATCTTTGGGAGATTTTTTTTTTTTTTTTTTTTGCAGACACACTACAGTTCTGTATTCCTCCAAATCCAAATTGCTAATAAAGCTTTGGGAGGTCTCAGATTTGGTTCACTTTGATGGAAAACTGCTTCAATTTAGGCAACTCTCAAAGCTTTCCAAATCAAACTGATTCAGTTAGGGATTCAGGCAAATCCAAAGCATGAATTCTTAACATGAAAACTCCAGAAAGTGAAGGTTTTAATAATATCTTTAGGTCTAAAGTGAGTTCCACTTCATCATTTTATGGAACCAAAATAAATACCACCAGCCTGCTTAATGTCTTCACCCATTTTGATTGTTCCCAGTTTGAGAATATTTCTGGGAAGTGGATCTCTGATTAGCCTGAAATTGGATGGATGAAAGTCTGTGCAGGACCTGAGGAAAGAAATTTATTTTTCTGGACCAGTTTGGGTCAATAGAAGCCTAGAATATTATTGTTGTATCACCACCACCATTACCATCAATACTTATATACAGCTTATGTGAAACAAATTCCAAAGTCATTTACAAAATAATAAAAACAAAGAGAAACAAATAAAACAGTACCATCAAAAACAGCCATGGCTGGGCAAAAGCCAAAGCAAACAGCTGTTTTCAGTGAACACAGGAGTAATATACCATGAACGAGATTTAACACTACTAGTAAGTTTATCAGAATCCAAACCCACATTGGCCATTTGAGCAGCAGCCAAGAAATGTTGTCAAAAACTGGTCTGATTTGCTTATCTCCCTGACCCTAGATTCAGAGATGAAACAGAAGCGAACATAGACTCAGTGAGGTTCTCAGCCTTATGACTGAGATATCACATTTTTGTGTTAAGGCAATTTCCAGTGTAATTTTTAGGTTAGACTTCCTAACTGGGGAAAATGGAATATCCTTAGCTGAGAGCAGAAGGTAGATCAGGATCTACTGACAGACTTGCAGCTGAACTGCAAACATGTGCTACACCCAGCTGTTAACAATAGCCCCAGCAGAGTAAGTAGGAGTGAGCTTTTATGTGAACATACTGTGACTTCAGTTCAGTGCTGGTACTCAGAACAAATTCTTAGGTTCACAATGTGTTCAGAAGCTTCCTGTTCTTTAATGTCTATCATTTGCATTTGGCTCTGGCTGGTGGATCCTGGGTTTCTGGAAAGCTTCAAGTCTGCACACCCCTTAGTTAATTTGCACAACCTTGCACCCTTACTTAATTTGGTGGTCCTAGCGTTGGAGAAGGCCATCAGAACTGCCGTGAGGGCATTAACCCTGGGGGATTTATCTGGTTCCCATAAACTTTTAAGCATCTATTCAAAAGCTGTAACCAGAGGAAATGTCTGTTCATACTTGAATATGCTGGGCATGTATGCATGGCTATAATTTGAAGAAGAAATTGTCTGGAGGACAGAATATTAGGTCAGATGTCTGTAAAACATTTATTCTAGCATTGATCAGATTCAGAGAATTATTCCAACTATGGATCTCTTTAACTAGGTACTTCAACCAGACCAGAGATGGACACACTCCCTTCTACTGGGGACATGAAGAATATAAAGGGTGCTCTTGTATCCTATTTTATCAAAGATGGACTTCTGCTGGAAGGTGTTCTCTGTTTGAAGGGTTCTCTGGTTCAACGCTGGTTTAAAGATAAAGCAAGCAAAAGACAGTAGGAGTCTTGCTTCAGCTTGATGCGTACTCCACAGCCACCTGAACAGTAGATGGAGTGGGTAGCCAGGTCACCTTCTTCCTCTTTATCATGAGATGTATGGTATTTCTATTTAAATTATAGCAATGATTATGCTTGCTGCTTGTGGAGCATAATTAGCTGAAGGGGAGAAAGTATCATCTATGTTTAATTAGGTGAAGGGGAGCAAGTATCATCTTATGCAACTGTCCAAAAGGGTTACTGAAGTATGCTACAGAATATGGAAGTGTATGATAGATGTGGCGTCAGTCTCACAGGGTGTGAAGAATGAGACTCCAGACCTCTTGCAATGTCTACTTCCCTTTGAGCAATGCCTGCTGATAAGAATCATAATTTTGAAGTAAACTCATCTTTAGGTCTCCAAAATTACCCTGTTCCTGGTTCAACTTTTGGTATGATAGCAAGAAGGAAAAGAACAGCAAAATGGGAGTTGCTCCTGGATCAAGCTTGATTCAGTGGCAGAAAGCAGAAAATGAAATGAAATGAAACAAAATATGATGGGGGGTGAGTGAGGAGATTTAAGGCTCTGCCTAAGCTATTGCTAATATTTTAGGCAGCTTCAACTAGGAGAGCTGCTTCCTTTGGTTTGTCAGATTAAAAAATTGGGCGCTAAAAGGCTACATGATAGCTCACAAACAATGAAGGCAAAGAATATATAAGGGCACAAATCCAAGCATGTCCTTAAAGCAGCCTGTCTCCTTCTACTGAAGGAGAAAATATCTGGGAGACTGCAAGAAAGGCATGTGACATTGCTAGAGGCTGTGTTCAACCCTCTGTTACAAGTGAGGCCTGGAAACACTACAGATCAGGAATGTGCAGACTTTGTTAAACCCATTCTGCATTTCATGGGTTTTCAAGTGTCTTTCATTCCACCATCCGTTCATTGATGGAATCAGATTTTTTCCACTTTAGAAGAATATACCAAAATTTATGTAACTTTTATTGTTGTGTAACATTTGACATATTTTTCTTAGTTCAGTGGTGCTCTTTCAATGAGCAGAACTACAGAGATGCAGAAAATACTGTAGTTTTTTAAAAGATGGCATTTGTGTTAGCATATTTTCTAGAAACATCTGTACTTCCAGATGACATTTGTGTACAATTCTAAATAAATAAATAAAAATAAATGAATATATGCAGGTCTGCAGAATGTACACAACTAGGAAGATGCTGCTGTTTTGAAGAACTCATGAGCAAAGTTCACAGAAATCCAAAAACATTTGCATTCATTTTGGATTTTTCCAACCCAAACCTAAGTTATGAGCTCATTCTCTGTCTATATACATGCACATACACATTCCATAAAGAAACCTCAGGACTGCAATCCTACACTCATTTACTTGAGAATAAGCCTCATTTGAACTCAGGGAGATTTATTTCTGAGAGAATTCTATTAAAAAATGTTCACAAAATCTAAGGAAATGCACTGCTCACTTATGTCACATGGTGGCACCAAAGGATTTTAAGCATCTTCATTCACCCATTTTTCAAATATTTACTGGTCACAGATGGCATTCTTTCCTTTAGAATATAAAATCATGATTATGTCTGAAGATATGGCATTTCTGCAGCAGGAAACAAATGGTAGGGTTTAACTTCTTTCAAAACATATTTCTACAGAAAGATCCAGATAATATTGTCAAAAATAACACCATGTACATGCTCTAAAAGAAAATCTACATTTGTATTTAACTGGGTTTTATAACTGGAATAACAATAAAAACAGCAGTGGCCTTGGCAGCAACGTATTCTGTTTCTATTAATGTATCCTTATTGCACTGAGTTTGAAAGACCAATAATTCTTAAGCTATAGTGAGTTCAGTACCACATTTATATGTTGCTTGATAACACTGTTCTCAATGGGTATCTTTCAGTATCCATAACATGTACAATTCTTTGCATATTTTACAACTAGCCATAAATAGCACATTTAAATGGAATTTAGGTTAAGGGTGAGTCTGATGTGTGCTTCCTGGGAGAACATCCCAGGAACCATGAGATACTGTGGAACTCCACCTTCAGATGGAGGAACAAAGTCAACCTGCAGACAATGGCAAATTACCATTCCAAACTTACTCTACTGGCAATAAGGTGGGGGGGGGGGGGGGGGGGGGGGAGGGACAGAGATAGAGAATTGCAGCAGTTTTAATTGGAGTCCACAGGACAAAAGGTCTTTTCCTTCCCAAGGCAACCACCCAGAACAGAATAAAATCTATGTCAGCTCTAGAGTTGACATTGTTATCTTCCTTCTTATTAAAACCAATGAAAAAGATAATACATAAAGGAAAAACCAAAGGAATAATAAACAAAGGAATAAAAATCTCAAACCAAAAAAAGCAGTCAAGGAAAAGAAAATTACCCCATCCCACCTTTTATCCTGGTCAGCAGGATGCTCAGGATGGCTTAGCACTGATGGTTCTTCTACCACAGATTCTTCCTATCCTATAACCATAGAATTGTTCCACACGTGATGTATGAGCTCTGAAAAAGGTCTTTAAAAACTTGAAAAGACAGAAACACTTTTTTTCTGGCAGAAAAATGACTGCAGACTAATTTCTAAGCAAGTCTTTCTTGGGTCAACTTTCCATAGTTGGGTACCACCAGTGGAAAGGGCCCTCTCCTTAGGAACTCCCCAGTGCATTAGACTTCGGGAACACCTTCAGAAATCCCCCTGAAGACCTAAAGGGCAGCAGTGTTTCTATAAAGTTTACAGTTCATGTTCGAGTTCCAGAAGCTGCACAAGACTGATCAGTGCACATCTCCCAGTCATTATCTACCCAGACAGGATGCCCATCCCATGGGATCTTCCTCCACATGCCAACTCTGATGGAAGTGCAGAGGGTGGGAACATGGCGGAGGGTTTCCTCAATAGTAGCTCCCCATCTATGGCCTGGCTGGCAGCAAATCTGTTATCTCTCTTTTCTGAGGCTTTTAAATTTGCTGGGCCACCCAGGGATCACCAGCTGTTTTGCAAAGTCACTCTTTTTTTGGTAATCCTTTTCATTGTCTGTTAGTATCATCTGTTTTAAGCATTTAAAAACTTTATTTGTTGCTTTTATGATATTTTTATTGTTTTTATGGATGTAAAAACTGGCCAGATTTGGCTGTGGTGTTGTATAGAAATGAAATGAGATGAACAAACAAACAGTAATTGATTGACTGCTTTGAAGTCTTTTAAGGAAAAAAATGTTTTAAATGAATATTTAGAGATCTGACATTTCAGAGCTCAAGGACAGCATGGCTATTTCCTTGAATTGTGCTTGTGTTAGGAAAAAGATTACTTTCATATTAGAAGTTAGAGGCAGAGAGTGCACTAAAAGTTACATCTTTAATTTAGGCCATGTCGCTTTAGAAATATTCAGGTCAAGTGGTGCCATAAACCACAGCGGGAAACATACAAGGCACAGTATTACAAAAATTATCAAGAGAATTTGGCAAACATTCAAAAGGTAGTAATTAAATTTCAACCACAGCATGACCTACAGATCATTCATCCCTGTACAGGTATCAAGGCTGCTAAAAGCATTTATAGATGGTGAATAAGGAGAGAGACTATCTGCAGGGAAAGAAAAGGGAAAGAAAGGAGAGAGGAGAAATAAAATGTGCCATTAAAAAAAGTGGTCAAAGTTTCAAGAAAAGATGCTGTCACTTAGGACTGAATGACCCTCATCTCTAAACCCTACTGAACATTACTGCTGAATCAATACTAAAACAGTTCACTTGATGGGAAAGCAAAGATTTCCTTGCTCTGGGAATCATAAAGGAATGCATTCCCATGAATAGAGTACATTTCTGTCCCATGATAAAAGATTTTGTTGAATATCCAGAGGATTTTCATTCTGAACTATGACGACACAGATAGTTACTTGTATAAGAAAAAACCCATCTGGCTGCTTTGAACAGTGCATTTTTAATGTAAAGGCTCACTAAAACTCACTATTGCTTAGGACTGCACTGAAGTACCTGGCTCTGAATGTCTAGATTTATTTATTTTTATAAAAATAGTGCTGTACAAGTTACCATGTCACAACTTGCTTTTGCTGTGTTGAATGCTCACACATCTTAGAGGAATTCTTTGGGCACCCAGTAGGAATCCTTTAAAAGTCCACATAAATCCTGGGCTTCTTCACATACTTACCTGTTCAGCCCTTGCCTTCAAAAGTGAAAGGCAGGCAAGCAAGCAAACCAAGAAGCCAAACTGTAGCCAGCATGAAGAGATGTGGAATGGTCTTAAAATGCAGAAAGCGACTTTTCCCCAGGTAACTTTTGAACTGAATGGGCTCATTTGGCCTTTCAAGCTCCTCCTATTCCAAGTCTCACCTCATTTGTAGACCTGTTGTCCCAGGCTAGCATCTTTTCTGCCTGTTCTTGTGTCACATACTGACTCTCTGCATTGCACTTCATAACATTTTGCTGCAGCTCCGAAAGAACATTAGCACTGGGCTGGTCAACAACAACCTGAACCATTTCAAATCAACACTGCAATGCAGTGGTCATTGTTTTCTATCATCCTTGTAATTGCTAACACATATATCCAGGACCAGCTATATGTACTATTTCTGTGGAGGTAAAAGGAGTTGAGCAGTCTCTGATCAAATATGTTGAATTTTGACTGACGCCAAATGTCCAGAACTCGTATAACTTGTCACACAGCATAGAAGGGTTGAAAGATTTGGATTTCAGCCAGGTTAATTGAACAGGACTCAGCTGGCTTCAATCCTAGATTCTAATCCATAAATAAGCTTTGTATTGATCTGTAATCCATATTTTCTGCCAGTTTTTTTTTTTTTTTGGCAATGTGAGATGTGCTGTGTAAATGATACATATAAGTCTTAATGAGACAAAACACACATAATTTATAGCAGTAAAATAACTGGACATAATTCAGTTCAAGTCTGTCTGTAAAGGCTAAGACTGAAATGTATGTTATGGTTTGTCTTGTCCTGCCATGCTTCCACCTTTAGTGTCCTTCCTATTACTATCAAATGATAGCTTGTGTCAACACTTGAAGAGTTATTGTGTCTACAATTCTTTTATGTGGTGTTTTCTTTTGAAGTCAGCAGACCAGACAAGCAGATTAAATTGGAACAAGAGCAAATGAATAACTTATCACAAGTCACTTCCTTAATATTCTAGAAAGCACAAGTTTTATCAAAGCATATAGCTTACATTTGCTATTTATGAAGGTTAGAAGGATTATTTATTGATTAATTTATTATATTTATACTCTCCTTCTTTCTTTTCAAAGAACTTCAAGTCAGCTGAAACAATTCTCATCCCGCTCTCAATCTTATCCTTACAACAAGAATCCTGTGAGGTAAGTTGAGCTGAGAGTCTATGACTGGCTCAAAGTTAACCTGTTAGCTTCATAGCTGAGTGGGGACTAGAACCCAAATCTCCTGAATTGCAGTCCCACTGTCTTAACTACTACACCACACTGAATCTGAAGCATCATGGGAGGTGTGTATGTGTGTAATTACTTGGCAATAAGCCTCAATTGAAAATGAATTGACCTATGGATTTTGAGAATCTTTTCACAAGGAAGACAACCAGTAAACACTACATGCCATTTAATTTATTTAGTCACATTTCTTGAGGGCACAATCCCAGCTATAGGCAATGCTAATTAATTAGCAGTACATTAAGTGATGTTGATAAACACCCAGGCTATGGGCCAAGTCATAGCTTGAATGTAGATAATATGGTTTCTGAGGCTGTAGGTTTGATAATTTGCAATCCCTGGCAGGGCTAGCTCATAGTAGGCAGAATGAGGTGGCTATTTTAGATGGTAGAGCTGATCTGCCATGCAAGGGCAACACATTTTTAGTCATTTAATCTGTTGTTATATTTACTACCAGGTATGGAGAGAGTGCTTGCAGGATTGTGGGGTGGGAAGGGCCATGGCTAGTGGTCACCCACATGCTTTGCCTGCAAAAGGTCCAAAGTTCAATCCCTGGTGTCACCACAGAGGGCTAGAAAAATGTCTCCCTTAAATCTTGGAAAGCTTCTGCCCATGTGCTACCTACATGGATGACTATCCCTAGTTAGATTTGGGTACCATGCACCCAGTGGGTCAAGTGGTACCATTTGCTGCTTTGACTCAGGCAGCAAAATGTCTTATTCTAGCACTGATATTTTGAGGGTCTACCTTCTCCCTCTCTGGCATTATGCCTGGGGTAGCAGGCTTCTGCCCTGGAAAGCTGCTGTCACTCAAAGCCGACAGTACTGGATTAGAGAGAAAAATGGTCTCAGGTTCAAACTAAACATTTTAACTTTGCACCCTCTTTCTCTCATTCTGTAAATTTCAAAAGCAAAAGCAAAACCCAAACTATAACAAAAAGGGAAAAATAATTTAACATAAAACATTACTTTTCTTGAATGAGGTCTAAGTAAATCTGTTGCAATGAATACATATATACAATGTAGCCCTGTATAGCAAGATATTCTTACCATTTTTAAAGATAATTATGCATAAACTCATCTCATTTGGTACTATTTTATTGGCTAAGTTTCAACTATTAAGGCCTAATGATGTGGACAAGGTACTTGCACAAGTCTGGCCTACCATCTGCGGTCTTGCCCCTTGCCCCTTCTGGCTGCTCATTGAAGCCAAAGAGTGAATGCAATCCTGCATCCAGACTACTGCAAATGCCCCTCCAAAGGAGGGGCTGGTTCCAGCTTCATTAAAAGCGGTGGTGAGCAGATCCCTCCTGAAGAAGGCAAGTCTGGGGCCAGAGGACATTAGCAACTGTTGTTGTTAGTCGTGAAGTCATGTCCAACCCATCATGACCCCATGGACCACATTCCTCCATGCCTTCCTGTCTTCCACCATCCCCCAGAGTCCACTTAAGCTCACACCAACTGCATCAGTGTCTCCATCTATCCACCTCATCCTCTGCCATTCCCTTCCTCTTTTGCCATCTATTGTTCCCAGCATTAGGGTCTTCTCCAGGGAGTCCTTCCTTCTCATTAGGTGGCCAAAGTATTTGAGTTTCATCTTCAGGATCTGGCCTTCTAAAGAGCAGTCACGGTTGATCTCCTCTATGACTGACCGGTTAGATTTCCTTGCGGTCCAAGGGACTCACAGGAGTCTCCGCCAGCACCGCAATTCGAAGGCCTCGATTCTTCGGTGCTCAGCCTTCCTTATGGTCCAACTTTCATAGCCATACATTGCAACTGAGAAAACCATAGCCTTGACTATACGCACTTTTGTTGGCAGGGTGATGTCTCTGCTTTTTAGTATGCTGTCTAGATTTACCATAGCTTTCCTCCCCAGGAGCAAGCGTCTTTTAATTTCTTGGCTGCAGTCCCCATCTGTGGTGATCTTGGAGCCCAGGAAAATAAAATCTGTCACTACCTCCATTTCTTCCCCATCCATTTGCCAGGAAGTGAGAGGACCGGATGCCATGATCTTAGTTTTCTTAATGTTGAGTTTCAAGCCAACTTTTGCACTCTCCACCTTCACCCGCATCAAGAGGCTCTTTAGTTCCTCTTCACTTTCTGCCATTAGAGTGGTATCATCTGCATATCTACAACCTCAGATATGCAGATGATACCACTCTAATGGCAGAAAGTGAAGAGGAACTAAAGAGCCTCTTGATGCGGGTGAAGGTGGAGAGTATCATCTGCATATCTGAGGTTGTAGATATTTCTCCCAGCAATCTTAATTCCAACTGGTGATTCATCCAGTCCTGCCTTTCTCATGATGTGCTCTGCATATAAGTTAAATAGGCAGGGCGACAGAATAAAGCCTTGCCGAACTCCTTTCTCAATTTTGAACCAATCAGTGGTTCCGTGCCCAGTTCTCACTGTTGCTTCTTGACTCACATATAGGTTTCTCAAAAGACAAATAAGATGGTCTGGGACTCCCATCTCTTTCAGAACTTGCCACAATTTGTTGTGATCCACACAATCAAAGGCTTTAGCATAGTCAATGAAGCAGAAGTAGATGTTTTTCTGAAATTCCCTAGCTTTCTCCGTGATCCAGCATATGTTGGGCAATTTGATCTCCAGTTCCTCTTCGAAATCCTGCCTGTACTTCTGGTAGTTCTCAGTCCACATACTGCTGGAGCCTAGCTTGTAGGATTTTGAGCATCACTTTGCTAGCATGTGAAATGAGTGCAATGGTAAGGTAGTTTGAACATTCTTTGACATTGCCCTTCTTTGGGATCAGAATGTAAACTGACCTTTTCCAATCCTGTGGCCACTGTTGAGTTTTCCAAATTTGCTGGCATATTGAGCGTAGCACTTTTACTGCATCGTCTTCTAAGATTTTGAATAGCTCAGCTGGAATACTGTTACCTCCACTAGCTTTATTGCTGCTCAGCCTTCCTAAGGCCCATTTGACTTCACATTCCAGAATGTCTGGCTCAAGGTTAGTGACCACCCCATCGTAGTTATCAGGGACGTTAAGCTCTTTCTTGTATAGTTCGTCTGTGTAACCTTGCCACCTCTTCTTAATCTTTTCTGCCTCTGTTAGGTCCCTGCCATTTTGGTCCTTTATCATGCCCATCTTTGCATGAAACATCCCTTTCATATCTCCAATTTTCTTGAAGAGATCTCTGGTCCTCCCTATTCTATTGTTTTCTTCTATTTCTTTGCACTGTTCATTTAAGAAGGCATTCTTATCTCTTTTAGCTGTTATCTGGAATTCTGCATTCAATTGGGTGTATCTTTCTCTTCCTTGACTTTCGCTTCCCTTCTTTCCTCAGCTATTTGTAAATCTTCCTCGGACTGCCATTTTGCTTTCTTGCATTTCTTTTTCTTTGGGATGGCTTTAGTTGCTGCCTCTTGTACAATGTTGCGAACCTCTGTCCATTGTTCTTCAGGCACTCTGTCTATTAGATCTAATTCCTGAAATCTATTTGTCACCTCTACTGTATATTCATCAGGGATATGATTTAGGTCATACCTAAATGGCCTAGTGTTTTTCCCTATTTTCTTCAATTTAAGCCTAAATTTTGCAATGAGAAACTCATGATCTGAGCCACAGTCAGCTCCTGGTCTACTTTTTACTGACTGTATGGAGCTTCTCCATCTTTGGCTGCAGAGCACATAGTCAATCTGATTTCTGTGTTGACGGTCTGGTGATGTCCATGTGTAGAGTCATCTCTTGGATTGTTGGAAAAGAGTGTTTGCTATGGCCATCATATTCTCTTGACAAAATTCTACCAGCCTGTGCCCTGTTTCATTTTGTATTCCAAGGCCAAATTTGTCTGTTATTCCAGTTATCTTTTGGCTTCCTAGTTTAGTATTCCAATCCCCCATGATGATAAGGACATCATTTTTGGGTGTTAATTCTAGAAGGTGTTGTAGGCCTTCATAGAACCAGTCAACCTCAGCCTCTTCAGCACCAGTGGTTGGGGCATAGACTTGGACTATAGTGATGTTGAATGGTTTTCCTTGGATTCGAACTGAGATCATTCTGTCTTTTTGGAGACTGCATCCCAGTACTGCTTTTCCTACTCTTTTATTGACTATGAAGGCTACTCCATTTCTTCTAAATGATTCTCGCCCGCAGTAGTATACCTGATGGTCATCTGGATTAAATTCACCCATTCCTGTCCATTTTAGTTCACTGATTCCTAAGATGCCGACGTTCAGTCTTGTCATCTCTTGTTTGACCACATTCAGCTTGCCTTGATTCATGGATCTTACATTCCAGGTTCCTATGGAGTACAGATCTTTGCAGCATCAGACTTTCCTTAGCAACTGTACCTGTGGCCAATATTCCTTTTTGGGCAAGGTGCTAAGCAGGTGCTGGCTGGGCAGCTCCAGGCACACTTGGGGGAAATGGATCATCTGGATCCATTCCAGTATGGCTTTAGTCCCAGTTTTGGGACTCATACTGCCTTGGTTGCTCTGTGGAATGACCTTTGCTGGGAGAAAGACAGGGGGTTTGCATGCCTGTTGGTTCTCCTGGACCTCTCAGCAGCTTTTGATAACATTAACCACGGTGTCGTTCTTCCTACCTATTTTACTAAAACAATATAGATCTGATGACAAAAATATGGAAACGTTCATACAAAAAGGTTATGAACCATGAGGTCAGTTGAGAAGCATGAATATTCTACTAATTCAAAATTCATAAATGTATGGGTACATTAATTGCCATCTATGACAAGCTCTACTTCAGATGACAGATTGGTTGTAACTACACACATGTGTATTCATATATAGTAAATGAAGAACTCAAATAAAATATGCAAAAATGAAGGCTTAAAAGTCTTCACTACAACAATTACATGCATGTAATGCTATAGCTGCATAATGTAATTTTAGTCTGAATGTGAAACCTCAGCAGTTAGTCTGGCTTGGGTATTTCAGAATCATCTATCACATTTCAGTGTGAGAATTTATTCTCCTATATCCCTTAATATCATGCAAGCACATAATACTTCCTAATCATTTTGCTTTCTGCAACTTTCAGTCAGGAAGGAAAGTGAAAATAGCATGCTTGCAAAGTTAATATTTTACTCTACTCAAGAGTAAAAGCAAACTAAAAGTCCAAGGATTTTTGGCATAACAACAACAGCAACAATAGTAATAAAAACCCCTTCTAAATTGCATTTGGCTTTATGATGCTTACTTCATTCAACCTTATTGCAACTGGGAAGTAGATTTTTATTATTCTCAGTTTATAGCTGGTGAAATGAGAAGCAGCTAGAGAATTTATGGAGCTAAAAGCAGGGGATCTCCCCATTCATCATTTACCTTCAACCTGCAGTGAAGGCAGGAGGTGAGGTAGCAGAGGACTCCCTTACCTAAGAGTAATTCCTGTTGAAGTCAATGGAGCTTGCTTTTGATTATGTGTTATACAGGATTTTGCTGTTAGGGACTCCCACAACATCAGATACAATTAAAGGGCATTATGCTGTCAGTGACTGCACCACTTTGAGTAAAGGTCTGTAACTAAGATAGCAATTAAAGCTTACGTTCTTCTGCTATAAGTCCAAAGAGAGAACTTGGCTATTATTTCCCATTTTATTCTGGGGAAATAACCATTTCATTCTGGAAAATGAACCTCCATCTAAGTGTACCATGAAAAATCAATGAAATGTATAATGGCATTAGGTTAGCTTTTTGGGAAGACCTACTGTGATATAGTCTGATTTTGTTATGATCCCCACCAGTGCTATTTTTGTAAAAAAAAAAAAAAGGTGCGGGAACTCACGTCTTGGGATCACACTTTTACACGATGGTCGCTGCCGGCAGTAAGCACTCACGCGACCATGGGCTGAACAAGCCACTTCCATGGGTCCCCTGAGGTCCAGACTGGAGGGTGCCCTCCTGTGCTTTAGAGGCATAAACAAGCCCTGTGCCACTCTCTGAAAATCACCTTGATTGTGTAAACAAAAGGGGGGGTGTTGAGTGAGGGCAAATGGGCAGCTGAGTGCTCTTACGTTCTCTTGTAACAGGGCAAAATGGTGGAGGTGGTGGACCAAAGGAGGGAAGGCTGCAGCTTTCCAGGTGATGCTGGACTACAGTTCTCATCTTTCCCCTCCCTTAGCAAGCTTGTCTCAAACTAATGGAGCCCAGCAACATCTGGATGGCCACAAGCAAACCAGCCCCACTGCAGAGTCTTTCAATTGGCTGGGCTCCAACATTTCAGACTGCAGGGGGGTTTGTGTGGGCACGTGCAAGAAAGTGAATGTATGGCTGTTCCCTTGCATCCTTCTCAAGCTCAGAGTACAGCAGCAGCACCTGCAGCCTCCCCCACACACACCCTCGGACATTGCTGGGCTATAATTTCCGTCAGCCACAACCAGCCTACCCGCTGGCAAAGTAAGATGGGAGTAGCAATTCCCCAGATCTGGAGGGTTGCAAGTTCCCCAGCACGGGGCAAGATCTTCTCAGTGTGGCCTCCCCCCATTACGGTTCTCTCTGGGAGTGAAATGATTTCACCTCCTGCAAAGGAACTGCCGCCCGGGAGGGCTGCAGCCGCTCCCCAGAGACTGGCCGTCTGGATGCAGCCTGCAAGGGCCAAGCCGCCAGGATGGGGGAAGGGGAGGAGGTGGCCCTCGTCCACAGACAAGCGGCCTGGGAGCAGGCCCGGGCAGAGCCGGCGGGCTTTCCTGGCAGGGAGACCGCGAGGCATGGAAAGCAGAGAGTAGGGGAGGCGGCTGTTTATTGGAGAAGAGGTCTGGGCCCCACCTGGGCGGGAGACGGGAACGCCGAATGGGAAAAGCTTCGGGAGGAGAAGGGGAGAGACCAGGGCAGCGCCGACAATCAGTGCCAACACACAAGCAGCCTGCAGGCACTATATTAATGATTTTTGCTGTCGATCTGCTACGCCCAACAGGGCGATTCACAATCACTTGGAAAAATCTGTCAAAAAAATGGTGCCAGAACGCTGTTCCGGTGCGTTCTGTGACAAAAAAGCCCTGATCCCCACAAGGGCAGATGTTGAAACACTTATCTACAGTAATACACTCAGCAGCCTTACACAAATTATGCTAACTTGGAAGTAAGCCCATTTAATATAACTGGGCTTTACTTCCAAGTAAACAAGTTTTTTTATTCCCTTGACAGTTGCAGTTGTCTCCTGTGTTGCACTGCAAACCCAGGTTTCCTATAGAAACATTTGCTCTGTCTCCTCCACACTTGGAGTCAAATGTATCATTCTGGCCTTGGTTTTCATTATCCCTATCTCAGCATAAAAATATATCAGCACTTTGAAGTCATAGTTGCTTCTTACTGCAATTAATGTGGTATCTCATGGTAACTCCTGATAAACATCAATTACATATTTATCTGAAATGCCAAGATGCATTTCTTGCTTTTGGGCAGTCCATTCCAGTTTAGTTTCTCTAATGGCAGACTTTTTGCGTCTTGAATAAGAGTTTCATGGGTTCAGATCTGGCTAGAAAACCACACATAACATCATACGCCTCTCTTCCTGTAGTATTTTCTAGTGAAGCTTCTCTTATCCTTATGAAGGCAATCTGCAATCTTACATGACCGCTCTTGCATTCACAGATGTGTCACAACAGAATCAGGATATGCCTTTATATTAACAGCTGCCTTTGCATTGGCATGAGAGTCCAGTCCCATCAAAACAACATTGAGGCCCAAGAGCCCAAGTTTATGAGATGCTGCCTCACTTGAACAGCTCACAGTACAGAATGTATACAGAAAGCCACACTGTGGCTTCTTTTCTATCCTAGAGTGTAGCCATAATGCAAACTTGTGGTAGAATTGGAAGGTTGCAATGAATATGCAAAGATGCATCTGGTTTATATTCATTTCAGCCCATGCAACCCACTATACCAAATTTCTAATGTAATGATAATGTAAATGCCAATGTGCATTTGGGTACTTTCCCCCAAAGGTCCATTCACTGGCAATTCCCACTGAAGACTTTCAGATAGCTCAGGGAATTGTTTCTTCCAAGGGCCTTGGGAAAAAGTCTCATTTAGTAACAATGGATGAGAATAAGCAAATACTATGACTTGGTGAAAAAAGCTCTTCTTGAATGCAATTTGCACATTTTAAATCATACAGTAAAGACCTTTAAAAATCAGGAACTGTTTGTATAGGCAGTGTGCATGTTTGTGTGTGTGTAACAGGAGAGCAATACATTTTGAATGTTGGGCCTGGCAACAGATCTTTCCTGACTGTGTGTCTGTTTCACTGAGCAAAGAACAGGATGATATTAGAAAAAGGATATTGTGATTTACAACACCTTGACACTGATTTGAAAAGAACATATGATGTATATATAGTACACGAATACACCTGCACTAATTGCATGATTGGTAGACAAAAATAAGATTTCTCAGAAATGCACATGGATAAATAATTATACTGTTCAGTACATACTGAATCAATATTGATTCTGTTATTCTGTAGAATTAGCTTGCCACCATCACTGTTTCTGATGGAACTTGTAAGAGTGTCATGGATAGTTCCTGGGCACTTCAGTTACTTCAGCTTTCCTGTATCCCCTCGGCCCACTCCAGACACATAGCAAACCATATAAAATAAACCAGGAAAATACTGTCTCTCTTTGTGCCTGCCTTATTTCTTCCTCCCTCTGTGTTGTTTTGTTCCTTCTGTTGAGTCCTTTCTCCAGGCCTATTTACCTCAAATTCTGTTTGGACATCTCCACCTATTCCTTGCCTTTCTCACCTGTGTTAACCAGGTCACAATGCTGCCCCGAAGTTATCTGCTTTCCTTAGTCCAGCTGCAATGTCCATGCCAAACTGTGCTTCCTAACACCGAATTCGGAAGAGTTCAGTTATACTGATGATGACCATGACAGAAACAGAGAGCAGGAATTGTATGTCAGCATGAAATGCAAGAAGACACAGTGTGAAAAGGAGACTTGAGACTAGAATTAGAGAATTGCCTCTATGCTTCTATGTCCCAGGTCAAGAGGAGAGAAAGTATGTTTGTACCGGAATCCTTCCATGCCCTTCTCGTACAAGGTAACAAATCACCAGATAATTATTTTTCTATGCTTTAACTACTGACCACACAAAGAGATGTGCAAACCCTTCACTGGACATTATGAAGAAACAGTGCCAGCCAAATTGCCTTTGCCTAGTGCGGCTTCCTCATCATGTCCACAGTGACTCTCACTTGCCCATTTAAGCCACTGAAATCATCAGTAATTGGACTCACATTTCTTAATTTTAAAAGCAAACAGGACATTAAAGTTCTTAGACTGATACAATGGAGTCTTTCTATGAAGTTATGCAGCTATCAAGAAGTGGATGCTTTGTCCCAGCCCTCACTGAAGGAACGGTGTCCACTGGCACCCTTGGGCACAGCCCATGTTGTGGTGCATCCCTTGTGCCCGAAGGAATGCATATGCAGTCAATTCTTTTCAAATGGGACTGTCTTACCTGAGGGTAGAGGGGCAGCCATAGGCCTCTGTCCATGGGAATACTCCCCCCCCCCCGACCCCTGTGGCCTCAAACTGTATTGGCTACAAAGCTGTATGTTGGTTAGAGAAGTATGTGAATGGGTCATGTTTGCACAGGCTCAGATAGCCCCTAAACAGATACAGAAAAGCCTTTGTGCAAAGCTATGCATAGAGGCGGACAAATTATGCCTGCCTTGTTTGAATAAAACTAGACCCACTGGCTCGCAGAAGCACAGCCCTAGTCATGTGCACCCCTCTAGCCTCCTAAAGGAGGGGGCTTCCTATTCCATTTCCCTCAGGGCTGCCCCATGGCAGAGCAAAGGGGACCAACAAGTGTTCCACAGACTACTGCCTGTACTCTGTTTGCTTGTGCGGAAATAATTCAGTTTAATACAACAAAGCCTTTAAGTGATCTTGGCAGCTGTCAGAGTTGGCTATATTGTACTTGCTCCATCTGAATGAAGCAAAGCTGGCACTCCTAGTATACTCCTGTAGCTTCCTAAGGGTGTCCATCTAGCAATTCCTTTTTTATAAGGAGCAAGGAAGGCAGTAGGCATACAACTTTTTGCCTAAGTCTGTTCTCTCCAGGCCTGGAATTGTATGACTTGCAAACTAGCTGTTGGACAGAATATCTGCCACTTATTGACTTCATATGCATGCCACATTTCAAGTGTCTGGATTTCACTGGCAAGTTCGCATGTCACTAGAAGCCACGACAGTTTCTTACCTTGTTGGTTTCTTGCATTGCAGACCCAGTTGTGGCATTTCTGCATAGTACCTTTAGTCTCCTGAAACCACAGAGAGAACTAATGGTCTGTTGTAAGGTTTCTATGCTTCTCTGAAGCTTCTCTGGTGGTGGAGACCCAAGATCTCCATTTTACCATTGTTGATATTGAAAGACAACAGAATCCTGTGGAAGGAATGGCTGCAGAACTGGCTGCTCAGCCATCCATCCTCTACTACTGTCAGCTCTCAAGCAAAACACGCACCATCATCTTCTTTATTCATTTTGGTCAAATGAAGTGTCCATCTCACTGTTTACTTTCAGAAACAGGGAAAAACAGATAAATGCATGGAGGGAGAAATGGAGAGTAACAGCAAAAGTGTTTATTATGATTTAATAAAAAAATCCTTAGGGAGGTGAAGTGGCTAGGAGGCATTGCAGAGATGTAGCTATACTCAGGAAGAAGAAGAAGGAGAATTTGCCTGAAAACCTCAGTGGACCAGTCAGGATGTGAGGCTGCTGAGGTCTCTAAGGAGCAATAGTGTAAGGTCTAAGATTTCACTTGTGGGGATGCATTGCAAGAACAGGGAAATGGAGCTGGGAACATGAAGTCAGATTGCTGTGGGAACCATGAGATTGTCTGACCAGGAAAGCTTGGGCAAAAATCTGTGTAGCACAGAAACCATGCAGTGTTGTTTGTCATGACAAAGAAAACCAGCCACTGTATTGGAATGACAGCACTGCAAGACACACAGACACCCCCCTTTATTATTTCAGAAGGCATATTCCTCTCCCAACTCTATTTAAAGAATTGTTTTTAGGGGGGAAAGTTTGGTGATAGAGAACTGAGAAAAGGCCCAGTACTCATTGGTAATGTATGTGCTTTGCATGTGAAAGCTCCCAGGTTCCATCTTTAGCTTCCCTGGCTAAACATTTGGAAGTTTCAAAACTGGGAAAGGGATCTGCCTTTGGGGAGGGAGGCTGCTGTTTGTTTTCTTAGGAAGAAAGACAGAGCACATACTTTGTGCGCAGAAAGTCTAGAATTCAATACCTGGCACCCCCAATTAAAAGATTTGCAGTGGGTAGGATAGAAACATAGAAACAGAACGAGTCAGAAGGGGTCTCCAAGGCCATCTAGTCTGACCCCCGGCTCCAGCCGACTCTGCTCACGACATGCCCACCATGTGGACGTCCAGCCTATCTTTGGACAACCTCACCGACGGGGCTTCAACCACATCCTGTGGAAGCCCATTCCATACCCTCAGGGTCCTGACTGTCAGGAAGTGCTTCCTGGCATCTAAATGGAACCTTGGTTTCCTGAGCTTTGCCCCATTGGAGTGCGTCCTGTCTTCCTCTGCAGGGGAGAACGTCTCTGTGTGACATCCCCTCACATACCTGTATGTCACCAACAGATCCCTCTGAGTCTCCTCTTCTCCAGGCTGAAGAGACCCAGTTCCCTCAGTCTCGCCTCATACCCCATCCCCTGCAAACCAGCCACCAACCTTGTGGCCCTACGCTGCACTGACTCCAACCTGGCTATATCCTTTCTGTAATGAGGGGCCCAAAAACTGAGCACAATGCTCCAGTTGCGCGTGCACCAGAGTCGTGTAAAGTGGTAGTAATACCTCTCTTGATCCAGAAGTCACACTTCTGGCTATGCAACCAAGGGTGGCATTCGCCCTCTTGACCACTGCATCACACTGCTGACTCATGTTCAGCCTGCAGTCAACCAGAATGGATGAAGCCACATTGATCAGTGGAAGCAGTATTGAGATACAGGGACAAATTGTCTTAACTTGTATAATAATGTTCTTATTTTTAAAACCTTTCGGGTACAAGCCTATGCAAATTTAGACAGTAAAGAGCCCTCTTACATAGGATTGCACTGTGCATCTGACAGAATTGTAAAGCTGGTCTACTTTCATTAAAATTGGTTACTTTCAGTGAAAATGAACTTGTTTTTGACCTTTTCCAAAGTTACCTGAGTGAGCATGCAAATGGATGGTGCTGTTTTAGAAGCATGTCCCGAGGTATGTGCCTAATGATAAACTATTGCTTCTGAAGATGAAGCATTTGTGCTATGCTCCCTCTTCAGTTCTCCATGTGATTAAATTCTCTCATCACAATGCATGTCATTTATCATCCTCAATGTACAGATAATATGATGATTGATGGCTTTGCATCCAGCTGTATAATATGCAAATATAGCCTTCTGCTCCTTCCTTGGAAAAACTTTGTGTTCTTTCCAATCATTCTTAAAAATTCCCTTAAACATGAATATGGTAAATATGTTGTGGATTATGAATAATGCTGGGCTTGTGAACTCCCTCTGACCCCCCACGTTAAAGAAAAACACCCAGTATTTAATTGGTATTAATGGTATTTAACGGGCATTAGACTCCCTGACAGATAGCATTACCAAATTATACCCATGCATAAGCTTTAGAAATGCATGCTTTTCTTTGGGCTGTCTGATGCTTAACATTGTCTTCATTTATGGCTGAGCCACTGAAAATTAAAAGAAGCATCTGTTGCTGTTTGAGCATTGTCAAAGAAAGAAAATTGTAGATAATCATAACACTAGTACCCAAGTTTTATTCCCAGGGAACAGAAATCTCAGGAGCACTCAGTCAGGTGCTGATGCAAATAAATAAATTCTGCAAAATTATTGATTCTGCCAACCTGAACAAAGTCCTCAAGTAAGATGTTGTGAGATACTCAGTAAAGTGCAGTACCAACAAGGAAGCTGAAAAGAGCATTATTAAGTTCCTAGAGATTTGCTGTAAATTGCTGCTAGGCTGCAAATATAGGTTTGGACTATTTTGACTTTCCCCCTTTTCTGCTGTACACTGATCACAATCAAGTGTATTGCTAAGCATGCTTTATGTCCATTAAGAAATATCATATCTCAGACATGCATTAGTCCATATTTTTCTGAATAATCTGAAGCAACTGACTTTAAATGAAAATTACTGTTATTTTATACGATTTATGGAGAACAAAGTGCAGGAGGGGATCAATGATGGAAATGTGATAAAAATAAAGTGCATTTTATTCACTCATGGTGGGCATGCTACTTATAAACATGGTTTGTAACAATCAACAGGGATGCACGATTCCTGGGGCCCAATTTCAGTGCTCCAAGAACCTTCCTGCCTGAGGGGTAAATCCCTATTGCAGTCACAAATCCATCTATTACAATGTACACCTTATCATGCTACATCTTACTTTTTAGAAAGAATAACTTGCAGAAAAAATGGGGAAAGTAGAGAATGGAATAGTGTACCAATCCACTAACAGAATGAACAAGAGCAGGATGTCAATGCTAATAAACTGAAGGACAAATATAAATCAATCAATGCAATCAATGGTTATTAATCCAGTCAACAGACCTTACATTAAAAGCCTTGTATAAATTCTCTATTTGGTTCAGGATTTTTCATATGATGCTTCACAGAGTAATTCAATAAACCTACTGTCACTTGCCCAAGGCATAAAATGTTTGTTCAGACAACTTTTCCAGTGTTAATTGTATCCTAATTTTATCCATGAGTAATACAACATTTAAAAATAAAATTAACTCACAACTCACTTTTAAATATATACCGCAACCATTCTTCTGCCACTTCAGTGTCAGTCTTCATTCTAGACGTCACCCCATCAGTCACCCTCCTAGAGTGCTGCAGTAAGTTTAGACTTGAAAGGCTGACATTTAGCCTTTCCCCAGCTTTAGTCAATCAACGCTATTTCCTGTCAGAACTTTTGAGCACACTTTGCAAAATAGTTGGATAGTGTCAGTCAGACATTAGGAACAGGAAAGATTGACTGTTCCTTTCCCTCTAGGCACTGAAATGCTGTGGCAAGTGAAACTGTTTTGCTGGCTTGTCTGATAGCCTTTCCATCATAAGCTTTGCAAGGGGAACCTCAGCACTGTCAGATAACGCCTATGTGCAGGAATTTGTACCTCCTCTAGGGAAAAATACTTGTCAGCTACTGGGTACAACCCAAAGTTCAGTAAGTAAAAAGACAGAGGAATGAAGCAGAGGAATGAAGCGAGCTGAAGTTTTGACTGTTTTTGAGGTGACTGGCCAAAAAGCATTGCTATGCATGTCAATCAGTATCTCAGCTGGTGGTTGCTTAGAATCTGCAAGTTCAGATAAATCTCCTTGTCATACTCAGATATGTTTTTGCAGGCTGGTCTGTCTGCAGTCGACATTTTAACATGTTTTTATTTTTTGTTAATGTGTTTCCTCAAGTGAAATGTCAAGAAATGGCAATATATGGCACTTCAAAAAATCTATCTGTGAGAAGCAGATAGATATTCTCGGAATGGTTGATCTATTGCAATTAAGGCTGAGACAACCTACTGAACCACGTAATAATTATTTGAGCAATAAACAGCTTATTCACAGTATAAACACCCACTTTTAACACAGCATAAACACTATGCTTTTTACCTATCATACAACCTAATATTAATCACTAGCTTTGCTAATATAAGAACTTGTCATGTTTCTCTGTACTGCTACTCTATACTGATTCAAGAAGTTGTGTGCTTTGCCCAAGGCAAGATGAAGATCAGAGTTGCAGCCAGCCTTTGTGTTTTCAGAAATGGAGATCAGGAACTGCTGCTCTATCCCAAACTGTGCTGCTAACTGTAATCCAGTATCCGTGACACATACCATTTACAAATTTGTTCAGACCGCAAATCTACATTTTAAGATTGCAGAGAACCTCTACTGCAGGACTCATCACTACATGATGTGATCAACATCTGTTCATATCTTTAGATTTCACTGTTTCTTCTCATATTCTCTGTTTTTTTATCACTTAGCATGAATACAAGTTCCAATAACTGTGGTTATAGATCAGTATAGTTTTTCTAGCTTTAATTTTGTGAACACCCCTTTGAGCCCTCTATAAAGTGCAACTTAGAGTAAATGAATATAGCAAAATAGGCAGAGAAGAGCTTTCAAAAACACTCAGGGAATAAAGCAGTATTCTTTGTTATTTAGGGGTATTATGAGCCTACCTGTATTTTCCTCTGCAGAATGTTGGCAAGTAAGCTGCAAGAATCACACTTACAATGTTTCCTTCACCTTTATCTACTACAAAGCTTTTCCATGTGTGTACCTGCTATGTGTGAAGGTTATTAAGGAAACAAATGTTCCAGAACAAGTTCAGAGCATATGTCTTCAGATAACACCAACTCTATTTCACATGCAGATCAACTCTACCCTTATGTGCATGTTGACAAATGGCATGTTTTCCAGGAATCAGATTCACTTATTCAGAGTATCATTTGAACTTTTAAAACCAGGCATGCCTTCAGTAGCGCACATGGTGCATGGGCAGCTTCTGTAAGGCAGAAAAGGACATGCCCCGTTGTATGGTCAAAATATACATGCACATGTGTCTATGATGGTGGCTTGCAAATCTCACATGCTCCATTGCAATTGCAGTCCTGGAGAACTTCTCTTCAGACATCTGCTTTGGCATTAAATCATTAAAGGGACAACTTTCGAGGCTGAAATGTTGTAAGAGTCAACACTCAGAACAGAATCACTGGAGGCATATTGCTAAGTAGATTTGACCATGGGACTCAGGTGTGGCTAGCTGAAGGAGTGAAGACAGTACACAACAAAGAGCAGAGCTTCTTTGAAAACAACCTGCTTGAAATAATAGTAAGAATAACAACAGCAATAATAGCAATGCAGGTATTAATGTTTTGATTCTCTGATATGCTAACTTTTTAATTCGAATGTAAGTTTATTATACCAATTGTTTACATTAAAAGCAACTTTTCCATTTGTCATATGAAAACATTTTTCATATGAAAAGTGAGGGAGGGCAGTTTCAAGCTGGGAAAACTGACTGTATATCAGACAAGCAGCCCTTTTGGACAGACTGACTGTAAGAAATTGCTACCTATAGGCAGTTCTTACCTAGGGCACTAAAATGGTATTGACCTCTGATGGGCTATAAATTTACAAGATGGTTTTGAGTCAGAGTGATAGACTTAACTGAGCACCTGTATGGATCTTGCATCTAGATTCATGAACTCTCTTGTGTTCCATGATAACAAAACTGACAGGTAACAATATTGGAGAGACTGGCTTCATGCAATTGTTACCTGTCAGGCTTTCCCACCTTGATGTGTTAACATTTCTCCAGTTAGAGAGTCATAATATGGACAATGTTTGTCTGAACTGGATGCACACCAGGAACAGCTAAGAAAAATTGCCCAGAGGAACATGCTATTGGATGACATATGGACAACACATAAATAAGCAAGTTTACCAGCTAAGTAACTCACAGTATCGGGTGGCTGTTATCAAAATGTACAATGTACAAACAGCCCACTCTGGGTGCCATCCACACTTAGAGAGAGTACAGGGATATACTATTTGTTTATTTAAACATTTATATCCCACTTTTCTTATAAAGTTTAATGCTTCCAAAAATATTGTTATGAATATGAAACTGCAATTAATACAAAAGCAAAGTACAAGTACAATAAAAACACTGAAGATGGCATTACTAATAAGTGACCAGTGACAGAGAACAGCATATGAAAATAGTCTCCTGTAATATTCAAAATTCAATTAGGAAGTCATACCAGAGAACTTATATATCATTATCTTTCTCTCCTGCTATTCTCTGTTGTGTCATGACATGGGCAACTTGAGGTAATTTATTTGAAAACCGTGCTAATAATGAAAACAAAGATCCACAGAATAAATTTGAGAAAGCAGTGTCAGAAAACCTGCAACATTTATGGTAAAAACTTCCTCCTGTAGATTATTGAACTGCCACAAGACGTTCAAGAGACAAGAAGCCTTCTTCAACTCCAACTTTTTTCATGAATCTTTCAGGAGATCCCCTTGATGTACTATAATTAAGCCCACAACATGCAACTGCAAACAAGCAGAGTCTTGTCTAGGAGCTGGACAAGGGGTAAATGTTACTCATGTCTTAATCTAACTTCCTTTTTGTTGTTGTCTCTGTATTCCATTTTAGTTTGCAAGCTTTGCAGTGAAGGTACTTGTTTTCTTGCACCCTGTGAGGTTTCATACATAATGATGCTATGGAGTACACAACTGCAAAATTACATATACTCTTACTTAAAAGTATATACTTTCTATCTAATGCTCTTATTTAAACATGTATACTCTTATTAATTGACTAGTTATGCATATTATGAATGCTATTTGTTCTTCCCTTTAATTTAAAATTGTATATTTACACATTGTTTTAATGGAGTTGGTATACATCTGACTTTTGAATTGTTTCAATTTATGTGTGCATTTTGATTTTAAATTTATTACAGGATGATTTTCACACAATTGGGGTTATGAATCTATATTCTGTGTTCCTGGTGAGCTCACTTCTGCTTTGGTGTTGTGCATTTTTATCAGGGAAAGGTTTTAAAACTTAATAAAATAATAAATGAATAACTATTCCAAATACATGGCAATTTCACATATGTTCATAGGAATGTCTTATCATTAATGCTTGCTCTATTTTGTAATCCATCTCAAAATATTCATATTTTCCCAAAAGATTTTAATTTGTCTACACTTTTTACCCTTAAATGTGGATTTTATATGCATTCTATCCTAAAGCACGCATCATTTTGTATACTTTGAATTTTATGCATATTTTAGTACATTTCTGAGCCATGAACTTTATTGCAAAATTTGGAGATGTGGATATCTGACTTCCAACCGAAAAGTCCACGAAGTGCAAATTAGGAGGGTTTGCTTTAAAATGCAGACTGAACTGATTTCTTGAATATTCCCCAGTTTCTAGAGCCACATCTTCCCTGGCTATCAAATACCCAGCTGGAAAACATGTTAATTATACTTCAAGAGCAGAAACAGTGCCTTTTGAGATTACAGCAATTTTCAACAGGTTAGGTCAAATGAGGAAGCTTTATGGCTAATGGAGTAGGATGAAAAATCTGACAAATAAATAAATTTACTGCTTGCAGCATGGGGGAGCTCAAGGATGACAAAGAGGACATGAAAGGTATGTTTCCAGAATCTGGTACTCAACTGTACACTGTCTCTGAACAAAGATTTAGTTTTGCTATCATTCCATATCATAGCTATTAATAATGATGTCATTTATGAAAGTGTCTAATTTTCAAAAGGTAAGCTCTCAGGTTGGCCTTTACCATGGGGGCAGTAAGGACTAGAATTGCTGCAGATGGGCATAGGTGGGGCATTTTAAAAATTACTTGGTGGTATAACCAAATTGGAGCAATGAAAAGAGGGACTGTGAGAAAAGTCTAACAAAAATGTGTCCGGAGCTTTAAGATAACCTCACATTTTACTAATTATTGTACATGCAGATGTGACTGCATCTTGCCTATTCTTTTGTGTTGCTTTCTTATGAAGAATATTTCTTTGTTTTAACTGTTCTACACCAGCAGTGACTAAGAGCAAAACAAACACCTCACAGCCTCAGATTTAGGATTATTTTGAGATGAGCAGCGTTATGCCTTTGCCAAGAGGGAACTAATCATTATGCAAAACTACTGTAGATGTAAGCCCAAGAAGAATCATTGCTTTATCTGAAAAAGAAGCTAAAATAAAACTGCCCTATTGAAACTTGGAATATTTTAGAAGCTATTTGTGCTAGGATGCTATGATCACTGCTTGCAAATTAGCTCTGAAAAACCTTCCATGTTTCTTGTCCACTGTGTTTGACTGAAAACACTGCTGCCATCACCATTCTTTGTTTTGCAGAAATCAGGTTACAGTAGCATCGCAACCAACTGAGCCTTTAAGTCACTGGGAGAGCAACCTCCCACAAACCCTGGTGTGGTTTAGAAAATGTGTGCTGCTGAATATTTTTAATTCCTGGCTAGCAAAAATGTGACTCTAATTCATCTTGCGATATATTTAGAGCATCCTGAGAGTAGCTTTTCACTTGCTTCAGGATTATGATGCTTGAATGAAATTCCATTATGATTGTTATTATTTGGTTTACATAGTTTTTAAAAGACTTTCCACATTAATTCAAGCTTTAAAATGCTGAGAAATTTCAACTCTGGAAGGTCATGGCCATAAAATACAAATATGTAGGCAAAACATTATATATGACAAGGTATCTTACGGTGTGGCTAATTCCAGTTTCAAAACATAGACGGTTTCTGACTGTGGCTTGTCTGGGAAGAAACAGACCAGATGTTCCAGGTTGCATGGCATGATAACCAAACCACAAACAGAAGATCCGTAGTTTGTTTAGCATTCCCAGTTGCAGTGGTAGCAACGAAACAGTAAGGACTAGTATCCTGCTTATTCATAGTAACACACAGTTCAGCTTATTTTGATGTATGAATGTGGTCAGTGTAATGCAAAGCTTCTGTGAGGTAGGGATCCTCTCCAAAAGCACCTATAGATGTCTACATTACGCAGACATCAGATACCATGGAAGGTAGCTAGACAGTTGAATATCTTCTTCTTACACAGCTACTAATGCCAGTTATATACTGTTAGGGAAAGGTATGAGGAAAGAGAAGCGGGAAGTTTCATCAGTGAAAAACTCTCTCTAAGAATATTCAGAACCACATATCCTGATTTTAGTCAGGCATTTAATGTTTAGCAAGTTTGAGAAATTAACTGTATACTTAACTATTCTGTGTGGTATTTTATAGGTATTAATAGCTATTTTATCCTATCCTACTTTCATAAGTTGCAACAATTGTAATGTGGTTCATAAATTACTAAATAAATAAATATATAAGATTGTAAAAGTATAGCCAGCACGTTTCAGGATGTAGAACTCATTTCACATCCCTTTGCATCAAACACTGAACTCCACATAGACATGTCATCGTTTTACTGTCATTTCTCCAAGCCTGATTAATGAGAAGGAATGGATGTCCAAGCCCTTATTCATCACGGCAGAGAGGCCCCTTTTGAGAGTAACCTGTATGTTAAAGCAAGCCTTCCTTGTACCTGAGAGCCAGGACTAGAAAGAATAGCCTTTTATTGACTGAACTGTCCACCTACATCTGTGTGCAGAAAACTCAATGTCAGAGCTATACACTTGATTCAGAAACTATTAATAGACTAGCACCAGTGTCTGAAAATGTACACAACATGGTATTGCCATGATGTTTGCGGCCTTCAGAACTAAAAAGCATGTAAAAGAAAGTGCTCGTGTCTCTCTCCATGGACCATTTTACACATACCACACATGTGTACACACTTGCCTGCACACCCTTCTATCTAATTTATATTTCATTTATATTTGATTTTGATTTAAATTCATTTTTGGCATGGACTGCTGGGGATAGTGAACAAGTGAGGAGAGGGCATGACAGAGAGACCTAAAAGAAACGTAGCTATTGAACAAACATGCTCAGCCTGCATCAGTATATCAAACCCTTCCCCAGAAAAGTGATTACCAGTATCATCAGTTCCATCCAATTTTACCTATTTACCGGCATATTTATATCCTGCCTTCCCTTCCAAGGAAATCAAAGTGGCACGCATAATCCCACTCCACTCCACTCCACTCCATCCTTGGGAGATCAAAGACAGGCCCAAAGCTTCATGGTCACATGGGGAACTGAATCCAAATCTCTTTAGCCCAGTCCAGCACTAACCGCTACACCACACTGGCTCTACACACAGAGAAGGCCATGCTGCTAAATCCAGGCATCTGGTGGAAGGTTGAAATTGCTGCTGGAATTTCTCCTCTGAAATCTTATTCTTTCCCATCCCTTGCTTCACCTTAGGGAACCGGCAAATGAGCTACCCGGCTGTGTGAAAGGCACTTAGACTGTGCGTGGTTGCCATGACAACCCAGGTTTTGTTGTGGTGGTCATGAATGAATAAACGTGTACCGGCAAAGAAGCATGCTGGTATCCACTGTCCAATAGCTCTCACTGGAAACAACAATCCTGGGTTCCAATTCTGGGCTGCCTCTTTCCCAACAGTCCTGTAATCACAGTTTGGATGACACACTAAACACCCAGTGATGGAGTTTCCCTGGGTTGTGTAGTCCCAGTGGGAGTGATCGAGCATGCAAGCCAGTATGCTTTCTTATTTGAACAACACCCTAGGGCTTAAAACAACAACAGTGACCAAACAAACAACCCTGGGTTGTTCTGGCAACCACATGGGATCCAAACATCTATTTCTGGGTTTAGTTTGCTGTTGTTGTTTAAATAGCCTGCTTTTCCAAAATAAGGGCCATGTAACAAAAACTGCAATCTCATGCTTAAAATGTGCAACTATAACTTAAAACTCTAATACTAACACGTTGTGACCCCAGACCTGAAATTATAGCAGTCTTCCTGCTGTCCCATCACCCTCAGCTCTCTGTATCCCTGGCAGTCAAGTACTCCAAACACCTTTGATGTGTCCCAGCCAAAATTCTTCGAGCTCAGGATACTTTTCAGTAACTCACACTACTGAAACAAAGAAACATTTCTATTGCTGATGGAAGAAGTCACTGCTTTCCCGTTAATTTATATGAATTTTCTTCTGGGAAAGTGACAGTTCTATTACTGCCATGTTGATAGAAAACAATATTAGAATTATATTATCCCAGTAGACATGTATTCATGTCAGAGAGGTACGTATTCTACACCCGATATCATGAATATCCATGTGCAAACCAGTGCAGAGTGGTTGCAGACATTCACTGCCCTGGTCCTTCTGGGGTTCTCGGCAATGGCTCAGAGGAGGAGGCACAACATGGGGTGTTCAGAACTTGAGTTAATTTCAAGAGTACAGAGAGTGGAGCACTAACTAGTTATTTCAGGGGATACTTGGACTGGGTCTAAGAGGTGAGGCAATGAGTGTCAATTCAGAAGGACCCAGCCCTGTCACTACTTGCAGTTATCATCACTGGAGACTTCCATCTCTAAGAGCTCCTGGGTTCAGGGCCATTATAGACACCATAAGCAGAATGTTTTAAAAAATCTTATTTCCCAGTGAATTCATTTGTCCTGTTGGTGTACCGTGCACCCTTCTGCCCAACAGACTCCCTGCCTGAGCTGGAGGAGATCATCTCGGACCTGGTGTTGAAGACTCCTAGGATGCTGGTCCTGGGGGACTTCAATCTCCATGCTGAGACTGTTCTGACCGGGGCGGCTCAGGACTTCATGGCCTCCATGACAGCCATGGGGCTGTCTCAACATGTCATTGGCCCAACCCATGAATGTGGACACAGGCTGGACCTGGTTTTCTCGACGGGGCAGGAAGAGGGTGATCTGAGGGTGAGCAATTTACATTTGACTCCCCTGTCATGGTCAGACCACTTCCTCGTGAGGTTTGAGCTTGATGGCAGCCTGTCCCTCTGTAAGGGTGCGGGCCTATTGTGTGGGTCCACCCTCGGAGCCAGATGGATCTGGATGGATTCCTGAAAGCTCTGGGGAAGTTTCCAGTTAATAAAGCTGGCGCTCCTGTTGATACTCTGGTCAAATTGTGGAATGGGGAAATGACCAGAGCTATTGACACGATCACTCCTAAGCGTCCTCTCCCGCCGGGCAGAGCCCGTTCATCCCCTTGGTACACAGCTGAATTACGGGCGATGAAGCAGGTTGGGAGACGACTAGAGCTTAGATGGAGAAAATCTCAGGATGAATCTGATCGAACACACTTAAGTACCCATTATCGGGCCCATGCTGTGCCAGTGAGGATGGTGAAGAAGAAATTCTTCTCCACTTCCATTGCCTCCTCACAGTGCCATCCAGCAGAACTTTTTCGGGTGGTACATGGGCTGGTACAGCCAGGCCCCAAGAAAGATCCTGTACCACCCTCGATAACCCGCTGTGACGACTTTGCCCAGCACTTCAAGGAGAAAGCTGCTCAGATTCGTCACGAGCTGGACTCCACTAGTGACTCAGATTCCTTAGGGGAGGTGCCAATGTTACCATCTGGTCACACATTGTTGGATGAGTTTCAGTTATTGCAGCCTGATGACGTGGACAAGGCGCTTGGACAAGTACGTACCACCACCTGTGTACTGGACCCCTGCCCATCGTGGCTACTATCCAAAGCCAAACACGGGATTGGTTCCTGGATCCAGGAGGTCATCAACACCCCTCTGAAGGACAGCCAGGTGCCTGCCCCTCTAAAGAAGGCGGTGGTCAGGCCGGTTCTAAAGAAGGCGCCCCTGGATCCAGAAATGGCCACCAATTATAGACTGGTGGCCAACATCTCGTTTTTGGGCAAGGTGCTGGAGCAGGTGGTGGTGGGACAACTCCAAGCACTCTTGGATGAAACTGATTATCTGGACCCATTTCAGTTAGGCTTCAGACCCGGGTATGGTACTGAATCTGCCTTGGTCACCCTGTATGATGACCTGTGCAGGGAGAGAGACAGGGGGAGTGCGTCCCTGTTGGTTCTCCTGGACCTCTCAGTGACTTTCGACACCATCGACCATGGTATCCTTCTGGGTAGGCTAAGGGGGCTGAGAGTAGGAGGCACTGCTTGGCAGTGGTTCCACTCCTACCTCGACAGCCGATTCCAGAAGGTGGTGCTGGGGGACTTTACCCCTGTGCCATGGCAGTTATGCCATGGAGTTCCGCAGGGGTCTATTCTGTCCCCCTTGCTCTTCAACATCTACATGAAACCACTGGGAGAGATCATCCGGAGGTGTGAGCTGTGGAATCATCAGTATGCTGATGATACCCAGCTCTACCTCTCTTTTTCAACCAATTCAGGTGAGGCAGTGGCTGTACTGAACTGGTGCCTGGCCGAGGTAATGGGCTGGATGAGGGCCAATAAACTGAAGTTCAATCCAGAAAAGACGGAGGTCCTGCTGGTAGGTGGTTTGAACTCCTGGGTAGGTGACTTGGTTCTTGTCCTGAATGGAATGCGCTCCCTAGAGAGGGCCACCTGGCACCGTCATTATTTGTTTTTTGGCACCAGGCCAAGACCTTTTTATTCAAACAGTATTGTAATAATCTTTAATATGTATAGTTTTAATTGTGCAGCCAGTGTGTTTCCAAGTTTTAATTGTAATTGTATTGTTTTATTTATTTGTTGATGTGAGCCATTCTGAGGCTATGTAGCAATGGGGATGGCATATAAAAACTTTAAATAAAAAACCCACTGCTTAGAATTCTGTTTTGTTTTTCAACTGCCTTGTTAATATGCACTGTAAAATATCTATTTCACTTGTTAATCAAAAAATATACACTCATGGTATTAACCTCACCTGGAAATCCTTTCAATAAGTGGACAGTCATAATTCATTCATGTAGTTTTTACAATTATATTAATCAGAATGAATTAATTTACTTTTCAGTTATGTGGATATGATGTGTAATTTATGGGAGCAGCTTAGTAATTTTGCAATTAAAATACAATTATCATAAAATGTTACCTATCATCTGATTTCTTTCTATTTTGTACATTATTTATGATGTTTTATCATAAATTACAGAGGGATTAGCAAAATTCTTCATTCAAAAGCACCATGTAAGCAGAAGTACTTGCACAATATAATGCTAATTAGTTTCTGGGGAACAGCATTCATAAATACAAATACTCAGCAATACGATTCAGGACTGAAGCAGATGTAAGAGCACCTGAAAAAATCTGATCCAAATCACTAATAAATCAAATTGAACTTTCATACCTCTGAAAGCAGCTTTTATTAGGAAAAATAATAACTCCGTTTAGATGGCAAAAATATTACAGATGTTAAGGAACTAGTATAGTCTACCCAATAGACTTCTAGGCATATTAATTCTGAATGTATATTTGGTTTATAGCTATAGATTTTATTTATTTATTAATTAAAAGCTTTTATATACTGTCGACTACAAGCATCTTGGGGCAGTTTTACAATAAAAGCAAGACAAAGTAAAATAAAGCACAACATCCAATTTCCATAAATAAAACTCACTTTAAAACAAATTAAACATTAAAATTATGGGAAAATAAAAAGGGTTTTGCTTGGCACTTAAAGGAATAAAGAATTGGCTCAAGGCAAACCTCTCTGGGGCAGATATTCCATAACTGGTGGGTCACCACAGAGAAGGCCTTCTCCACGTAACCACCCTCTTAATCTCCTTTGAAGAGGGCTCCTGGAGAAGGACCTCCAGCTCAGATCTTAAGGGAAAGGAAGGCACACAGGGAAGGAGGCGCTCTTTTAGGTATCTAGGATCCAACCCATTTAGGGCTTTATAGGTCATCACCGGCACCTTAAATTTTAAAAGTTGGTATTGTTCTAATGTTGATTTTATAAATTGTGATGCTGTGGCTTATTTATCTATGTTATCACCACACTGAGACACTGTAAAAGGTGGGATACAAAAATCTAAAACAAATAAAAAATAAAATAAATAAATTGGTCCCAGACTTCAATCGGCAGCCAGTATGGATGGTAGAGCACTGGCATTATGTGTGATGCTGTATCTGAACCAACTGAAGTATCCAGACCATTTTCAAGGGCAGCCCCATGTAGAGTACGTTATAGTAGTCCAATCAGGAAGTTACCAGAGCATGGGTCACTGTTGCCAGGCACCGCTCATCCAGGTAAGGGAACAGTTGGGAGATCAGCCAAAGCTGAACAAAATTGCCAATTGTCCTTTATCTTAATAGCCTGGTCTGATTACAGTATAGTGTATATAAACAAAATCAACTATTTCCCAGCATTTTCCCTCTTTGTTCCCAAAATTGTACTTCATTTGAAATGTATGTATGTATGTATGTATTTCTTTTTTATACCACCCAAGAGCCGAGATTCTCTGGGTAGAAGAATTTAAAGCACACGCACAAACACATTAAGAAGATAAAATTAATTTAAAACAACAAAATTACAATAGCAATTCAAAACTGAATTAGAAAAGTAACATAGCAGTAGTGCAGAATGAAATGCAATATTAAAAAATGAAGTTAAAAAGTAAACTGTTAAAATATTGGGAGAATAAAATGGTGTTCACCTGGCACCAAAAAGAATAAAAAGAAGGTGGCAGGCATACCTCTTTGGGGAGTTCATTATACCAATGGGGTGCCACAGCTGAAAAGGCCCTCCACCTGGTAGCTACTCACCTTCAGAAGGGCTCCTGGAGAAGCAACCCCAAAGATGACCTCAGGTTCTAAGTACATACACGCACATATGGGACAAGGCAATCCTTCAGATAACCTGGCTCCTGTCTGTTCAGGACTTTGAATATTAGTACTAGCACTTTGAATCAGGTAAAGACTTCAAGTGACAGCCAGTGCAGCTGGAAGGGGACTAGTATAATATGTTCTGGTGAACCAGTCCCCATTAACAGTCTTGCTGTCCTGCTTTGGATCAGCTGAAGTTTCCAGGCCATTTTCAAAGGCAGTCACACGTTTGCTGCATTGCATAATGCAAGTGAGAGGTTACGAGAGCATGGGTAACTGTAGCTAGGCTCTCTCTGTCCAGGTAGGATTGTTCTTGGTATACTCACGAGCATCCTCAACTATGAATCCTGTCCTTTAGGGGAAGTGCAATCCCTTCCATAATAGGATGACTATCACCCAGGTGGACTGATGAACCACCCACCCATCAATTTACATGATGGGACTATGTAAAAATTACCTGTCCAAACCTGAACTGCTCTAAAACATGTCTTATCAAGCTGGTTTACTTAGTCATATTTTACAGACTAGGTTAGACTTTTATTCCTGGCAATTATATTATAAGCTATGGATTCAGTATCACTGAAAGAATTTTCCCATAATATCAGGCAAACAAATTCCAAACAACTATTTGAAGACTGTTGTGTTGATAAGCAACCAAAAATAAAAAGAAAACCAAGAATTCCAAAGAACAAGCTTGAGAACAAATTTGCTGAAAGAAATGAGAGTTTGTGATCAACGTCTCTTCAGGAAAAGTAATGTTCTCCCATGCAGAACATCAAAGAGAACACTAAACAACTGTTGCTCATTGTGAAACATGAATTGTCAAGTAAAGCTGCACCATCAGAAATCTGCTTTGTTCTGTACAAAGCTTGCAGTCACAATCATCAATGGTATATCAGTGCATTTTCATGAGTATTTCTAGGCTGTAAATATAATGAAGCCTTAATAAAGGAATAAATATGAGGAATTATGTGGAACTTGCAGGCATTTGAAAGAAATTATTTATCTCAGCTGCAGAAATGTAGACTGTATATGTTACTTGCATATTTAACTGACAGCTGTGAGGACAAAAGATTACATACAGGTAGACACCATACAGTTTGGGCTAAACTTGCTACAGAATGGGTAACTTGTTTTGCCATGCATCCAATGCTCCAAAAGTCCCAGGACCTGTTGCTATTTTTAAAAGGATCAGGAACAAAGACATAGCAAATGAATACAGAATCTAGTTTCATACATGCAAATATTTAGTTAACATAAGAGTTATATTTGTACTGGATTTACTTTTAGTATGGCTTAGAGAAATTAGAGGTGAGAATCAAATTAGGCCTGTTATTTCCAATCCTTTGAAGTTTGTGGGTGCATTTGGATTGTTGAGAGAATCCTGTGTGTGCAGCCCACAGAATAGCTGCTACTGGGGCTTTGGTGGATCAGTGAGGCTTAATGAAAAATAACATGCTAAAGAACCTAGGTACATAGTTGTGCTCCCAGATCTAAAGCACAAACTGCTCTTTTGAACATGCACTTTTCTGTTCCAACAACCATTTCATAGAAGGCATTCTGATGAGGTTCAGAGATATGTAGCCTAGCCATGAAACTGAGTACAAAGCAGAGTTGAATCCCAGATGTTATATCACATATTTGCCCCCACAAAGCACAGTAAAACCAACAATATTTCACAGAAGGCAAACTAGAGAAGTACACACAGTGGATTCCAAAACAAATAGCATAGGAAACAGCAGCTGGAGGCACTGAGAGGAGCCACAATATCCTCATTGCCAAACAGACACAAGTGCGGAAAGAGAGACTACTGAGCTCTGGACTTGCTGACAGTCTCCTCTGGAGAGATGTCCTATCGCAGCCCTTTGCTTATCAGAAGTGGCCCTCCTGAAAAATAAAATGATTTTACAGGAGGGCCTGTAAAACTACGTGATTAATTAGGGTTTCAGAAGCACATACGATCTGTGAGTCATAGTTTGGATGTTACACCTGTAAGCTACAGTGACTGCACAAGAAGCGTTTGTACAGCATTTGAAGCAACCCACAGGGGGCAGTTGTACAGAAGTCAGAAAGCCTGAATATATTTCTTAAATGATTTTCACTCAGGAACCTTTGGCAAGATGCTCCAGTTAAGAATATTTTCCTCTGTTCATTTTCTGAGCATATAAAGAAAATGTTGTGCAGTGTAAACCTGGGCACTGGGATAGGTAAGTCACATCACCTATGTCCTATCTATATCTGAATAATTTTATACCTTGCCTAATATTTACCAGAGAGCATTTTGGGACATCTTGGAGTTAATAGCACAACATGTGAAAATTGCCCAATCCTCAAAACAGTTTAAATATTGAAATGCAAAGGCAGAGAAGTCCTAAGAAAAATCAAATCCTTTCTTCGCGCTCACACCATCATGTACAGATGGTGACTATTTCCCAAGCAACTGCTACAATAAATAAAGCCCATAAGTGGCATGACGGGCAGCCCCTTTCCCCCTCCAGCCTGGCAAATAGCTGCTTGGCAGGCTTTAAATATAAGTCCTGCAGAGTAACAGCTTTTAGTATGGAGGGAATATGCTGAGCAGCAGTCAATTTCCAGACTAAATGAGACATAAAGGTCACAAGGAATGGGAAAATAGCAAAGCTGCTTTTACCTAAATAAATAAAGATCTGAATCAACCATAATCAAGGGACATGTTGTGCAGCTGTAGAGTTGCATTAACTGGTTCCTCTAAAAATTGTCCTGGAAAGGTATTTGCTGAGATCCTAATGAATACCATTATTTCCTCCTAGTCATGTCTTTCCTTTACCACCAATATTTTTAAAGACTGCATCTCCATTTAATATTAATACAAGTGTATCCAATGGCTGAAAGTGGTGGCAGTGTCCTCTGCAGACTATATCTGGCTGTATTAAGAAATGGCTATATTAAGTAGATGGAGTGACCTACAAGTTCTACAGAGAAAACATGCCAAAAATTTAAGAGAGATTATTTTGCACCATTACTTTAAGAAACAGATAGTCAATACATTGTTATACAGTTTTTCTTACTTCCTTGCCATTTTGGGATTGTTAAAACCCAGCTACCATTTTTGTTATTGTTACATGCCATAATTTGTCTCCAATGAATGGAGACCTTAGGAATCAATGCCTTGCAGAATGTCATTTCCTTGACTCAGTTATTGTGAACTCAAGGCTGTAATTTCCTGTATGGAATTGAGCCATCTTGCATCTCTTCCTCTGATTCTTTAGCCTTTGAGTTTCTCGGCATTATTGTCTTCTCCCCACCTCCCCTGGATGCACACCTCAGCATGATGAGGTTATTTCAGAGAGTCAGAAAAGTCAAGAGCAATGCTGCCGGAAGATTAGACTCTCACTGGCCTGGACTCAGCAGAGTCACCCAAGGTTTGATGGACAAAAGTGAGACACAGACTAAGATGCATCTGCCTTCTGAAGGAGTATCTGCAGAAGAGAATGGATATCTCTAATGGTGATGGTGGCAGAGAAGTCCCTATAGGAAACTATTGGGCAGCAGTGTTATTTGACTATCCTACTGGTGGAAGACGTTTCACAGACAATTGCAGCCACACTCAAGCTATTGGGGAAGAGAAAAGGACAAGCATGATTAGTGCTGTCACTAGATCAAAGCCAAAAGAAAGTCTAGTGGCTGACACTGCATAACACATATAAATGGAACACAAAACATGAGAAGTATGAATTAAGGCAGACTGGACACCATAAAGCAAGAAATGTAATGGTTAAACAGTGCAGTACTTGGTGTATGAGAACTCAAGTGTACTGGATTGGGACATTTTCAGTCAAACACAAAGTGTTTTCCTTTGGAAATGACAAACTCAGAAGAAACAGAGTGGCTCGAACACTGAGCCACAATACAGTGCGGGCAGTAATAGGCTATCATGCAAAGTCTGACTGAATCATATCAATCAGAGTTTGTGGAAAACCTGTCAACAAAACCATAATTTAGATATACATTCCAATAACAGATGCTGAAGAAGAGAAAATCAAAATCTCTTAACACAAACATCTAAAATGAACTTGGTAACACACCAAAACAAGTCATGCTGACAATCTTAGATGAGTGGAATGCACAAGTATAGGAAACAAAGCAAAATCAAATGTTGTGGTGGAATTTGGCCTAGGAGTCAGAAATGACACATGATAATGACTCCCATAATTCTATGAGGCCAACCATCTCTTCTTTGCAAGTACCTTCTTCAGACAACCAATCAGGAAACTGCACACATGGACATCACCAAATGACCTATGCAGAAAACAAATACACTATTCAACTGAAAGTAAGAGATGGAAAAACTCTATTATTGCTGCCAAAACTATGGTTGCTTCTGGCAGCAACCATAAATTATTCACATAAAAATGGAATACAGCTGAAAAAGATCACTAACAGAGTGCCAAAATACAACTTCAACAGCATTCCAAAGGAATTTAAAGTCTACATAAGGATAGATTTATGTTACTTGAATGCAATTGACCATGAACCAGAAGGAGGCACTTGCCCACTAGATTCTCTTATTACATGGCATAAGAAAACTTACTATATCACTAGGATAAAATAAAGAGAAGAGAGAAACAATATCCAAAGAACTACCCAAGAGAGATAAAGTGCTGATAGTCTCCATATTGTATGAGCAAGAACCTGCAATATGAGAAAGTGAAGTGAAAGCACTTGGAAGGAATAAAGCAGCCAGAGTAGACAGGGTACCAATAGAATTTTCTTCAAGATGCAAAGCCTGAATGAGTAGAAATCCTAATAAAAATATGCCAACGAACATGCAAAATGGAACTGGAAATATTCAATATACATTCCAATCTCTGAGAAATGAGGTGCAAAGCAGTGCAGCAACTATAGGATCATTGTATTAATTTCTCAAAGTGATGTTCAAGGTGTTGCAACAAAGAATACTACCCTATATGGAGAAAGAAATGGCTGGATTCTGAAAAGAAAGAGGCACTTGAGATGCTATCACAAATACATTTTGGCTCCCAAAGCACACCAAATAATTTCAGAAGTTTAGTCAATCTTTTATGGATTACAGAGATGCCTTTGTGTGGATTATGAGAAGCTATGGATAGTCCTGGGGTTGGTCTGAGCCCTTGGTCATCCTGATGATAACCTGTATTATGGACAAGAATGTGGAGAAACAGAATGGTTTCCTATAGGCAAAGGTGTCAGACAAGGCTGTATTTTATCTCCATATATATTCACTCTGTATGCAGAACATAACATAACGAAAACTAGATTAGGAACAAAAGAAGAGGAAGTGAGAACTGGCAGAAGATACATCAGTCATTTAAGAAATGTAGATTATATCATACTACTGGCAGAAAGCAGCAATGAAATTAAATGACTTCTGATGAAAATGAAAAAAGAAATCAGAACTGTAAGTAACATTAACAAAAATCATGACTACAGATTATTTACAGAACTTATCTGTTAACAATTAAGAAAGTGAAATTGTGTAAGATGTTGCATGCCTTGGCTCAATGATTAATTCAAATGGAGACTATGGCCAAAAAATTAGAAAAAAGACTGGGAAGGGCAGTAACGAAGGGAAAAAATCAGCATACATAAGGTCATTTCACTGGAGAAGGCCAAAATAATCCACACTATTGTATTCTTGATTGCTGTGTATGGATGTGAAAGCTTGGACAGCAAAAAGCTGATTGGAGGAAAACTGATGCATTTAAAGCATTGTGCTGGAGGAGAGTTTTGCGAATACTCACAACTGTAAAATATGAGCAAGTGGATTGTAGACTAAATCAAGAGAAAACTTTCCCTGGAAGCAACAATGATAAAACTGAAGTTGTATTTTAGGTACATTGTGAAAAGGCAAGACTCACTGGAGAAGACAATAATGCTGGGAGAAGTTGAAGACAGATGAAGAAAAGGAGTGCCAACTCGGAAATAAATTGATTCCATAAAGGAAGTCACAGCCTTGAGTTTACAAAAGCTGAGCAGAGCTGCCAAGGACAGGACATTTTGGAGGGCATTCATGCATAGGGTCACAGTAAGCTGGAGATGATTTGATTGCATTTAAGAACAACATTGTATTCTTCAGTAATTACTAACAGTAAATTTCATCTCACTAGCTTAATTAGGTATAACACTTGAATTCTAAATACAAACCCAGGCTACATATTGGCAGGGGAAGTGGGGAAACTTATTAGGTCATATGTGCACAGTTTTAAATCCAAGCAGAACACTGGTTGTATCCATATGGCAGCTGCAATGCAACAGTTGATCTACCCCACCTTAAACTGCAATATTAAGCACATCTATTTTAGATGTTAGTGCTTTTCAGCAGAAAATTAATAGGTCTGGCATCAGCATGCCATCTTAACTGGTCTGAGGACTGCAGTCTTTCTTGCCTATAACATAAGTACAGGCTTGAGATTCTCAGGCCAGCTTCTAACAAACTCGGTGCTATTTTCATATTAGCAACTACCAGAATTCTGGGATTGACTTCTGTCCACTTTTGATAAATACTAGAGCACTAGATTACAAGTATAATGATACGTGTTCCTCCTTTTCCCCTCTTTTCCTCATCTGTGACTTAAAGCATCTGCTTCCTGATTTGAAAGAACCATAATACAGTGGTATATTTGATTCACTGCTTTTAAAGTTTAAAGTTTGGTTTACTGAATCAGCTATGAGCTCTATTGTTTCTTCCCAACAGCTTTGATGGCTTAAGCTGTGGACCTCTACAGGAAATGGGCACTGCAGTAAGTGTACAAAGGGCTAAACTAGGAAGAGGCAGCTTGATGCAGGAGGATTCTTCACAAGGCTAAAACTGATTATGAGCTGAGGCTTGAGAAGAATATCAAGAGCAACAAAAAGGGCTTCTATTCTTATGTAAGTAAGAGAAAGGGGAGACAGGTGGTGGGGTCACTTAAAAGCAGGGAAAGATCTGGTAACTGATGTAAGGAAACAAGCACAGATGTTAAATGATTATTTTGCTACTGTATTTTCCCCAGAGCAGGTTGGGGGAGAGCTATGCGGGGGGGGGGGGGAGATGAGGTTGGGTTTATGGGGGCACAGACTGGAGTCACTCCCCTATATGTTGATGAGCTTCTCAGGGCCCTGGACATTATAAAAATGCCCAGTCCTGATGGGTTACACCCGAGGGTACTTTGGGAATTGGCAGGGGTATTCTCGCATCTGTTGGCCTTCATTTTTGGAGGCCTCATGGAAATTTGGAGAAGTACTGGAGGACTGGAGGGTAGACCCCATGGTCCCAATCATCAAACAGGGTAGCAGAGGAGACAATGGAATTATAGTCCAGTTAGTCTTACATCCATTCTGTGAAAGATGATGGAAAAGCTCATAATATGGAAAGCTCGAGAAACCCTAGAGAAGGAAGGGGGGTCAGCAGCCATACAACATGGCTTCTGCAAAAATAGGTCCTGCTAGAAGAACCTTGTGGAATTCTATGATGAGGTTTCGAGGTGGCTAGATGGAGGAGACATGGTGAATGTGGTTTACCTGGATTTCATGAGGGTCTTTCACAAGCTGCCACATGATATCCTGGTTGAAAAATTGATGAGTTTGGAGATAGATCAATGTGCTGTCTGATGGATTGGGCATGGCTGATGGAACACACGCAGAGGGTGAGTATCAGTCCGGAATCATTAGGATGGCAGTGACTGATAAGTGGAGTCTCCCAGGGCTCAGTTCTGGGAGCAATTCTGACCAACCTCTTTATCAATGTCTCAGAGGAGGAGGGATCCAGTCTGCTGACCAAATTCACAGGTGATAACGAAGTGGGGGAAGTAGCCACAACTGGGGAGCAGGTACTCCATATCCAAAAGGATCTTGACAGAGTGTGGAAGTGGACAGGGAACAACAGGATGGAATTCAAAGTGGACAAGTGCAAGGTCTCATGCTTGGGACTCAGGAATAAGTGCCACAAGCACAGGACGGGGCACAAGTGTCTGGAGAGCAGCACTCATGGAAGGGATCTTGGGGCACTTGTTGACAGGAGGTTAAACATGAGCCAGCAGTGCGAAATGGTAGTTAAGAAGGCAAATGCCACCCTTGGATAGCCAGAAGCATGGCTTCCAGACTGAGAGAGGTGTTAGTACTGATCTATAAGACTCTGATGTACCCACAACTGGACTACTGTGTCCAATACTGGGCTCCACATTATAAGAGGGGCATAGCTAGATTAGAATCATTTCAGTGCAGAATCACAAGAATACAGACCTTGAGGCAGGGGGGATGACATATGAGATGATATTGAGGGAGCTGAATGTTCTCAGCCTGGATAAGAGGAGACTCAGAGGGGATCTTATAGTGCCATCTAGGTATGTCAGGGTTGTCACACAGTAAAAGGTCATGACCTGTTCTCCCCTGTGGTGGAGGAAGAAACACGGTCCAGTAGGGCAAAGCTCAAGGAACTAGGTTTTAGGCTGAACATCAGGAAGCACTTCCTGAAAGGACCTCTAGGATATGGAATGGGCTTCCTTGGGAGGTGGTGGACACCCCATCAGTGAGGGTGTTCAAGGAAAAATTGGCTGAGCCATCTGGATCCAGGGGTCAGACTAGATGGCCCAGGAGATGCCTTCTGACTTGCTATGTTTCTGTGTTAATTGTTTATTCCCCAAGCCTTAAATTGCAGCATGGTGTGCATGCTTAAAAATCTAGGCCATTTGAGTATTAGAAATAGGATACTAGCTGCGTCTTTGTATGCTTGGACTCTTCTCTCTGAAGTTTCTGCAAGGCCTTCCCTTCACACACATGATTTTACTAATAATAGATTAATTATGCTGTGATCCATTTTTGTGATCTTAGTACTGAGCCTTTAGCACAGAAGTGTCCAACCTTTTTTTTGGCTCAAGAGTCAAATTCCATTACAGGTAAGATCGTGGGGACTTCACTCTAGTGATGGGTAGGGCTGATCCCAGAAGTAGAGTCAAAACACAAAATCATCACCGTCACCATCATCATCTAGCATAGTTTAGTTTCTCTTACACCAAGCAACTAAGCCTCTAGGAAATACATTTTAATTTTCCAGGATGGAAAAAGCTACACAACAGCCAGAAAATCACTGAGTGTTTGGTGATCAAAGAAAGTAGGGAGGCTGGGAAAAGGGAGCACAGCCATCTGGAAAACCCTGGCACAGTGGGGCCGGGAATTCCAGAGCAGCTAGCTTGAGCTTTTGGGCTTGAAGTCTGTGCTCAAGGTTTAATGTATTTGCTGCCATACATTCAAGTTCATTGTGATCATGACAAAGGCTGAAGATAATCAGCATTCAAAAATTGTCTAAAGGGTATTTTGGACTGGAGGAAGTTTACAAATTTATATACTGCTTGCTCCTGTAATGTGAATGCCATACTAGTGCAATGGTCAGTAATGTATTCCTGCATATGGCCACAAGAACTGGCACAGATTGCAGTGCTCTTTCATAAGATTTACTTTATAGACAGAGTGCAAATATTTCAGTCTGTGAGATTTAAAACTCCTTGAGACAGGATTCGAGTGGGTACAAGCAGTTTATTCCATACAAAAAGTGTTTGCAAAGGCTGGCTCAATGGCTCAGTAGTCTGAGAAACAAAGAGCAATCTTTTACTGTTTACAAGAGATTTTATACATTCCTTTCTCCATGCTCAACACTACCCCCACTTTGCCATTGGCTGGTTACTAGGAAGTCACAATCTTCCCCATCCACCTATATCATACTACTCCTTAATATGTTCCCCCCTCCCGCTCATACATCCCATGTTCATGCTAATGAGCCTATTACCTATGGGAGGTGTGTCATTTACTATTCATAAACTTCTTACACATGCGCAGTACCTTCTAAGAGGTCAACAGGCCGAAGTGGCATTGAAAATTCTTACTTGACACCAAAATGTTTCTTAAATCTTGTGGGGAGGATGAGACAATGAGAACAGGCCTTTATTCATTCTAAAAGATACAGATTCTACACTTAAGAAAGAACAATCCTTCACTCATATTTTAAAAGATACAGACTTTACACTTCCCACAAATCTGTGTATAATTCTATTCCAGTAAACTTTCTACATTGACGTAAGTGCAACTTTGCACAGCTCAAGTAAAGTGCTGCCTGCAACTGACTCCAGGAAGGCTCTGGATTTGGCATTTTATATTTGTATTCTTTCCCACAGCATGCAATTTCAGAAGGAACAAGCATGAAATTACAATAAAAAATGACATTGCAGGTTCCTGAACTTCATCACCATTCCAGTTAATTGAACATGAATTAAAACAGAAAGAGGGGCTTCAGACTTAAGCTCTGTGCTAAGTATAGCTGTTCTATGAGTATGGATTTCAAGTCTGCTTCCAACATTGTTGTCATTAATTCCAGCATTCTAAAGCTACACATCTTTTGATATGCTTGAAATGCTTTCTAAAAATTTATCAAGGAGGTGTCATTACTCTTTCTCATTTTGGTTGGTAATGGTAGCAAGCAGAAGTGGAAACCACTGAACCAGGACTGGTAGTAGTTCAAGTGAGGTACACTTTCTTTACAGGCGGATATTGGCGCGATTTATTATACTGTGAATGCTGAATTTCCAAAGCAGTATGAATGTAAAACTAAGAAAGCTAGGTAATTCTGATATCTAAGTGATAGGTCTGAAATGAAAGCCAAGACACTGTCTACACTAATTTGTGGGTTTCTTCCCACACTGATAGAATGATGACAATGCATTTAAGAAGTGGAGGGGGAAAATATTTTTTTGCCCCCCTCATGAAAACATTTGCAGTAATTTAAGAATAGAAGAAAGAAAGAGTTGTTCCAGGATGAAGAAAAGAAAACCTGACATCAGTCATGAGCTTTCAATATTACTTCTTGTTATGAGATTTGGCCCAATCATTTTTCAGATTAAAAAAACTCCCTTTGGATGTGGTTTTTCAGAAAATATTATGAAGAAGTAAACCACAAGGTATGTGGACAGACATTGAGTTCTTCAATATTGCTACCAGCCCTGCATCAATAATTTTGTCAAGCCAAAGAAATTATGCTTCCTCATAATTACTGCTATTGGGAGCTGGCCTGCTAAGGCTATCAAAGCAAAATCTTTATTATGTTAAAGCTAACTGGCTAGGCTAGCTCTGTAATACAAGAGAAGGGTATTGCAGAAGTCAGTAACAAAAGATACAATAAACCTGGCCAGAGTTGCTACTGAAGCAACAGAGGAGATAATACAAGAAAGCCAATCTATCATAGAATTGGAGGGAAGCCAGAGTGACAGAACTGGGTCTGGCAAAGCTCCACCTAAGCTTAGGACACAGATCAGGAATGTGCAGGTTGCCACATTTTATTCCCCTTTCCTGCCTCAGGGATTCGATCTTCTACCTCCTGAGCTTTCCTTCTTGTACCACCACAAAGTGTCACAGATCTGACTATCACTTTACTTGATCTGATAAAAACATAAAAGTTGCATGCATGCCTATGGCTCACTATTTTGTTCATGCATCATTTACTATATTAGTGTCTGTGCTGGTGCAACTCTAAAGTGATACCCTGCAGCTAAAAGTATTCTATTGCTGTATACAAATAAAATGTTGGGGTGATGAAGGCCAGAATTATAAACCTCTGGTTTCTTACTGGTTTCCCATTTTTTGTGTTTCTTCTTCCCATCAGCACCTCTCATTCCTAAATTCCCTTGATGGTTAGGGGGTCCTGCTGAGTGGGAGGCTGACGAAGAAGAAGGAATCATGGAAAACTGGGCCAAGGAACTCTTTGCCTTATTCACAGAGGAGGTTTCCACCAGATTTCCTCAAATGTCCTCTTCCCCTTCAGCCTTCTGTGTCACAGCCCACTCCACTCAGCAGGGTCCCCATGACCCTCAGGAGACATTTCTGGAAGGTTCTACAGAGTATTGGATGGAAAGTCAGCTTCCATCTGTCTTCTTCCACAGGTGGATATCTGGACCCAACACAATATATCTTAAATGATTCACTCTACCAGAAGAATGTACATACAAACTTTTCTGTGTTTGCTTAAATTCCTTTCCCTTGTGAACAAGTACATTCCCCATCTCCAGCACTAGACCATACTCTTTGTCCCACAGGCTACTTTTAAATACCAAGCTTAAAATACTGTGGTTAATATTTTGCAAATACTTATTTTGTGTGTGACTATAAATAAAAGAATCGGAAAACACTTCTTTCCTTGCAACAATGCTATGCCATTAGACACAGAATCCTGCTCTCCTTCATTACGTTTGCATGGGCAGGACAGGCACTAGAGTCAAGTAGCAGTAAGTGAAGAGTCATTCCCATTGCTCTTCAGCAATAATTGTGTAAAGCCTGTGTTTGTTTCTCAGCTTGACTGCAGCACATTAATGTTTCTCCAAAGCAGCTATCCTACAAGAAAATGGCAAGCTTTGATTCATGAAACATTCTGCACATACCAGTAATACACTTGGCACACACAGCATTAATAAATCAATTGGATAAGGAGCCAAGACCCCCGCTTCTCATGGGACTATACATGGTGCAAGAAGTTATGGATATCTTCTGCTGACTTGGGCTCTTAACTATTTTTAGCACCATCTATCTGGCAGCTTGTGGTTCTTGTCTGAACAGAGCTCAGAGGAATTTTCTTTTCCCCCCCTTGCAAAACCTTCAGCAAGTAGTTCATTCTAAAACCATGCCATGGCTGTGTGTTACAGATTGTATCTCCATACAAATAATGTACAAGTGCACTGCTTATCAACATACTCCAGTGCACTGTCACGAACCTCCCAACAAACACCACAGACTGAGAGCCCTGTGAGACTGGTGTGGGGTGTATTGGGTGATGACCAGGAACCTGGCCTTCATTGTATAGGAGATGCAACTCTGACATACATTCTCCAGGGTAATATACCTGAAGCCTACTCTGCATAGGTTCAAATGCTTAGTAAAAATGGTTTTATTTGCCCAAGTCCATTAATTTGGGTATACTGTTTTTATGTGCCGACTACCTGTGTAGTATAATCCTATGCATGTGAATTAAGTTGCACTGTGTTCCATGAGGTTTACTCATAGGTAAGTCACAACAGAACTGCAGCATTATTTCTTCTTTTATTCATCTTCTTTCACATTTTTATAGGTTTTATGTTGTTTCATTTCAATATTTCATATAATTTGTTATTTTAAGTATGTAAAACGTTTTGAATCAATATATAGAATGTAAAAAATGTAAATATACAATCCATTTACAGTGACTGTTTACTCATAAGGAATTCTGATTCTATTTAGTGGGGAATAGATCCAATTAACTGTGTATTGGAATTCAGCTTTAGCTTCAGTTCAAACATTTCCCATGGAACTGACCTCTGTATGATGCCAGGCACCTAAAGAGAGATTGCAAACAAGTTTTGTATTGATCTGTTCTATAAAAAGTTTGAGACTGAACACTAAAACACCACCATTGTGGAGCAAAGTTCAGGTACAAATTTGCTTTTCTTCAATTCTTGAACTTAACTCTTTGAAGAGTAGCTGCTCAGACAGCAAAGCTAGATGAAACACCTGGGTGCTTTAACCAGAACATGGGTTAGCCAACTTCCTTGGAAGCAAAGTATTAAATAGTCCAATGTTCACTTTTACTTGGATTAATTCAGTATCAGTCTCTACTTTGCAATCATGGTTATGTCTTGGACATGTTACTATGATTTAGCCTTAGTTCTCTGACTATAATATAGCACTAAATGTGACCAACCTAATTCATAAGTTGTAAGAACACAAATTATAATGGACAATCCTACCCCACTGTTTTTTAATCATACCCAATTTTCCACAGCAAGGCAGCTTTCACAAGGTTTGATGAGGTGGGAGTTTTCATTGTTTATATTTGCACTCCCAAACTTTACCATTAAATGCTAGGTCTTTCATGTTATATTGGATGTACCCTGCAAATGGCATGCAATTTTTTACTGCAAAGATGTAATTTGTAAGACATTTTTTAAACATTACCATGAGGCAGCTAGGTCAGGAGAGTCTCTTATAGTGATCTGACCAAAGCCAACCAAATAAAGATTCTGAATTCCTAAACATGTATATCTCAGTGAAAAGTCCACAGCCTATGCAGAGTGGAACGGAGCTTCCAGGAGAGATGGCAGACTTCAAAGCAGACCCCAATACTAGCACATCTCTGAACAAAGTAAAAAAAAGGCTGGAGAAAAAGCAAGCTATAGTGAAAGAGATAAAGTGAATCTACCTTTATTCAGTTTTATCCTTCTACCCACTTTTCCTACCATGAACTGAGTACTGGGAAACAATAATCTTTGTCAAGATTCCTGGGGGCATGAGATTAAAGCAACCTGTGGTAACCCCAAGCAATTTCACTCAAGGAACCTAGTAGCAACAATGATTTTGTGCAGGATCACAGGGGCTGGAGGAGAAGGGGTTGAGAGAAAGAGCGTGAATAGGTGTGTTCTGTCACTGTCCACTGATGGTCAGTCCATCACCTTTACTATCCAGTAGAGTAGCTCCCACCCATGACCCACTGAAATGTTGTCCCATCCTGGATTACAACCTTAGCTGATACAACTAGAAAGGTACATTTTCCAGTAATGTTAATTCAGTGAGGGGCATGGGAATGGTGCATTGTTTTGCATTAGCCTTTAAAGTGTTGCAAGTCACTTTGCTGCTTTGACACAGCAGTACATTCTAAAAGACAACTTTGCATTGTTTTCCTTTGACAATAGGTGGAGAAGCTCTCATGTTGGACAAGACCTATTTTAGTTTTGAAGTGGGAGTGGCAAAAGAGTGAATGAGAGAGTGAGAAGGATGGATAATGCCAAAGTATGATGCTGATACTCTGTTACTCAAGGGCCTGTGAACGAATACAGCTGTTCTTGCTTACACATAGAGTTAAATATCCTAGTTGTAATGATTTAAGTGATATGTAGGCATGCCTAACTTATGATGGATTGCTCCACATGTTGGCATAGGTGGTGGTGAGATATAAAGAGATGGAAGAAAGGTGCCAGTGCGATAAACAAACAAATAAATCATGCTGGCTGTGAATGATTTTATCCCAGCTTTTGACAGCCATGGTGCCTGACTGTAACAATATCTGCCCAATTTAATAAACCTGCTTATTAAAACGTAACTATTCTTTGTAGATGTATATATAAATCTGCTTACTGCAATCTCACCCTGATTTATTAAGCTTCATTCAGACACTTAGTGGGTGCCACAGGATCACCTGTGGGCCACCATGGGGGTATTGTCAGACTCATAGTCCTGGGGGGTATGTGGAGGGCTTTGCAGTATAAACTGGCCACTGCACTTTGATGCATTTTCTTAATGCTCTGCACACTACATTTTAATGCATAATATCCTCTCATGTATTGCTGTTATGTAAGCTGAGTGCTTCTGAATAAACTTAGTTATGGAATTGATTCCTTTATTAACTATATCATCAACCAGTGCATTAAATGGACCCATAGCAACTAGTAAGAGTTTAAGACTGTTTTTTTTTTTTTAAAGTTTGTAAATAGGCTATTTCAGATTATGGTAAAAATAAAAGTTGTGCATATTTGGCTTCCTTTATAGTATGGGAACAATTTTGCACAGAGGGCTCATTGTCTTCTTTCAGAAATAAGAAAACAACCATTCTGAACATGTGACATTACTAATGCTGTTTTGGAGTCTAAGACTGTACTGATGAATTGGTTCACCCTGGAGATTACAGGCTGTGCAAACACATTTGGAATGCTTTACTTCCATGAACTACTGCAAGCTTCAGACCCTAAAAACAAATGTTTGGGGTAGGGGCACAGATGTGAGAAAAGAGAAAATGGCTCTACTGCCACATCAATTCAGTTTACAACAGGAGTATATGTTGAAATCTTGCTAAGGTATTTATTACCTGCCCCACACATCGTATATTTTCTAGGGCTGCCATGATTTAGAAAGCTCCCGCAGGGCTCAAGCAGTTCCCTTAAGGTTGTGCAATAGAGTACACTGTCCAAAATAATTATCTGTGGCTACTGTTTCACTTGTGGCTACATGTCAGTCTGTGCTCACTAGGTACGTTGTGACTGTGCCTAATTTTGACCTGAAGGCAGTTGTATGTGAATAATTCTTCAAGAGACAAACAGGATGGAATCTACAATGGAATTAATGTATTGGTTTTAAAGGACATCAGCCAAAGGAGCTGCAAACTGTCCCGTAGTGCTCCTAGAAAGTACTGGAATATTTTTGATGTTAGATTACATTTATTTTAAAAAGTGGTGAATATATGTAGTAGCTTTAAAAGAGCTCTCACAAAAGTTACATCCTACACTGTTTGCTTAGGAAGTCAGTGGGCCATGGGGATATTGCACTGGTGTAACAAGCTATCAGTTGGTTTACAAGACTATAAAAATGGTGCATGTCAAGAGTTCAGTTGGGGCAGGGAAGGAGCAGAGTCTTAAAACAGAATAGGATAGTTCATTTTTCATAAAACTGAGAAAACCTGACAGGAAAAACTACTAACCTCAATTGTAAATGAATCTGATTATTATTATTATTATTATTATTATTATTATTATTATTATTATTATTATTACCAGAGAAAGCTACGAGATCCAGTATCCAGCACAATTTTATAGTATTCCAATAACAAACATCACAGTCAATGCAATTTTATAGATAGAGTGAGCATGGGCATGCATTTGCCAAGTAATACCCTAAATATATTAGGCACAAAACTGTATGAAAAATCTGTTTTCCTTCATGCCTGTAATTCTACCCATGGCATGTCTCAACTTCCCCAAATTCCAGTCAGAATCAGATACATTGTAAATTTAGCTTCACCACACGCACAGACAGCATTATGAGTCCTTCCATGATAATGTAACCTTGGAAATGATCAAGTATTCACCCTTAATTAATCAAGAATTTAATTCTTAATATTTAGTACTCATGCACACTGATAGACAAGTAATAAAATAAATGTGCCTGGTTTCCACACAACTGCTATAAGGGACATTCAGATAAATTTATGCTTTTTGGGCAGCAAACCAGCATACTAATGCCGGCACCACTTAATGATTCCAAGATGAATTTTACAGGGCAGCAGACTGGCTAAAGCTCTTTGAATCAAGTCCTTGATGGGTATATTTCATTTTACATCATCGCATGATACTTTGCATCTTATTATTTGCAGGCTGCTTGATCCTCCCACCTCAAAGTGCTAAAATGAGTATGTTGTGCCAGCAATATAGAAGAGTGCACAATGTGCACAAATTAGAAAAGACACAACACAGATTTCATAAAAACTAGAAGACAATCATTGGGTTTGTTCAATGCCTAATTCTGTCTCTCTGGTGAGAATATGGAGCATGCAATGAACACTCAGAGAAGCACTGGACTGCCATCTTCATGAACTGAAAATATTCCTTGCAAGACACCAGTGAGCACTGGACTCCGGATTTTCCCTACCTGCTCTTCTTTGATGCAGCTGTGAAGAATTTGCACATTTTTGCTTCCAGTTTCCACTAACCCCACCATCCAAACCATTAACAGTCATTAATGTTAACCATAGTTTGTTCAATAAGCATGCTTCATAACCCATGTGTATCAGAGGTGTATTTAACGTGTCGGGACCCAAGGAGCGAAACTAAACACCCATGAACAGCCAAAGTAAAGTCAAAAATAAATATAACCATATATTTCTTTGCTCATTCACAGATGCTAAGTTCTTCCTAATTTCTGATCACTATTAGAATACAGTAGAAACCTAAATAAAGCCTGGCAGTAACTGTGTAAGTTGCTTTTACTAAAATGGTTGCAACCCCACTCAAAGATGGTTAGAAGGAACTGGCAATAAATGACTGCTTAACATAGGGAAGATACTCACCAAGTGGTTGTCCTGCAATGATCCTGGCATTCTCTCCTGCCACAGCAGCCCTTGCATGCCTCTCACTCATGTACTGTACAAATGCATAACCCTTGTGCACAGAGCAGCCGACTATTTTTCCGTACTTGGCAAAGATCGCCTCTATGTCACCCTTTTTGACAATGGCTGTATTGAGATTGCCAATGAAGACTCTGGAGTTGATGGATTTGGGGTCATTCTTATTGGTGACATTACTGGTCTGTGTTTTGCCGGTCATGGTTGGCCACTTGACTTCACCCCTTAAAGCAAGATAAAAAGGGTTTATGTTTAGTTGCATATATTCACCTCCAGGTAGGTATACATTGAATAACACTGGCTACTAAATTGATCTAAATAAAAATCATGAGAAGTGTATAGTTTGATGATGAAGAATGATGAAGAACTATAAGAAACCAATTTCAAAGTGTACATTTCTATGAATGTACAATATGTTCCTATATCAGGCTCATTAAAATTTAGCACTTTACCAATATTAACTGATTCCAACTCAAAAGTCAGGTCCCTGGCTCAGTAGTAAATATTTATCTGTCTTCATCATGCAAAGTAAGAGACTAAAACACTACAGTTTATTAATGAAATGAACATTCATGGTCAGGTTGTGAGCATATCTTAGCCACAGTGAAAGTCTGTCCTTCCTTTATCTGACTCCTGTCAATCAGCAGACATTATCTTTTCCAGTTTGTTAAATACTACACATCACCACAAAAAGACCAGAGCAGGTTATATACAGCTGCTTAATGCAATCAATATGTTTCCATTAGGAACTAACCCTTCTTTCTTTTCAGGGTAGCTCAGAAGGGTAAGCAAACTAACAGGCTAGAAGCAAAAATGGAGCTAACAGCTAATTCTCATCAAGTGGCAGAGTGGGATGTTACTTGCATATTAAAACAGCCTCCATTACTGCGTAGTTCATCCTGGAGAGAATGGTTTGAATTCTTTGGATAGCTACACTGAAACTGGCAAGATTTGGTATTTATACTAAATAAGTTGACCTCGTGCTTATGTTTTTTTTTCTTATAAAACTATCCAGGATAGCACACATTCTTCTGCAATTAACCAAGCAAACACAATTTCCTAAGCTATTATCCTAAGTTCCCTGGATACATTCTACCAATTTGAAACTGCTTTTGAGCACTTAAGAGTTCATGAGCATTTTCAGGATTCTGTGCTTCTTAAGTAATTTTCATACTAAGAGACTTTCAAGCTTTGTATAAATCAAAATAGACCTAAGCTGGTTTATTTGCAAGTATGCCACCTGTCATCTCACTTCTGCTTTCAAGCTAACCACACAGCTTCTTCATTTACCAGCTAGGTAGCAAAATATGAAAGAAACCCATATTTCCTAATATTGAAAATGCCTCTGGTAAGGAAGAGGCCATTTATATCACAATTAAGGACATAACATTTCTTATGGGGTATAGATAAGAATTACATTAGTGGTTTGTTCTCCTTCATTGTGATCATATTTTAGATGCTATCACTGTCATTGCTCAAGTGAGGTTTAAATTTGAGATGTTAGTAGTTCTTGCTTCAAATTGAAAACTCAAATAATGGTATTTGTGAAGTCCCAATCTAAAGGATCCCGCTGAGTATTCAGGCTCTGGTCCACCCCGCACAAAACACCAAGTAACATGGAACCTGCTGATGACCGCTCCACAGAGAAAATGGTTCCCTACATGTAACTCCAAAAGCTGGCCCAAGCATGTTGTTATGGCAATAAAAAACCATCTCATATTTACTGATTGACTGTAAATTTTTAATATATTTCTATCCCACCTTTCTTCCTTCCCAGAACTCTAGGAGGAATATAGGAGCTTCCCCGACAGTACTTTGATTCATGCTCAGGGACTCTTCATGACGCTTGATGATTATATAAAGAGTTTCTTAGGACTCAAATAGATAAGACTTGGAAGATGTGTGACCAGATCTCCAGACTTTAAAACAACAGAACAGTAAATACAACAACCTTAAAAGCAGGCCTGTTTGAGAATGAAAGTATTTTTCCCCATCAGGACTGCAGCCTCAGGGGGTGACGGGATTTCAAGAATTGGAAGCAGAGTACTGCTTCCCCAATTATGTATGATAATTTACACACAACAGAAAAGCAGGTTGCTTACCTGTAACTGATGTTCTTCGAGTGGCCATCTGTGCATTCACACATATGGGTGCTGCGCCTGCGCAGTGCCTAGGCCGGAAGATTAGAAAGCTAACGGTTTTTTCTTTTGGTGGGAAAAACTCCACTCCCTCCCCACCAGTGGTATAAATAGAGCAGAGTGTCCGCCATTTTACTCAGTCTTGAAGACCAAACATTCGCCCTCTAGAGGTTGAGTGTAAATTCAACAAGCATAATTCAACAAGCATGGTACCGATGAGAATTAAAATACAGTACCGAGAGAAAAAACCATCATCATATCCTAACAGTACCGATGTAAATTAGAGTACAATACCGAGAGGAAAAAACCTTCCACTCACCGACACCAAGTGGGGCCGGCGGATGGGTTGTGTGAATGCACAGATGGCCACTCGAAGAACATGAGTTACAGGTAAGCAACCTGCTTTTCTTCGTCGTGACCTCTGTGCATCATACATATGGGTGATTAGCAAGCTTACCCAACTTGGAGGAGGGAGGTGTCGTCAGAGAAGAACAGATGAAAGGACAGCTCTGCCAAAAAAGCAGTCCTGCCTGGCGTGTACATCAAGCTGATAGTGCTTGGCGAAAGTACATGGTTCAGCCCACATTGCAGCTTTACAGATATCCTGAAGCGGAACCCCTGTGGCAAAGGCGGACGAAGTCGCTACTGCTCGCATGGAGTGACCCCTTGGGGTAACAGGCAAGTCTATTTTTGATAGTTGGTAGGCCAAGACAATAGTCTGGATGATCCAATTAGATAGTTTTTGAGGTGTAACTGGTGATCCCTTGTCATGTTCGGAGTACTTAACAAAAAGTCTATTAGTCTGACGGAAGGATTCTGTATGGGATCTATAAAAAGCCAAGCAGTGGCGAACATCAAGAGTGTGTAGAGCCCATTCTATTGGATTCGACGGCGCTGGATAGAACGCCAGCAGAACAATGTCTTGACTCAAGTGGAATGGTGTAGCCACTTTAGGGAGAAACGAAGTCCATGTCCAGATAGCCCCACAAACGGAAGAGGTTCTGGCATATTTGTCTGTTCATCTCCCATTCGTGCGTTATTGACATATGTCTGCTCAACATATCTGCTTCGGTGTTGTCAATTCCTGAGAGGTGAACTGCTAGGAGCATTATGTCCCTCAGTATGCACCAATCCCAAATGGCCATCGATAGACGTGCTAAGGCTGGTGATTTTGTGCCACCCTGTTTGTTGATATAGAAAACAGCAGGTATGTTGTCTGACACAATCTGGACAACTTGACAGCATAGCACAGTCTCGAAAGCCTTGAGGGCGTTGAAGATTGGCTGAAGTTCGAGGAAGTTGATGTGCTTCCTTGTTTCTCGTTGGTTCCAAGTCCCTTGGGCCCAAAGTCCTGAACATGCTGCACCCCATCCGAGTAGCGATGCGTCCGTGTATAGGGTTGTAGTTGGATGAAGTGGATGAAACGGGACACCGATAGACAGATTGTTTGGAATGGTCCACCAAGCTAGAGTACGGAGTATCACAGACGGAATCTGGATTAGTTCGTTGGAAGAATCTTGCTGCTGGCGAAATGAAGTGTTGAAAAACAGCTGTATGGGCCACATACATAGCCTGGCATATGGGACAATGGCAACTGCAACAGCCATGTGCCCCAATAGTCTCTGAATGGATATAGCTGGAACTGTTCTGAGCATTCGGATTCGACGGATGTGGCCACATAAGGTATCTCGATGCTCCGGAGGGAGAAAGGCTCTTTCCCGTATGGAGTCGAGACGTGCCCCGATAAAGTCAATGACCTGCGTGGGAATAAGGGATGATTTCTTGCGGTTAATACATAGCCCAAGATCATCGAGCAGGGTGCAGGTCACGTGTATAGCAGACAGAAGACCTTGTTTAGTTTGTGAAAAAATTAGCCAGTCATCTAAATATGGATATATTTGCACTGCTCATGTCCATAAGTGTGCGCATACTGGTGCCATACACTTTGTAAAAACTCGAGGTGCGGTGGCCAGGCCAAAGGGCAGAACATTGAACTCGAACATATCGAGCCCAACAGTAAAACACAGGAAGCGTCTGTGCGAAGGATAGAAATATGAAAATAGGCATCCTTCAAGTCCAGTGAGGCGAACCAATCCTCTCTCTTCAGTAACAGAAAGATATTTTGTAAAGTGGTCATCCGAAACTTTTTTGGTTTGATGTACTTACTAAGATTTTGTAAGTCCAGAATCGGACGAAGACCATCGTCTCTTTTCGGAACCATAAGATATCTGGAGTAGAATCCATGCAACCCCTCCGAGCGGGATAGTTGTCGAATCGCACCCTTGCGAAGCAACTGAGAGACTTCATTGCACAGCACCGATGAAGATGTAAATCGAATCGGACTCGGTGGAGGGACGACATCGAATTCTATCCTATATCCGAACTGAATGATAGACATCACCCACCTATCAGATGTAATGGACTCCCAAATGGGGAGTCAGCCCTGGAGCCGGTCCCCAAAAGGGAGAGGGGAAGGTGGTGTTAGAAGAGAGAGGATGGTTCACCCAGGCCATCAACGTTGGCGTTTATCGGCATCAAAACGCCGACGGCCCTGGGAAAAACGTTGCAGCTACTGTCTCCGATGTTGCTGTGACTGCTGGTAGTGCTGCCGAGGGTGGAATTGTTGACAATAGGAGGAACGAGGCCACTGCCACTTACGCTTCCATTGAGGAAGCTCCATACGGCGCACGATCATACGCAATTCATGTATCGCTTTTAGCTTGCGGTCAATCTTTTGGTGGAACAATCCGGTGCCATCAAATGGCATTTCCTCGATCCTCCATTTCATCTCATCGGGGAAATTACAGTTGTGGAGCCACGCATGTCGGCACAATGAGATGGCATTAACGAGAGCCCTCGAATTGGTTTCTACATGGTGTCATGCAGTAGACAACTGTTGCACTGCCACCTGCATCGCTTCTTTGATGAAGACCCTGGCGAGGTCGGCTTGGTGGTCTGGGAGGGAGGAAGCAACATTATCCAGTTTTTGCATAATAAAATACTGGTAACGTGCCAGTGTTGCTTCGTAATTCAATATGCGTACGCCGAGCCCAGAGGCCGCATAGACTCGGTGTGCGAGCATATCGATTTTCCTCCCTTCCTTGTCGCGAGGGGTTGTGTGCCCCCTGGATTCCCTGCCCTGGGAGGATTCAACCATGACAGAGTTCAGTCTCGGGTGGCGGAGCAAGAACGGAATGTTGTCCTCTCGAACTCTGTACATTGCCTCATACCGATGGGAAGTGGCCTGAGGTTGGGCCGGTTGATCCCAGGGTTGGACCATAACCTGCTGAAGTGTAGTGATTAGCGGCAAGGCTATGGTCGCAAACTGCTCTCCCCTCACGACATCATAGAACCGATCCGTGGATGGACCAGGCTGTTGGTTCGCTTTGATCTCGAAGGAACAAACGAGGCGGGACATGAGCTCCGTAAAGGAGACATGTGGCTCATCGGGTGAAGCAGGTCATTGGGAGATAATCGCTATATCGAGGGATGTAGAGTCGACCTCCGACTCGTCCGAGTCTGGACAATAGCGGTGACGGTCGCTCGAGGACGATGTTTCAAGGGAGGTTGGGCGTCCCCTCTCCACATGCCTGGACGTCAACGGCAAGTCTCCTGGGATCGATGGAGACCTACGATCCCGAGGGAAATATGGATAGGATTGATAACCACCCCAGTCTGGGAAGGCACCATATCCATGTATCCTCCAATCATCATCCCGTTGTTCCGACGAGCGGCTGCGACGCCTGGGTGGCGACGGTGACTCCGCAGGTGGCTCAGTCGTGGGCATTGGTGTCGGAGATCGTTCTCTCAATGGGGAGTCTCTAATCTCACCATCAGAGATGGACTCCCAAAGTGGCTTCTCCATGTGTTGAGGCAGCACGCTCTCAGACCGAATGATAGGCCTGGGAGATCCTGGCGGTGTCACCTGCATAGTAGACTGCAGGGCCGGTCCTGAAGGGGTCAGTACCGTGGTGGCAGACGGTACCGAGAAGCCCGATGAACCCGAGCCCCGGTGTTTGGGGCGGTCGGGTTTCTTGGTTTTACAAGCGGGCTTATCCGCCTTCTCCTTCCTCAGTATTTTATGAGCGGAAGGCTTATCCGTGCCAGTGTGCTTGCGCTTCTCCCGTTTCTTGGCTGGGGAGGAAGGCGGCAACTTGGTCTCCATTGGACTAGCGCCTTCAGCCAAAGGACACTGTGGAGGAGTGGTGGAAGCAGGACGCTTTGGAGGAGCGCTCACAGTTGAGGAAGATTGCTGAGGAGGTGCGGCTGAAGAGAAACCAGGCTGTAAGAACAGCTGATCGGACTGCATCAAGGCCTGGTCTCAGAGGAGTTTTCGGAGACGATTCTCCCTGTTCTTTCTCACTTGCTTGGTAAACACCAAGCAGTGGCCGCACTTGTCAGTTCTATGCCCCTCGCTGAGGCAGAGGAGGCATAGATCATGCGGATTTGCAGGCGGCATTTTGGATCTGCATTCGGCGTATTTGCGGAAGGCCGCTGGCTGCGCCATCGCGAAAAAGGAAGAAAAAGACAACAGGATAGAGGGTAAGATAATATTTTTGGTTTGTTTTTTTGAAAGCGAAGAGTAGAGGAAAAAACGGGGAAGATATACAAACTTGAAATGTAGGAAGTGAGTTGAAGAAGGGATAAAGGCAAAACAGACAGTAAGAACAAAGATCTTAGCGAGGGACGTTAACAGGCACGAGGCACAGTGAACGGCGGTCACAAAGACTGAGTAAAATGGTGGACACTGTGTTCTACGTATACCACTGCGGGGGAGGGAGCGGAGTTTTTCCCGCCAAAAGAAAAAAACCGTTAGCTTTTTAATCTTCTGGCCTAGGCACTGCGCAGGCGCAGCACCCATATGTGTGATACACAGAGGCCACGACGAAGAACATGGGAAGCTTCCTTATACAAGGCATCTAGCCAAGATGTTTCTTCTTCAATTGGTGGTGTCTCTTTAGAGCAGGGGTCCTCAAACCTTTTCAATAGCAGGCCAGTTGAAAGCCGGTGACTACACGCGCGGGCCATGAGGAAGGGGATCCCAGGTGCGTGGACCGGTGAAGTGTTGTCGGGTGTGCGTGAGGTGGTGTTGGGCTCGTGCAGCGGCAGCTTTCTCGGAGATCTCCCAGCGAGTCCAAAACCATCTCTGAGCAAGCAAGCCACCACCTCCCGCCCATGCGGCAAGTACACGCGCGGGCAGTGGTGCAAGCCAGATAAATGGGCATGGCAGGCTGGATCTGTCCTACGGGCCGTAGTTTGAGGACCCATGCTTTAGAGCTTATGGTTTGGCAGGGGGCCACTGCTATCTGACTCTCCAATGATTCCAGAAATTCAACCAGAGAGAACCCATCTGTACCCAAAGTTAGAGTCCCCAAGTGAGCATCCCATAGGCTATAGTCTCAGATGTGGTATCAAGAAACATGTTAGGACTGCAGTGAGTCTCCCCTCCACTTCAACCCACCCAAGTGTATTAGAGTCACATGATGTGCCCAAGTTAAAATACAGGCCACAAATAATAGAACAATCAAATACAATTTACTTTGCTAGATTTTTCTTATTGTTGATTTTAAAAAACCGCTTAGGTATGTGTGTATACTATCTGTTTGCATGCATTTTTATAAGTTTTTAATCTTTTTAACAGCCAGAGAGCTTTGATTATTGAATGGTATACAAAGGAAATGTAATGCAATGAACCAATACAGTGATTCTGAAGAGTTATAATGTATGTATAATAACTGTATGTATAATACAGTTTTAAGAGTTAAGGTGGATAGCATGAGGCCTGGGAACTTCATGGAAGATTAGTATTTATGGATACTAATGGAAGATTAGTATTTATGCATTGATTTATCAATCAACTGGTTGACTGTAACATTTATGAGCAGAGATTTACTATTGTAGCCTAAAGAACAGAAATCTAGTGCAAGGAGTTTACTGTCCATGTGACTATCAGCAAATATCTGTACTTTTCTATCATTTTGCTTGTTCCTCTTTTTGCTATTATTTGTTCATGTTTAGATAATCATCCTGAGAAAGCTGGCAGAGAGAGAGAGAGAGAGAAAGAGAGAGACAGAGAGAGAACGAGAGTGACACAGAGTGCTACCTTGCTTATAAGGAAAGGGTGATGTGTTTGCAAAGAGCTTAACAATTTTCCATAACTTCTTATAGATCACAGAGATTTACAGTGGCATTTAAAATGGCAAATATCACTCAGGATAAATGAGACAAATAATCTGTATCTTCCATCATTTCAGAGATGAAAATTAAGGATACTCCTGTAGACTTGAAACAGCTCTATTTTCACATGAACGCCGTTACTGGAGAAGCTGCATCCCTTGCACATCTTCTCACTGCACTGAAATTCAATTTGTTTCTACTCCATTAATCCTCTCTCTTGCTCATAACACTCTGTCTGCATTCCTAGTCAGGGTTCTGTCCCTGTACCTGGAGTCATGCTTCTTTTAGTCCTCATTGCCACACCTTTCTGTCTGCTTCCATAGGATTAGTTCACATATACTTCCATAGATTTAGTTCAGGCAATATCAACTAGAGATAATTTCAGAGATGGTCTTTGTGTGGCTTCTGCGCAGTCAATCACTGCAAATATTTCTTCATCTTCACCATCATTAGATTACTGAGGATATTACAGTTGAATATATATGGCTTAGATAAAAACAGTACTGAATTCTATAAATCTACATATGAGAAAACAAATCCAGGCATATCATTTGTGGATAGCATCGTTTAAAAGTAATTGTAAACTTTCAGTAAGCTGAAGTGTGTGTATGTATGTTAGGATTCTGGCTTGAGAGAAATGATATTCAACCGGTAGACCACTGGTCAAACTTTGGCAGAGTATCCTAATGATTTTTGATTGCTAGGATTCTTGCAAATACCTTAATATTATCCAGAAACTGCTTACATTCTGAAAAAGAGTGGGCATATACTTAGGATCACTTGGTGATGCCTTAATTTTTAGAGATCCTGAGTATACACTTGTTTTATGCTTTTAACAATCACTGATGAACCATGGGGAATTTTGTGGATGTGTGCATATGCATGTGTTTAAGGCTGAATTCATTTAAATCTAAAACCCTTCCACAATGCTGTTGTATCATACGTAAGGATTACTGGAGCTTTTTTTTTTATGTCACAACAATGCCACATTTTAAATTCAGTTTACTTTTGCTAAGGTTTCAATAAAGCATAAATAGGACCCTGAAGTATTTTCCTGTAGCGAGAATTAGCATTGCAAAATACATCATATTTTCTGTCTGAAAGAAAAAGGCATCTGATGGTTATTCTCATAGTAAAATATGCAGCCAGGCAAATATATTGTGGAAATTTGTAAAAGTAAGAATAAAATTAATGTTTGTATAAATGAGATTTGATTGCCTAAAGGGCAGGGGTATAATCCAATTGTTTACATTTCCATGTGACAAAAAACGGGGAAGGGAAGAAGGAAGGAAAAAAAGAAAAGAATTTCCATAGCAATGAGCAAGAATTCTAAATAGGTTCCTCCACCCTACTACTAACAACATGAATTTGCATAATACTGACATACATTACCTGCAGCTGCCTACCTAGGAATCATAGATAAGAAATGTACATGTGATGTACCTGGTGTTATCATTGTTTGAATTCACCTCTGCAGGCATGGGGTGTGCCACAGTGATTCCAGGTCCCATTTCTAGTATTTGTCTTCCCATATACAGCATGCAGGAATTCCAGCATGGCTTGACTAACACCATCACAGTGTCTTTTTTTAGATTGCCACCAGTCTCCTCAGGCTTCAATACTTTTCTAGGGAACAAGATTGATGGCTATGTAATGAGTGGAGGATGGGAATGCAGTGAGTGAAAAACTGTCCCTGTTATCCTGTTGACTGCCTGGTAGCCTGTCCACCAGGGAGAAGGGCTATTTGACTCACCAGAGTTGCAGTTCATGTTTTTATGAATTATTGTACATGGTCCAGGGAGCTTTGGCTATGGGGCAGTATAGAAATGGAAATAATAATAAATAATAAATTCCCACCTTCCCTCACTATTGGCTATGCTGACTAGGTTTGGGACCTGCAGTTCAACCACAACTGAAGGCCTGCACATTTCCAGAAGTTTTACAAAAATGGAAAGGCTGAAAAATCCTGTTTCTACATGTTTCTAGTAGGACACACTCCACCAGGAAAAACAGTGGTTACTTGAGGTATGTCTCTGCTTGTAACTGGAACAACAGATAGGAAACACCCCCCTTTTACTTATATCAACTATGTTTCAGAGTGTGAATATTCCAAGTAGGTATTCTTTATCTTGACCAGGACTTTCTGCATGGACCATCCACAAAGGCAAGATGAGATATAGTGCTTTGGTCGCAACAATACATTTGATGCTATTGCTTCTATCCGTGGAGTTCCATCACTTCACATTTCCTATTAGGAAACAAAGTCTCTGGTACTGCCATTCAACCAATGGAGATGTGGCTGGATGCTGTGATGGAGCTGATGAATCTGTTTCTCTCAGTTTCCCATTTCTCCTGTCACAAGTTCAGTTTGTATCAGAAGGTTGCAGGTTTTCATTTTACAGTTTGCACAACTATTCATTTGCATTTGTCCTAATCCACACAGTTTTGCTCAACATACAGATTTTTGCTAGTAATTTTTCTGATGTAATGCAATTCTGAATGTCAGTTCTCCAGAGAGGTTCTCCTGGTACTCTCTTTGTATTCTTTTCCGCACCAAAGACCATTTTAGTTTCCTTGTATTTTAACTGTATTTATAATGTGTGTTTTAATTAAGATTATTTTATATGGATATTTTAACTTATTGTTTTATCTATGTTGTAAGCCGCCCCGAGGCTTCGGCGAATGGGGCGGCATAAAAATGTTTTAATAAATAAAATAAATAAATAAAAACTGTTAGAATGTTTTTAAATGGTTTTAAGTTTTACATCTGATTGCAGACCGTGGTTGCACTTTTTATGTTAATGTGGTTTCTGTAAATTGTAATTTGTTCCAGTTTTACTTATTTGGTTGTTAGACTATAATACTGTTTTATCAATGTTTCATTACATATTGTTACTTTGATTATATATTTTTATTTATAACCTGCCCAGGGAGTATTATGGCAAACAGGGTGGGATAAAAATCAAATAACTAAATAAATTTTCAAACACACCTATATTGGCATACTTTTGTACACATATTTGTAAAATTCAGAGAAATGCAAAATACAAAATAAAACTTGTTTATGCATAGGTCTGGAGGAGTGAAATTAAAACAAATTGAACAGTTTGTGGCTATACCTCAGCTGGACAGAAACATCTTGATACATATAGACAGGTCAGGCCATAAGCTCTATCCTGCAAGATTTCAAGTAAGAAGATTTCATTGCAGAATTTGACCCCTCCCTAGGTTTTTCATCGTCCTCATTCCCACTGAACTAGAAGGCACTTTATTGCTGTTGTTTCCAGTACTAATTAAGTGATCTTTTCCTTTGATCCAGGCACCAGTAGGAGTGTTTTAATGATTATCCATGGGACAACTCTGTGCCTGTGGAGCATCTTGAACCCTTTTCCAGAGTAGCCCATGGGTTTTCCATGTATGTCTCCTATCACCAGACTGGAGCTGGTTTGCTTGCAGAACAGTTAATTGCTGTCGGGAAGTCTATGTTTCTGCTATGTAAGCCCAGAATCAGTGGTTCAGGTATTAGCTCCTGCCTCCTACCTACTGCAGCATGTTTGGGGAAGATGCAGAGGTCTCTGTCTGATTGCTTAGTTCTGTTGGTGTAATGGATTGGTTGCTATCACAGGACTGTATGCCCACTGACATGCACTGATTGGTGCCTTCCTTGCATAGCTAATGGAGGACAGGAGCACCAAGCAGTCTCATGTCTTATGGAAGAGGAAAATATTTTAAGTGCTCTTTCTTAGACTGAACTGTTTTAAAGCATGGCTTTATAATATGTTGGTGATGACATTTAATGAGCATATTTCAAAGTGCACATTAAGTCACTTAACAATTAATCATCTGAAATGGTTTCAGCTCATCTAAAATCTATTCTGGATATGACCTTAGAAAATTCACACTAGCTCAAATATAAAAGTAGAGGCCCTATTTAGCTTTGAAAAAGAAGGATAAATTTTTGAAGGCATGCTCTCTCTTGTATTTAGACAGCACAAGGACTTTCTACTTTTTCCTAAGGGTTCCCTTTGAGATGCAAACAGTTAAAGCCAAGTTTCCCATGTCCTGAAGAGTAAATATCTATTTAAACTACACATTTACAGTCAAAGAAATGACAACAGAATGGAAAGAAAGGGGATGACAAGTTGCTCTGCAACACTGCAGTTTCTAAAATAAGCATCAAAGAAGTCCAGTGGCTAATTGCAAATGGGCAACTGTGTTATAAGAGACCTACCTAAGAATCAACTGCAGTTTCAGCATCCGTTCTTAGATTAAGGATAAGGTTTTTTGCCAAGTAATTACAAGATTCTCTAATCTAATTTTAAAATGCTACATGTCAGCATGAGCTCAATGTTGCTATATGTAATACGGGTAATGCGAGACTACACACAATAAATAGTTAAATAATTAGGGGGAACATTCTCCAAGTGAGGGGACTCCTTTTTGTCCGGTAAACTATGTATTACACATTTGATCAAATGGAATCGTGGGCACTGCAATCCACTGCAGCTGCCTGCAATCCCCCGATTTTGGAGAATTACAGGCATCCTATAGAGGGAAGAAAAAGCAGAGAGGCAATGAGCACTCAGAATTTGTGGTGCCCTGAAAAACACTCAGAGGACTGATTTCAGGCATCTACATGTTTTGTCCTGGACTGCAGAAAGAAGAGGCTGAGGTGCCCCTAGGATACTGTGTATGCTGGTGGTGCCCATCTCTGACACTCCCTGCCCCGCTCTTCAGAATGTCCAGAAAGCATTGTCTCAGATGTTGCTCTTGCAAAGCTGGTGCTGTCTTTTCCATACTTCATGAGAGGTCAAAGGGAGGGAACTCCAAGTTTGGACCCCCAAGTTTCTGAGAGCAGAACTGAGACTGAATTCTTCTATGACTCTGTCTAGCAAAAGAACTGTGCCTTTGGAGTTTTGACATTTCCTTTAAATTGTACATTCTTATCAAAACCAGAACTGTAGCGATGTTAATCATTTTTCTGAATGATTCAGATTTCAGGAAAAAATATTATTGTATACTTTTGACATGTTAAACTGGATGTTGATTTTTTTTAATTAAATTGTCAAGGAAATAATACAAAAATCTAACTCTACAGGACAGATAGCAAATGATAGCAAAATGAACAAAACATTAAAAGAAAATACACTTTAATATCATTATCAACAGAGGCTTTTAATTTAATACTGAAGTTCTACAAAGATCCACAATGGCTTATGAACCTAGAAGACATTCCTTCATCCAGTTTCCATGTTACTGCCATCAGTCTCTCCGTATCAGTTTAGGGAAGTAGCCAGTCACCTCCTCCCTGACAGAAGCATTAACATGAATAGAGGGCAGAGGAAAAACTGCAGGGTTTTAAACAGAATGCCATAATTCATTTGGAAAAAAATGGATGCTGCTGCAATAGAAGGATTTAAAACATGAAGTGTTTATAGACAGGAACTACATCTAGCAAGGGATTCTGCCAGCAGAACTGTGCTCCCCAGCATGCCTCCACTGTTCCAGAGGGCCACCTCCACAACAGTTTTCAGCAGCATAAAGAGGTACAGAGAAAATGAGCAAATCGGGAACTTTGCCTCCCTGTTCTAATGGTGCGAGTATACTATGAGCACAACTTGCTTTTGGAGCAATCCCCTATGTAGAGCAGAGTCAAGATTCCAAACTTTATTTCTGATAGTTTCAATGGTTTCTGGGAGTGTAGAAAATGCATGCTAATTTATTTTATGTCATACTAATTTATTTTAACTGTGCTGATGGGAGTAGGGAAACAATACATTTGAATTGGTACCATTGATTGAATTATTTCAGTTTGTACACATATTAAAGCCTTTTCCAATCTAGTGTCATCCCAGTGTTTTGGAATGGAAGTTTCATTAGCCCCATTCAGCATGATCTGTGGTAAGGGATGATGGGATCTGTAGTCTAAAACACCTGCAAGATTCCTTTCCAATAGCCATAAAAGCTCTTTTGATTTAAAATGTATAAAATTATGACATTTTAGAACTTCTAATAAGGTTATACACACTGATTTTAAAAAGAAACTAGCCTACTTGTCATTTTTCATTCACTAATGACAAAGATTTAAATAGAAGTTGCATGAATAGGATTTGATTTAATAAGCATACAGAGGGAGAAAAGGCATTGCATTTTTGTGAGCTAAAAAACTAAGAGCAGTAAGCTAATACCACCAGAGGCAGCGACAAAGACTCTTACCATTAATGGGACACTTAGCAGCATAAAAGACTTAATTTCTGAAATTGGTAAGTGGGTGCATTTCAATTTGCCTAAAATGTCTGGCATCTACACTTGGCTCCTACACTCTTTTTTCTAACTTCACAACATCTGGCAAATGTTACTGATAATCAAGAGCAAGTTGCTCTGAAGAACATCTGCAATCAGCATGTAATCAAATCCAATGAAAACATAGTCAGTTGTGCATAATGCAATTCAGTATCTTTTTTTAAAGTTCTGTTTTAGGGGCTGAATATTCTCAGCTATTTTTCTCTGTTGCTCTTAATTTTGCAGGTTATAAAATGGAGAGTTCAAGACAACTGCCTACCAATACTTCTCCCTGGACCTCTACAGCCCTAAGAAGGGCTCAATCAGCTCAACAGTCCACTTAGTCCAGCATCTTGTTTCTCACATTGGTCAACCAACATACCTTTAGGAAAACTAGGGTAGGGTATGAAAACAGCAACTAACCTCTGCTGCTGCATCAAGGGGGTCAAGACATAGTGGCTTACTGCCCCTGCACCTAGAACCTTCATACTAATAGCCGCCAATATGCCAACCCTCCATAAATTTGCCTAAAAGCCTACAGCAGAAAGAAGATTGCTTACTGTTGTTGCTACCACTGTTACTACTAAGATTAAGATCAGTAAGATTATAATTGCCATTAATACTCCCCCTACTCAGATTTATATATCTCTTTCCACAGAGGTTTCAAAGCTGTAAACATAAAATTTAATAATCCCACCAAAACTACAATAAAATATAACAATAAAACAACTCAATAAAATGTTAATATTTTGTAGACAACGTGCTATCATAGCTATCTGGGTCATACTTCAGAAAAAGCCTGCATGAACTGATGGCTCTGGAGAGGTCATCCAAACATCAAAACTATGAGGGTCTGTCTTATGCCTTTGGATACTGAAAAACTAAATGTAAATACATTTGAGCAAAACCTCAGGAACATTTGGTGCCAGGTCTAGCAGCAAGGGTATGTATGGCTGAGCACCTGCCAAGAGCCCATACCCCAGCAGGGGCCCACTCACAAGAATGCTTCCTTTTTAGCATTGCAGTCTATTTTCTCAAATGGCTCTGGCTCAGTCAGCAGTGACAATGGGAAGTAGTAGTAGTACTGCCTACATGGTCCCTGCATCGCAAGCAAACAACTGGTAGTAATGCTAGGAGGGGCAGTAGAAGTTAGCAGCAACAGCAGTTGAAAGTTAGACTCATTGGGAGAGGGTTCCAACTGAGAGTGTCTTGCCCGTTAAAGGCTTCTTGATGCACTTACTTTGCATGTATTTAAAGCATGGTACAGACTGAGCTGCTTATACTACTAACATCGTGGCAGAAGAGGTGGCACTGTTGGAAAGCAGCTGCCTCCTTCCAAGAGGTGCCAAAAGATACATTTATCTTTCCCAGAATACAAAGACTGCTAATAGTGTTTTAGGAAAAGTTCGATATTGAGTGCCCAGTATTGTAAGTAGGAAGCGCCATTCACTTCCTTTTCAGAAGGGCTGCCTATGTCATCAAAAGTGGGGTGGAAAGCATTTGGCTGGACAGTATCCAGTCAAGCAACAATGCTGTCAAGGGCTGGCTGGGGTACAACAGAACCAGAGACTGGATAGGAACACGTCTTCCCTACCAGGGTACATTGGCCCTAGCAGTTGTGCCCTGCCCTTTTCTTCAGATATTCTGGAAAGTCCCTCATTAGTTGTGACCTAAAAGAAGACCTGCTCAGTTGCTACTGCCAAGCTACAGAACTTTCTCCCATGGGAGGCTAGCGTTTGATGCCCATTTTATTTAACCAAAGACCATTTTATTAAAGAAGGCCTTTGGTATATAGGTCTGACTGCTGAATTTGGTGCTCTTTGTAATATTATTTTTCTGCACTTGTTATGTTTGAATGCACTTTAATGTATTACTTTAATACATTCTAATTAGTTATGTGAGGTGAATGCCACTTTTTGGTACAACAGCATGCTACAAATGCAAGGCAATGCAATGCCAAAAACAAAACAAAACAAAATAAGCCACATGAGAAATAGTCTCAATCTTACCAGAGTTTCAGTGATATAATCTTAGTGTAATTGAGATTCCAAACAATTAGTGTCCCAATAATAATCCTAAAATATTGAGTCTTGCTTAGAAATAGGCTTTTCTGTACTTTGGAAGTGCTAAAAACTACAAATATAGAGCACATTTGTTCATGTAAGAGATACCCATTAACCAAAGTTGAACAGATATGATTAGATGAAACTATCAGACTTTGTCTACTACATCCTGATTACGTTGCTCCATTAGCATTCTGGCTCCACCTGTATTTACTATTAGTAACCAGGCAGAAGAGAAACTAAGGAGATTTTCTGAGAGACAGCCTGAAGGGGAAATCACTGCATTTCTAAGCAGCTCTCCGCTATTGCTTGTGCTTAGAACTGCAATTACCTAATGGTAATACGATGAGCATGTGTGTATAGCATTACTAACATGACCATGCCAGCAGCCAGAAGAAAATTTTCAGAAAACAATCAACCCCCCTCCCCCCGCAATGCTCTGTAACAAAGCTTATAATTGTCAAGGTGATTCAGAGGAGGTTGCTCATCATATTGATATTGACGATCATGACTCAAAAACTGGATACAATATAGCTTTAAACAGCGACAATATATTATGTAGGAACACAGTCTTGTGTCACCTTGAAGATCAACACATTTATTGATCTTGGCATAAGCATTTGTACTTCTGATTTCTAATAATCCCTAACACTGTCTTTGTGACTCCATCCAATGGACTACTAGTTCTTTATCACTCTATATATACCTCAAAGGTTGTCACAAAAAGGAAGGTCAAGATCTATTCTTGCTGATGTCAGAGTGTAGGACACGGAATAATCAATTCAAGTTGCGACAACCCAAATCCAGGCTGGACATCCGGAAAAGTGTCTTCACTGTCAGAGCAATACAACAGTGGAACCAGCTGCCAGGAGAGGTGGTGGGCTCTCCCACGCTAAAGACATTCAAAAAGAAACTAGACAGCCATCTGAGGGGGATGATGTAACATGATGTCCTGCAACAGCAGTGGGTTGGACTTGATGCCTTTCATGGTCCCTTCCAACTCTACTATTCTGTGATTCTTTAGTAGCTATTTACTCTGATATGGGGAGGGAATATGGACCATGGGGAGGGGCCATTCTTAGTGCCAGAACATGTGCTTTGGAATCAATAGGCACAATGTTGGAACCTTGCATCACCGACCAAAAGGATAAGAAACTATGCTTGAGACCATAGTGAACAGTCTAATGTATACTGCAGTCATATTGTATGTATCCTTTAGCACATTAGTGTTACCAAATTAAGAGAAAGGTTTAATGCTGGTGCTTTTTGTTTTTATACTATCCATTCATATCCTAGATATTAGGCATCTAGTGAGAGTGGGTCACTGCCTGATTTGCAGAATTTGGGTATGCAGTGTGACACTTTGCATAATGCAAAGTAAGGGTCTATTTAGCAAATGATTGCACCAGGTGATGCATTAGCAAGTGCTACGAAGGCTAACTGTATCTGAAAGCAACAGGTAAGAACAAGAGGCCAACAAATGATGTTCACATTTCATTTGGTGGAACTTCTTTCAGTTGGAATTTATCTAACCTTTATCATGGCCATGTTTTTAAGTGGTAATGAGACTGCCTGGTTTAAGACCATGAAAAGGATATGGCTTATCAACATCATATTTAAACTTTAAAAGAGAGGATAGGGCTGGAGAGCAGACTGTTGCCTGCACAGTAATGTCACTGGGGGCCGAAAATGTCTCTCTGTCTTTGCTAGGAGCTTTGCAGAGACATGAACATGCCAAAGAAAAGAGAGATCTTGAATTCCCATGTGGTAGTGACTTTTATTACTTATGTTTCTTTAAAGCAGTTAAATTTATGTTTTTATGCATGCCTTTTGGTATGTTTTTATTCACTGCTCTGTTTCATGTGCATAGAGTTTTATTTTTAGACTGTAACCCTTTGAAGGTTTATCTTGAGTCAGCTTCATTAAACGAAGTGGAACATCTTTCCTAGTAAGCATGTATAGTATTACACTATGAGAATAGTAACATTTTTGCACCACTCTCAGTATTCTTAGCAATTTAGTGAACTGAATTTGGAGAAAAATAGTGTAATGATTTTGATAAAGCCTTTATCTTTTCTTTAAAGAAGGGCTAATATCAAGATACCCTTTGCCAGGCCTTGTTATGAAACTATATAGGTGTTATATGCCTATTAAGCATCTTTTTAGAAATTAATCTGAAGTGTATTGTAAGATACACTTATCCTGTGTGAATGATGCATCAACACACACCAATTATATCTATTTGTACAGGTACGTTCAATGTCTGGTTCTTGTATACATGACTTTGGAGGCCTGAGGCAGAATAGTCAATTTTTTTCCACATTGTTTTTAGCAGCAACCTGGTTTGTGTAGCATAAGAATGAATTGTTCTTGTTTATACTGTGTTTTATTCCATTAGTATTTTTATCTTTTTTATTTAATTAAATGTTTTGAACTACTCAGAAAGTGTCAGCTGATGGGCAGTACAGAAAATGAATAAATAAAATTAAAAGTGCTGCTAGACTGGTCTGAACTAGATGGGCGAATAGCCTGACCCTATCTGCAGCAGCTTCCTATATTCCTGTTTGTTCTCATGCTTTGCTCTTATGAGACCACAGCTTAATAGTAGAGCACAAGCTTGGCATGCAGTGTCCTAGTATCACCAGTCTGAAGTCCTCTGCCTAAGATTGCTAAGATTTCTTTGTTTCAATTAGATGCAGCTAATTTGTGCTGCATGCTGAAAAGATGTTCTGGTAACTTATGTATAATGATACTTTCGCAGCTTCCTGAATCTGTAGCATTATTCAGTATCCTGTCAGCTGTTCCTGAACAAACATATACGCTTTAACTTGAGTCCATCAATATTGTATCAGAATAGCTTAAAGGCATGAAACAGTTTTTAAACTATGATTCTAATTCCAAGTGTATAGCATTCACTCATGCTATTATCTGGCTGGCCTCAAAAGATTTTAAATTAGCTTGATAAGGCTTTGATGAGTTGGAGCTAAAATGGTCAATTTATTTATTTGCTTTCATTTAGTTCAGACATTTTTATCCTGGCTTTAAAAATAACAATTTTCAAAGGCATATGATGAAAGGAGAGCACAGAACAGCAGTAATTTAGATAAAATGTGTTATTGATGCATTAATTTATCACAGTTACCCATCAAACATGGTGTTTTTAAGCAACAGCACAACAACCCTGTCCTCAGAGTTGCCTATTTTTGGATTGGAAACATATTATTTTACTTCCACAGTTAAAATATACACTTAGCTTTAGAATGAGCATATGGGCCCCTCACAACACTATTTAACATGAACTCACTGTGGCTAGCTAAAAAATACATAAATAATCAGTTGTTTTGACAATGCACATATTGTGCATTGCTCAGGGATTCTCAGAAAATATAGCTGGAGATATCAAAACCAAGCACAGTGAGCTTTTATATTTTTTAGCCATTTCCTTCACAATAACATTATACTCAGAATGGATATGAAAATATCTTTCCATTATATACTAATAAAATGTATAAAAATGTCTGATGACATTTTGGATTGTCTGTATGTTAACCATGCACAGACAGAAAAGATACTGGGTTGCAAAATTAACTGATGAAACTAGATCCTACACTACTTAGAACATAAACTGTCTTGCTGGGTTCGATCAGTATTAATCCGATCCATGCTTAATCCACACCTGGTGACTTCCAGATGTATTTGGGTGATATTCTTTTGTGCCTATTCACTTGAAAGTGTAACTGTTTACACAATGAGTATTTTCAAGTTCTAAAAATACCTTGAAACAAGTAGAAATGTTAGTTTCCAGAATGGGGCAGGTTGCAGAATGAAGCTCTATTGACTACTCCTGTTCCAAAAATTAGCGCTTCAGGTCATTTCAGGGTTATTTTGAGAAGCCTGAAAGCCTTGTTGGAGAAATCATTGGACCTACGAGCTCAACAGGAGCAGTGGAGGCTAAGAACCCTGTTGGATACTGCTCCTTAACTTCAATTCCTACATCACCATCCAACATGCTAGCTCTGGGAAATAGGAGTCATGTTTATTTACTTCATTTTTGTACCACCCAATGGCCAAAGGCTCTCTGGGCAGTTAACAAAAGTTGGAAGTTAAAAACATATAACAAGGAATAGCTTGATAGCAAGAACAAGTCATAAACCATGATGCCAGGCACCAGTCAACTCATACAATTTGTCTAGGTCACATCATAAGATCCTGAAAACAAATTCATACAAGTTCCCCACACTATTTCACCCTAACAACACATTTATACAAGTCACCCAGATATACCAGAGCTTCAACAAACAAGCAAAGACTCAGATTGTGCCTTCTCCTATATCAATGGGCTTTCCTAGTAATAGCAATGAAAAAGAGGAATTAATTGAAAAACACGTTTCCCAGCCCATCAAACTAATTTGGACCCTGGACTCAAGGATCCTATTCTTTTACATACCATGGGTGCCTTTTCGCAGCAATGTGCATTCCCTTCAGTTGTGAAGTACACATTTTTCATTCAACCTTGCCCCCACGAATCCACATTGTGTGACTGTTTACCAAACATGATGAAAGAAGAAGAAAAATGTCTGTGTGTAGTTTTTCACTTTAAACTCACTTAAAACTTACTCATGCCTGCAAGAATAAAATAGAGTTTGTTTCTACTGCCGAATACTTTGGAATAAGCACCATTTTCTTGTAGAAAAGGATGATACGTTTTTAAAATAAATTATGTGTGTTTTTAAAATTGCCTATTTATATATACATTCTTTTAATCTGGTACCCCACCTTCGGAGGAATCAACCCTGAAAGGCAACCAGAAATAATTGCAATTGAATATTTTCAAAAGAAAAAAAAAAGAAAAAGGATGAGCACTTGTAGCCAAGTACATGCCCAGCAGAGAGTTCCCAGACTGTTAAAAATTAAAATAAGAAGGAAGACAACTAACATAATCTGAATGAACCCTAGTATACCTATTTCAGTGTATACTTAGCCATACCATTAAAACTGATGATACTAAAAGTGTGCTACTTTAGCCCAATCACTTTTGCTCACTTCCAAAAGGTGATCTCACATTAAAATATTAGTATTATGTGATTTAAGGCATCTATGGTTTCAATGGCTCTTATTCCCTGGCAAGTGAGTGATGTCTGCAGCCTAAGATAGCCTTTACAAAAATAAAAATCAAGACAAGGAAGGCTTGATTTATAATTTCAGAAGAATTACTTCCTGGTAAGAGTACATGGTGCTGCAGCCTAAATTAAAAATAGAGTCAGTTTTGTGTGTGTGAAACACAGCCCAGGCTATTAAAGCCAGGCAAATTACAATAAACCCCCTCCCCTGCCCCCCCACAAAAAAAAGATCGATAAAGTTATGCACACAATAGATACAATTCGCCCAATTATATATCGCATCAAAATGAAAGTTTAAAAATTAATTAAAATTTACCCCCTTTTAAAAAAATAAAAGGGGAAGGGGAGGAACAGGCATTACAAGCCACCATCCACCAGAACTTCTAACCAGAATAGATTCTATGGCTGCAATCCTAGACACACTTACCTGACAGTAAGTCTGACTGAATTCTATGAGATTTATTTCTGAGTAGTCATGCATAGGATTATGTTACAGCAACAGCAGCAGCAGTTGAAAGAGGAAATAAATGAGAATCAATTAATTATGTCTTCAGAGAGTGTGAGGAAGTCTGAATCAGAGGTGACTCCATGTGGCAATACCCATCTCTGACTGTTGGCTAGCAGCTTTTCTCTTGTGTTGCCCTGCTAATGTGCATGGGAGTGCTTACTTTCATGCAAAAGGGTCACACAACCAACTCAAAGGTTTCAGAGCCTCACTGGCTGCCATATTTAGCCAGGGCAACAGGCCTACCCAGCAAAGGGGTGAAATGACACATGCTCAGAAGTCCTCTCATTTTTTGCATATCATTCCGCTTAATTATTGGCATATCATGTCTAGTGATATATCAGCATAGATATAGCTGATATGTTAAATAAAATATATGACCACAGATTAAGACATTTTTCAAGTACCTATTATAGCAAAGACACTGAAATGCTAGCTGACTTTCCTCAAAAGAAATCTGTTTAAAAGAATAGAATATGATGCGAATTCTAGACAAATACCACGGGGGGCTTCTGTCTATGCTGATTCACTTCCACCCACCAGTTATGTCACACACACACACCTTGCCCGGTTTGCACAAAGGACATTTAGTACTTTTGTGCAATTTGAATGGAGGTTGGCAGAGTTTATTTATTTATTAGATTTGTTTGGGAGCATCATGCTCTCTGGGCAGCCATTGCAATGAAATTAGCAATAAGTCACATAAATAAAAGGATACAATTAAAACATAATAAACAGGATAAAATCACATATACAAATCAAGTCAAAACAAAACGTGATACGTAAGTTTTAAATAAGTAAATAAATCTGAGTAACCATTAAGTAAATAAGTTTGCATAAGGGAGCTATGTTGACCTGCTTCCTTCTGGAAACTAGCATTTCCACTCCTTTTGGGCTTTCCTCTAAGAAGCATCAAAGCTCTTGTGAATAAGTGGTGAGTCCCCCTTGAACAACAACATTGATAGGACTCACTGCTTGCAGAATGGAATCAATAGGAAGAAAAGAAATTTGGGGGACAGGTGAATAAATGCCCCATTGGATTCTGCCCTGTGTGTGGAAGGTGGCTGGGTATGTAGTTCGCATCTACACAAAAGGGATGAGCTCAGACCTGTTTCCATAGCAAGTAAAGTGCCTCTTTTTTCTGTAGCACAGGATTCAGTTAAAAGTTAGTTAGGTAATCTTAGAAGGGAACTGATATATTTAAATTATTGGTGTGTGTGTGTAAAATTCCAGAATTTTTCTTTGACTATCATTATGCTGTAGTTCACCTGTGAATTATATTAGACATAATTGGCTTTTTTTTAACTGCAAAGTGTTTAAATACAGCTTTAGAAGACCACTGTCTCTTCTACTTTTTTTTTACACAACTAAGCCTTTAAGAATGCAATCGCATGTCTACTGAGAAGTAAGTTCCACTGAGTTCAATGGGGCTTGTTTTCACTGAAGTGCGTATTGGATCACAGCCTAAATCTCAATGTACAGTGTTAGTTCGAAATACATTGTTGCTAGTTAGGTTCATAAAAGCTTTATTCTTCTTCAGTGCACTCTCATTACATATCATTAGCAATTGCCTTTTATTCCCACTAGAAAATAAAAGTACTGGTCCAGAAAAAAATCTTTTAAAGCTACTGCAAACTTTATGCAAGTTTAACAATCTCTGTGACCTGCTTTTCAGAAATAACAGTGAAGAAAATTATCCCAAAGTGTAGCCGAACAGCAGTATTTGAAAATTTCCGTTCCTCCTACAGCTGTAGTATGTGGGGTATGCCAGAAAAATGTAGAATCTTGACATCTTCGGTAATACCATACAGTTTATCTTTCCATGCTTCACTAATCCTGAATTTGAACACAGCTGAGCAGAGGAGCTTATGGGTTTTGGCTGCAGGCGATCCTCTCACCATGAGCTAGTTCTGCTTTCTAAGTATGTCATCATTAGAATATCACCAGTAGCATATCCTCCAGAAGGGTATCCATTCATTACTGTAGACAGTTAAGACCCATTGTGAGTAATGAAGTGGAAACATCTACATTAGTTCTGAACCCCGTGAGACTATGCTTACCACATCCTCCATAGTCACAGTGCTCTGCCAGACATCTTTTGCTGTATGTAAGTGAAACTGTTATGCCTAGTGTTCACTACTTTTACATGGCACAAGAAAACTTTCAGGTACATAGCCTTTATCTTTTATCTTTTAAGAGGGTCAACTATTTTTCTGTACTACAAGCAATGTGATTGTTGACTTTCTGGGTTTTATTGGAAATTATGCTTGATGAGTAATCATGCGTTGAGAGCCCACAGATGTTATTTTAGTGTTACTTTTATACTGCTGTATTATTTATATTTTTATTTAAGTGCATTGTTTGCTATTGTGTATTTTGTAATTGAATTTGTACACCACCCACAGAGCCCAATAGGCTATAGGTGGTATAAAATTATATTATTATTATTATTATTATTATTATTATTATTGTTATTATTATTATTATTATTTCAGCCAGACCTGATTGCTAATCAGGTTACAAATAGCACCTATTCTACATCCTGAATGCAGACTCATATTTAAAGTGCCTATCCCTATATAGCCAAAGCAGGATGATCTAGACACAACAGGGAGGCTTCCACAAGAGTGGGACATACTTCACCCTCTCAGATGCTTAGATATGGAAATCACACCTGCAATTTTCAGTCAGTTCTACCAAGAAATAAAATTGTTGCTGTTATATTTATTTATATACTGGCCATTACAAGCAATTTTTAAAAGTCCATTGAAAGAACTCAGAACTGAAAAGGCTATTTGTGTTCGCCGCCCCCCTCCTGCCTGACATTTGGTAGATTTCATCCACTTAGAACTATTCCTACAAATTCTGTAGATGCTGTTAGAAAATAATTATTCTGAAAATGTCTTGCAAATATGAAAATAACCTTTTATAGTCATATGCACAGAATGACTGAAGCTATATGTGTTTCTTTTTAAAATATCCTTTCCACAGAAAATTTAACCTTTTACTTATTGAAATTTTATTTTATTAAAATCTTATTTCATTATAAAACTCCAGCTCCAGTTGTATTTTTATATTGGTAGCCTGGGAGCAATAATTTAATTAGTCAGCAAACAAGTAGAGTCATACTTCTTAAACTACTCAAAATAAAGCATATTCTTGCTAATATCTATTAGAATTTTTAACTGCTTGAAATGGCAAAGTCACCTGCATAGCCAGCAATAAGAATCCCGTGACACAGCCCAATTTTGTTTAATTCTGGGTGAGATCAGGTCCTGGCACTGGAACCAAAATAAAATTTTAAAAGTTTATTCAAATGAGCTTATTTACATAATATGGAGATTATTTCAATTAATTGAAGTTTGTAGTAAATGCCAGGAAAGACAAGCATTGCTCTTTGTATATGAAGCCCTTTCTGTAAATTTCATTTTTATTGTAATGACATGCGGTGACTTTGTCTGGACCCTTTCAACTGTTAACATTTTCCCGAATTGACATATTTCCCTCAACATTCTAAAATACCCATTGGAATTCACCCCTTTTCCCCTACAAAAAAGTCATATATCAGAAGCCTCATTCAAACTTGGAAAGTTTTATTTCACTAAAAATGCTTGAATAAACTGAGGCTATCTCAAAGCACAAGAGAATAGCATGTCATGAATAAATCAGGTTTTAAGAGAAAGCAAACATGTAAAGTGTGGAAATTAATTCAAAGGAGGTCAATTAATGGAAGCAATGAACTAATTCAATTTGCATTTGAAATCACATATTATACCCATGCTTTTCATAAACCCCAATTCTACTACACAAGCCATCGGTGTTAGCAGGTTAGTCCCATGTTTCAATGGAGAATATTTTTACTACTAATAAAACATGTTTTACTACTAGATGTTTTGTTGGAAGGGAGAAAATTAAAATACTATAGTTGCAATCTTATATACACTTTTAGAAAGAATATCCACTGAACATAGGTGGACTTATTTCCAGATGAGCATGCAATTAAATGCATTCTAACTAAAGAAAAGACCCAACTGAACATGCATAGAATCCATGTGACAGTAAATTTAGAATTATAAAGAATAGTTGGAAGCAATATGCTGCCCCATTCTTGAAAGGGGTTCCTTTGTGAAGAAAGGCCTTAGATGTAGTGGAGGCTACATGGGAAGTAGGGAGTCAGTTTTCACTGCTTACCCACCCACCCCCAGTTTGCAGTTTTGCACTGTATCCACACTGCTCTGGATGGTTTCCCCAGCAGATGGGCAAGGCATAAGCATAAAAGAATCAGCAGAAATCATATTTCTTATGCTTCCACCAACAGACTCAGATTCCCTTCACCAGTGCCACTCGCAAGACCTTTGGATACAACTCCATGAATCTGTATAATTCATGCTGTCTTTCAGTAGCAATAAATGGTATCTTTTGTGCTTGGGGTGGGAAGCAGCAACTGCATCTTGCCATATTACGTTGTTTCCAATGCAAATTAGCTTAATTTGTGTAGAAGTATTTGCACTGGAATATTTTTAGTTTGCAACAGAAAATGTTCTGATGCCCTAGAGAGAGCTAATTTAACATGCTTATTTTACTTATTTTAGCAAACAAGAAAATAAAAAGTACCCCAGGTTGTGTGTGTTCCCCCTGCCACTTTTTTTTTTTTTTTTTTTTTGGTCCTAATGCACCATAAGTATTTGACCTGAAATATTTGTCAGGAAAAATTAAGGCACAATTCATGTTCTTTAGGAAGAATTGTAAAATATGTGAAGGAAATAGTATATAATTCCCTTACATTGCTTCTGATGAAAAACTAACAAACAAGATTAGTACTGTACTGAGAACACCTGTACTGAGAACAGGTGACACACCATTTCATTTTAACAACCTAAAGCATTGTAGGTGAACTGCTGACAATCACACATGAATTTCAGAAGAGTTCAGTTCTCTTTCATATCCGATTTCATTGCTACTATTTATTAGTCCCATTTTCCATGTGTATTCATTCATTCATATACTTGTTAGGGATCACCTGAAAAACATTAATTATAACTCTGATATTGTCAAGCCTGCCTCATTTGTTGTTGTTGTTTTTTGCATTTGGCATTCATTTACTGTTACTGGATAAATTACAAAATTTAAAATTTTCCATGAATAAAGAAAGCACTTGAATTCTTTCCACCCCACATTGCTTTTTCAAAGCATTCTGAATTGTCAGGCTCCTGTGATTTTGTTAATCTTGTATTGGGGGTGGTGGCCTGGTGGTATTTACTCAAAATAATGCAATTAAAAACACAAAGCAATGTGTTGGGTTGGACTTTTTCAAATTTAGAACTAAAACCACAATATCAGTACTTCAGCTTTCTGCTGGACTTGGGATAAATGTAGAAGCCAGGATAAAAAGAAGTGTTAAACTCATGCCTAAAATGTTTTGTTGATACACTTTTTACATTCACTTTCCAGTGCAACTACTTATAACTTATGAATTATCCAGACTTCAGGAGCCAGCTTTTCTGTCTTAGTCCGCAAACAGAATTCAGCAACCAGAATGCAGAGTGGAAAGCACCTATTCCATCAGTGTTGAAACAGCTACACTGACTGCTTATCTACTACTGAAACAAGTATAAAGTTTTGCTGATGTCACATTAAACCCAGGAACAGCTTGAGTATAACTTACCTGGCAAATTTAATTCCCTCTGTGACATTTACAATTATCAGAGGAAGTCTTGCCAGTTCTATAAACATCTTGTGGCAAATAGGATGTGGCTGTTCTGTGAGGTGGTACCCAACTTATGGAATTACTTCCCCTCTGATATTGAGGAGACATCAAATGTTGCATGATTTAGGTGCCAGTACAAGGTCAATTTCTTTAGGTAGGCCTTGCCTAAGTGAATGTCTGCCAAGTAAATTTATAATTAGGCTATTATGTCAGTTTCAATGTTTTTATGCATGCCTTTTATAAACATTTTGGCAATGTTATGTATTTTAATCATATTGTAATGGAAAACATAATGTACTTTAGTGTATTAAATTTCTTTGTAAAACATTTAATTTTTTTTAGTCAGTATTATAGTAGTATAAAATCCCTATTAAATAGATAAAATATTCACAACCCATTGGATTCCTGCCTAACCATTTCATGACAACGTGAATAGCCAACCAACAGCAAAGAAATGGGAGTGTTGGCCCAAACTGCTGGCACTAACTTGTAGGACTTTGTACTGCATCCATGTCCCAGGCAAATGAAAGCCCAAATAAACAGAATTCAGTCACCCATGCAGAGTGTAAAGAACTCAGAACTACTCTCTGGACCTCTCTCAGGACATAAAGGAGACAAAGTCACCATTAAGATTACCACTCAAATATTCTTGGTTCCCATTTCTTGCTTCCACAGACTAATGCTGTGTGCCTTTCTATCATTCTCCATGTCCTTAGGTACAGCAATCTATCCTTTGTAAACATCTGTGTTTTATCTCTTTTGCCACAGCAGAGTTTGAGGCTGTGGATTCTGGTGATGTATCATGCATTTCATCATTCTTATTAACAATCCTTGCCCAAAGGGTTGACACTGATGCTATGATTTGTTCTACCACTTGACATACAGTAGCTGGCTCTTATTTAGGTCAGCAACAATGAAGACAAGTAGCAGCTACTTATTTTATGACCCACTGCAAACCTAATATGCATTTCTCAGCATGAATTTAGGGCATCTTTTGAATTCTCTCCTTTATCAAGCTTGGAAGGAAAAATCTGACTTGAGTCAAATATGTGCATAATTGCAGGTGGGTTGAGACAAGGCAGTTTCTTGTTTACATTGTAGTTCTTCCACAGATTAGATCATATTACAATTAATTCCAGGGTTGATGGTTCAGCTGTCTTTGGCCACAATGTAGAAAGCTGCAGACAAGTCCTTATAATCTAAGGCTTATTATATGACTGACCCCCGCCCCCCTGGCACCCTGCCACCACAAAACAGCTGTGGCAGTCGGTATGTACCATCCTGGCCAGAAAGTTTACTTTAAGCAGATGTTTTTCTGTATCATTTCACACAATGATTCAACATCTCACTGCTACCCATGGTCTAGGAACAAATCTAGACAAACAGACTGTCCATATCTTTCTTGCCCATATCTTTCTGTCCATATAATACTTTCCCTGCTATAATCACTACCTGGCATTTAAGATCTAGATTAGCTAGATAATAGTTTAGCTTCCACTAGAGATGCAGGGCCTTCCCTGCAGAGCCCCAAAATGCTCTACCACAAGAGCGCATGATAGCTGCACCCTGTTAAGCCTTTGGAAAGTTATTACTTCTTTTCTAGCCCTTACTGCTATCATTTCTGTGCTGTTTCTGATTTAATGTAGAACTAATACAAAAGGTGGTATATAAATGTTTGTTTAAATAGGAGATGGGACAGCATAGGACTTTTCCTTTTGAAACCAACTGTCTAGCCATGACAGGACACGTTAAAAGGAGAGCACTGTGCTTGTTGCAGTGTGCCATATCACAAGGTTGACTGTTATGTGGAGGTATGCCGACCTGTATCCCATCCACATTTATCTGGCAGAATGAAAACAGTAGCATCTTTTATTGGGGACAACCCTCTACAAGTATTCTGCAATGCGATAACTGCACCTGTACTCATATGTCTATCAATAACACTGAGAAACAATTGAACTGTATGGTCCTCTTGGGCTACACCAGCAATGTGTACTGTGGGGAGTTCTAAGAGATAACAAATGATCTGTGTTTGTTGGCTTTTGCTTAAATGATTTTGATGAACAACCAAGGCTTTGCAGTCTAACAAGCTGAGTTTGATTGTAATTCTTTGGATTGTAATCGCCTCCCTACTCTGTAATTATGCACAATAAATGCTGGATTAGAAGCAATGAGGGAAAAAAGAACAAAACAACTTTCAGAATTGGAGAAACAGGCTACAGAGAATATGCCAAAGGTGAGCTGATTGGCAGGAAGTCTCAATATGCTAGAATACTCTGGAATGCCATAAAAGACCAAAGACATCAAACTGTTACCAGGAAGCATACAAAGCATTTGCCACTAATGTAGCTCACATCAGGCAGCCTGCGCCATTACTGAAGTATCATTCATTTGCCAGTAAGATTTGATGTTGGTACAGAAATATACACCGTGCAATTATTTTAATTTCAGGTCATTTTCACTGGCAGTAGGAAACAGCCAGTCTACCATTCCCAGCTCTGCCTTCTCCCCCGAGTCATTTAGTTGGACCATATTGCTAGGTTCCAGTTTTTGCTTTAGAATTACTGCAAAACAACAACACAACCTTTGGGCAGTGGCTCCTGTAAGTGAGACTGCATTTTATTGGGACTGCACCAGAAATGTGATATTTTGATAATAGTTAACCACCCACCCAGCCCCAGAAAATAAGTATGTAAAATAAATGTCTGAAATAAACAGAATAAAGCACCGGGAAAACTACAACTAATATATTATTATTCTTTCAAGTCTGTGAGTAAAAATAGTAAAGCTTTAAGAATATTGACATTTGGTAAATAGTTGCACAACAAACAATCCTAAGACAACCTAGTCTTCCTCATGGCATTTTAAAAATGGAACAGGACTGGGATACTGCAGTTCCTTTAGTCATACTTATTTTGAATTCCTGTAGTCATCCTTATTTTAATTTTCTTTCCATTCTTCCTTATTTCCCTCTGTGTGGTCAATTAACCAAGAAACAAATAGAGTTAGAGGTAGAATTAGTTATTTCGGGAGTAGGCCCACTGATATATGACTTGAGTTAGGCATGATTAATGTGAGGTTTATCAATATCAGAGGGCTCTCCAAGCATGACTAATCAGGTATTGAGTCTATTGTTTATAATTGGACTAGGGCAAAGACCTTTGACAGATGCTTTGCTTGTTAAGGAATAGATGACCTATGGGGGGGGGGGGAGCAGAAAACCCCTGCAGACTTGCTTGAACTGCAACTCCTATCAGTCCCATCACACATGCCTAAAGGTAAGGGAAGATGGCAGTTACTGTTCATCACAATCTGGAAGGTAGGTTTCCCAACTTGTATAGAATGTTATACAGATGGATTATATCTTATATAGGCATATGTTCCAGAAAATGTGTCTGTCCCTTGCAAGGGTTAATCTGTTCCAGCCAGGTTATGGTAATGTTTGAAGTGACTAAGTGCATCCTGAGTGCATTTAGCCAGTGCCTCTGATGGCAGAAATCCCCTTCTACACTCTGTTTCTCAGAATTTACTTCACTTTGCTGTACTTCCATCCTTGGTACATGACATTATCCAGCAACCACAAGATATACTACATCTTTTGGTACTGCTGTAGAGGGTGATTGTATTAATTTGCTGTCATTATGCTGTCACCACCCAAGAAATTCCACAAACAAGAGAAAGAACACAGATCATAACATCTGAAGTATAACCAAGATTTAAAACCAAAAACTGAAAAAAGTCTAATGATTTTATTCTATGCATCCATATTGGAAAGAAAGGTGTTACAGTAAGGTTTTGTGAACAAGAAAATATGTACAAAATTGGCCTTAGTCCTATGAACATTTAAGTTATAGAATAAATATCATTGACCTCAGTAGAATATTAATAGGATAACATCTGGCATGCTTAGGTTTCAATTATAACTTTATGAAAATTCTAAAATACTTAATCTATGCTGTTCAGTGGCCTCAATGCTTGTTCAATAAAAATGTTAAACACAAGAAAGATAGGGAAATGGTACCAATAATCAGTAGCAATTCTTATTTTGATCATTCTTTATGGTTGCAAAGACTTAATTTAATGAACAGGCATAAAGTTTCCTGCAGGTAGTTGCTAAACAGCACACTCCATTAACATTAGTGAAGTTTCACTCATTATTTGGGAATGTTTCCATTCTCAGTTCCTTTGGAGGAAGTCATCAATGTCCACTTATATAAAGATTCTTTCCAATCAAACCACACTTCCCTTTTTCAGACACTTTTTGTATAAATAATTCATTTGAAGCACATTAGCATGCTCTTAAAAACACTCTGCACCTTTGCTCTGAGAATATATTTGCAACAATTAAACTTAACTTCTTCTACCTGCTTCATCAGTGAAATATACACAACATAACTGACAACTACAGAAGCAAGACTGTACTCATCTATACATATGCATTTATCCCACAAGTCATTGCTTTTTTAATAACTTTGAATAAGATAGCAAAACATTATCTCAGTCTTGGAGTGGCTCTATCTTATGGATATGTAGTATTTCCTTTAATTTTAAATATTCAGATTTACACACAAACATACTCCTTTTTTTAAAAACCTTCTCCTAAAGAAAGACCAAATAGACCTTCCTATCACATACTTGGCAAAAGAACAGACAGGACAGACAGAACCACAAACTAAAGGTGCATGCCTATGGCCACTAGACAGAGCTTGCACCCCACAAGATTCTTTGGAGTCCAAGCTTTCACTTCAGGAACTTGTTCCAAGATCAGGGTTGGATTCTGAACTTGGAGCACCCTCTCTCCACCCTCACAGCTGGCATGGAAAGAACTACCCTAGCAGCACCTAGTCACTTCCTCGCATGCTGTGGCACAAAACACAGCCCTCTAAGTCTTCACCTCTTGGCTCCTCCCACCTCTCATAAAATATTCATATTCCTGCAGGGTCAGAAGGTTACAGGAGACATCATTGGATTAGGCTGCACATAAACAACCAGTTCTTCCAGAGCACTTTGATTTAAGCAACATTAATTTGATGAGATATACTAAGATTAAAATTAGTATTCATTCAAATAAAGTTGAATGTGTTTATGAATTGGTTACTCCTGAATCTTTATTATGATATTAGCAAAATCCTTAGTTAGCTACTATATATATATATATATATATATATATTAGAAAGCCCAATAATTATCCTTGCTTCTGAAGTTTTAACAAGCTGCCAGATATTAACTTAGATAGCCAAATACCCACGAAATATCAAATGCTGACTCCTATGACTTCTAGAATAGTTTGTACTTGCATCTCAGAATGAAACTCCAGGTCCAAGATACCACAAGCTCAGACAAAGTTCAATACATAGGCTTTCTTCTCCCTCTGAACTAGGATTAAACCAACCAAGATTTAATGGGCTGTTAAAAAGAGCACATACAATGTAGCTGTATTATACTATACATATATAATCTGTAACTGAAATCTAAGCACACTCACTAGAAACTAATTTGCTAATTAAAATATGCAAAGGACCATGCTGTTAATAGTCAAAACATAATATATCTCATGACATAATGCCACAAGTATGTTTCTAATTTAATTAGGAATGCAAGGTATTTTGCAAAGATGTATTATCATCTATACAGCTGGAGTGAAGTAGGAACCCCATCATAGAAAAGGATTTCCCTCATTCTCTGATTTCTTCTATACTCAATTGTTACAAACAAAGGGAAAATGTACCTTGTGATCACTTCTGTTGTTTCCTAGCACACAGCTGTTCACTGTTAACACTAAAGGGGATTAAGTGACGTCAAATGGTGCACAACTATGTGTGAATCAGCTGTGGATACTTACAGATGGAATAATTAGTTTTCCATCAGCTCTCCATCTGCTAACCAGGCTTGTTAGAAACTGCAGCAAAGGTGAATAACATTTTTAATGACCCACTAAATGTTATTAAATGTTAGTATTTTAATAAGGTTACTAACAAAATATTGAACAGCCATTGAACAGTTTCAGAGACTTACATTTGAAACATGCAATAAAGAAAGGTATTATGTATATGAACTGCATATCAAATTTAAATGCTATTGCTATTAAGGGTTAACATTTCCATTTAAAATAACCTTGTTAAATTATATAACTACATTCATTTTGTGAATCTTTGCAATCAAGACTTTAGTATAATATTTAGATTTCTGGATACTATGTATTTTATGCTATACATTGTGTGTAGTAAAGCTATAATAAAGATAAATGCATATTCTTTTCATTACATCTTTCATTCTTCCAAGAGTGTCCTGCTGACAGACTGACTTACTGAGAATCTTTATCTGAAACCATAAATAATGTGTTTGCACTGATCTAAGCTGCATGAATACTGTGCTGAAGCATCTGCAAATAGAATATATCAAAAATAATGTATGTAAAACAAAAGGAAGTTTGTAATATCCAAGGCGTTAAAATATTGAGTTTTATGTTCACAATAGTTTATGTATTATCTATTCTATTTAAATCAGTTTTGAATATACATGGTAACTGCCTTCCCTGCAAACACCCTTGCCCATGTTAGCTTTGATGAATTCATTTTATCTTTGGTGTCACTGAACCAGTTAATACAGACCACATCTATCTATCATCGCTCTATCTATAATCTTTCTGGTAACGTTGCTATTCCCCCCTTCATTAACAGAGGCATCCAAGGGAATGTGTTTATATGGAACTCTCAAGCACTCACCGAACCACACTATGTCAATGACATAAATACTCTAGTCTTGTACTTTGAATAAATGGAAGTAAACATTGACCCAAGCATAATGGAAACATAAGACTGACCCCAGAGACAATTTGTCATTCCATAGGCACAGATGACACTTGTCACAATAATGTACGTGATCATTCTGTCCCCGCCCCCAAACAGACATACCTCTGCAGTACTTTGATTACTTCTTAGATGGTTTATTACAATCCCTGCTTTTGGTTAAGTCATAGTATATGTGATTACTCAGAACAATCAAAATGTTGAGAAGAAGCAAGGAAGGAAGCTAATTTCAGAATGTAAGTAAGCAATCACATGTTTAACTATGTTCCCACTTCAAAAATCAATTAATCAATCCACGGATGGACACTTAGCAGGGGGTTTCTCCCTTCAAGGCCAGGTTTCTAGGAGCATGGACCTTTGGAGGTAGCAAAGTGTTCTGTTACATGATCTTCTTCCTGTAGCTTATATTAGGGAATTTAGCTTATATGTAGGGGAATTTTACTATGTAAAATTTTATGTAGGGGATACCCCCTCCCCCCTTTACATTCTACCTTGGTATAAAATGTTGGAGAACTCACATGATCTATTCCAATCCTGAACCAGAATGCATTATCATCTAAAGAATGAGAAACGGATAAGGCTTCCTTTCCCCTTATTCTCCCCTTGGAAAATATCTGTAATGTGTGGAGGTATGTATCATCCCAACTCTAATCCTGCTGCTCACCAGAATTCTTAGGTAAGCTGTCCAGGGCTTGATGAGATTACTTCCTTCTCTGTTCTCTGTTTCCTTCTTTTCCCATCCTTAAACTAACATTCTACAATTCTTTATATCCCAGAACTTAAGTTTTTTGTCAGGCTAGTTTTTAATTGGTAAGCATGTCTGTTTCTTTTAGTTTAGATACTTAGATCATTCTGCATACCTTGCGAGTTCCAAGTATTTCCACTCACTTTGTGTGAACATCTTTTAAAATTCATTCAGCATACTTGAAGGTAAGATGAAATAAATTTAATTTTCCTTCCTTTCAAATGGTGTGAATGAAACTAAGTACGGGAGATATGTACAAATCTGTTGCTTTCCATGAAAATTCCAAAAGCAGGTAAAATCTATGTCCCCTGAAAACAATGATCATTCTTTTCTTGTAAGTTTACATGAATGCAATTCTTTTATTTATGGATTGTCAATTCTTTACAAATAAAGAACACCCATTTGCCTACGTGCTGGTGGTTTTTATAGATGTGCAGCACTATTTACTATTGCACATGGTTTTTCTGTGGCTAGGTGGGCATGTAGGGAAGGCATCCTTACATAAACGCCACCTATGCTATTTTGATCCATTTGCAGTGGCATATTAATGATTGGTTCTTTATAAAAATAAAAGACAATGCAATAAACTCCTGGCTAGTACTGCTCCTGCAGTGTGCAAATGATCCAATTAATAGATAAAATAATCTCAAAATTATCATTCAGAACAAAACTGTAAAGGTGATTGAGAATTCAATTTTACTTTTGATTGGGGGTGGCGGGGAAGGAAAAAGCAGACAGCATTTCAGATACACAATCTGCATAAAAGGAGAAACATGGCATCCAACCTGTCAGAGAACATTTATTTGTTTTCTGACCCATTTAATATTTCAAGCAAGACTATAAAGGGCATAGTTGTATTCCATGCTGAACAGAACCCTGATGTTCACTGGGGAGAAAAAACTAAATAAAAATTAAAAAATAAAAACCACTACTAGGGCTGCCCTTTAGAACATTGATCCTCTTCTGGTAAATGCTTGGTAACAGGACAGTGCAGCTTGCCACAAGCACAAATCTATGCACATTAAGTTACAGTATTGCAGCGAAAACAAAACAGGAAGGATAGACCAAACCTGATAAACTCATAATGCCAAATATTTTTTGAGAGTAATATAGTACCTGCAAACATAATCTGCACTGCTGCCCATAAGGAAAAACTCATTTCGATAATCTAAATATTTGCCTGCTAGTCCCAACTGATTTGTCAGCAAGTGTGTTAATGTGCTATGAATACTAATGCAGTGATTTGGAGAATGCTTTTTATTCTTACTTCAATATTCCAGGCATCTCAGTTGCTGTCCCTGAACAAGAAAATTACATAATTACTTCTGCAAAGAGGCTTGTCATAATCCAATGTTCAGTGTAGACCTTTCTTTCTTCTGATTATAAAATATAAAATACTAAGCTCTGCAGGAGATCATCCAAAACGTAAAATAGAATCCATGCATTGTGAAGGTGGGGGAGGAAACCTATTTTACTCAGAGTTTTCTAATATGATAAACTGCCAGTGTGAGTACACATACTGATACCTTCCCTACCAACCAGCAGGCAATTGTTCTTTTTGCATAAATTGCCCAAAGGTTCCCAACATGAATAGTATTCTGTGGCTTTTAGTGACAATCCATGCAGTACAAACTTTTCAAAACCTTCTATTTTACTTCCAACATATATTTTCCAGCTCTCTGAAGTAGCCTTTAGCTTGTAACATAAAAATTACTACAGGAAATTTCTTGGAAAATGGGAATTTTAAGGAAAGGAATGTAAGATGAGGCAGAACAATCTTATATGTGTTGTTCCTCATAAAAGCCAGGTCTAGTAAATAGCAAAACACCATATAGCCATCAGGCAAACTGTAATACACAGGAAATGAAAATTAAAGCAAGGGGTACACCAACCTCTCAGTTCAAATGCCAATTTGACCACCTGAAGGTAAATAATCTTCATATTTTATCCCTATTGCCCACAGCATCTTATTTGCACTGAGAAAGATGCTCCATTTTAACTCTCATTCTAAATTTTTTGTACACACACTGGCTACTAAGAACCATCATGGATTATTATCTCAGCCCCATGGTGTGATCAACTTTTGTATGTTAAATATCCAAGATACTATTATAGAATCCTAGAATAGTAGAGTTGGAAGACCCCATGGAGGCCACTGGGTCCAACCCACCACTGTTGCAGGACACCAATTAACACCATCCCACTCAGATGGCTGTCCAGTTTCTTTCTGAATGTCTCTAGTGTGGGAGAGCCCACCACCTCTCCTGGCAGCTGGTTCCACTGTCGCATTGCTCTGATGTGGCATGCCAACTCCTTTTCATCTAAATCTAGAGTGTTATTGCAAAATAACTTGAATGCTTTTTTTCTAATCCTTTCATCTTATACAGAAAAACAGCAATCCTAATGCACATACACATTTTACCATGAGCGGGTAACCCATTATGGCTGTAAACATTCAACAGACAATGAACTTGAAGAACCATTAGGGAATACACTTTCTTGGTGTGAAAAATTATTGTGGCGGAGTGGAAGGGAGATGCAGGGAAACAGTGACCTCATCTGCAAAAGCACCATGTTAAGTTATGGTGTCTCCTTGCTTTAGTGAGTGAAGATGATGAGACTTTCAGGTTTACTGTTGTTTGTCTCATATTAACATAGAAATGAAAGAATTTGAAAAACAATTAAGCATATGAATACTCCTTTCCTTTCCTTTCCTTTGATGGAAAGCAGTTGCTCCTTGCTTATGAACAACCTCCTGAAAGCAGTTGGCCTGGAACAATCCTTACAATCTTTTCAGCGCCAGATGAAAGCAATGTTATTTTCTAGATGTTTTAATAATTGATTTTATCTTGATAATTTTAAAGGTGGGTTTAATCTGTACTCTTAAATTACTATCCCTCAGCTTTACACTGTTCTTGTCACAATATTGTTATGTGTTTTATTTTATTACTTTTATTGATATATTGTATTCTTAGTTTATTGTAATATGCTTTAAAAGTCCTTTGGCAGACTATATGTTTAAATAAATAAATGGGAATTTATTTATTGATTGATTGATTATATCCTCCCTTTTTCCTACAAAGGGCTCAAGGTAGCTTACATCATACTCCTCCTCCATCTTATCCCCACAGCAACAACCCTGTGAGGCAGGTTGGGCTGGGAGTCTGTGACTGGCCCAAAGTCACCCAGTTGGCTCCATGGCTGAGCGGGGACTAGAACCCAGGTCGTCAAGTCCCAGTCTCATGCTCTTAACCACTACACCACACTGGCTCTCCTACTTAACTTTAATAATTTCAATGGTAACATGTCTTCCCAAAATGGCTTGCTCTTCTGATTAAAAGATTATAATAGCATTTCAGCAGGCTGAACTCTTTTGCTGAAACTCAATGTTTACAAACTGCAATAAGGAGTGAGCACCACTGAATTCAATGGAGCCTACTCACAGGTAACCATGCATAAGACTACAAGCATGTTGATCCCATGCTATTGTATTATGCTACTCTTTGGACTGTGGAATATTTGTATATTAACTGTGAGGATGAGCTCCTGCACTTCCAAATCACGTGAAGTACTAGTTTCCCTATATTCAGCACTAGTCAGATCCCATCCGGAGTATTATGACCAGTTTTGGACATCATAGTCTTAAAAAGATGCAGGAAAAACTGGAGAAGTTTCAAAGAAGGGCAACAAGGATGGTCCAGGGCCTGGAAACAATACCCCATGAAAAGAAATTGAGAGAACTGGGCATGTTTAGCCTAAAGAAGAGAAAACTGAGGGGAGATATGTTAGCACTCCAAGTACTTGAAAGGCTGTCACAAAGAGGATGCTCAGGGTCTCTTCTCATTTATTCCAGAATGAAGTGCATGGAATAATGGACTTCAATTTCAGGAAACCAGATTCTGACTAGATTTCAGGAAAATATTGCTCACTGTTAGAGCAGTAGAACAATGGAACCAGTGTGGCACTGGAGGCATTCAGGTTGTAGCTGAACTCACATCTGCAGGATGACATAACTTGGTGTTTTGCACTAGCAGCGGGGTTGGACCCAATGGCATTCTAGCTTTCAAAATCCATCACTACACAGCTGATTGAGATGGGATCTTTTCTGAGGCATATCTTGACTATCACTTCTTCCTACCATACATGTCCAACAATATCCTGATGAATAATTTGTTATTCCAGTCCTTGGGTGTAGGTCTCCTACAAAACACACACAGCAGGTCTGGCAGTCCCAGTAAGGAATAAAGGCCTCACTTAGGGTATTTCTGCCCCCCCAGGAGGGAGGGAGGGAGGGAGGGAGGGAAAGAAAGAAAGGTCTCATTGACAGTTAAGGGCTAAAGATCCCACCATTTTTTTTCAATGTGGATTGCCGGAAGAGAATTTTACTAACCTGCTCCTATATTCTAGTTTGACTTACATCCTGTTGCACTAATGGTAGTTCTGCTAGTACAACATGACTGGCAGATGGCTAGTGCTAGATACTGCCTACCCTATGAGCAAAGTTTTACTGCCAGTAAAACTAAAGTGCTGCACCCTACACACTAAGGTCCCAGTTCAGGCAGAAACAATGTATTTCTGAAACAATGTGTGAGTGGGGGAGAGGGTGCATTAAAGGACAGAACTAAACAATTAAGATCATACATAGTGCCGTCTTTCAACAGCTAGTACTGAAAGCAGTTTACTTCTGTGTCTGGAGATGTAAGCCTTTTTCATCAAATGGCATATGACTTAGTCCCTCAAGAAAGATGAAACATCCTATTCTACTGATATGTTGCTTGAAAAGTGCATTATTTTAAGAATATCTGTTGTCCTGTACTTCCTTTGAAATATTTACATATTTAAGTATCATAGTCCAGTTGAGAGTGAGAAGTGAATCAGACTTAAAATAATTAGTATTAACGGAGCAAACAAAACAAAAACAAGATGGATGTTAAACCCACAAATACCTATGTATAGCTAAAGTTTGAATTAAGTTTTTTAGAAGCACCACATTTCACATTAAAACTGTGACAACAGGACAAGAAAGAAAAAATCAAAAAAACAATTTAAAATTGAATAAAAAAGAAACAATATTATCTGAATGGTAGGTGTTGTGAAAATTGTGCAGTGAAAATTAAAGTACTAGTTTGTGCTGCAGCCATAAATTACTAAACTAATTATCTAGTAGCAGGCATAACTGAATCATTCAAAGGGGTAATTAGCAATCAGACATAATGAGTACTGCTCCTATTTCTTGTCATACTGTATTTAGCTTCAGTGCAGCCTGGAGGATCTGAATTATTTCCTCTCCTTCTCCAAAGGCATTACTGCTATATTGAGTGCATCAGCCCATATTATTACTCCCAGTAGTTTAATTCTTCACTGGACTGCACACTTCTGATTTCTCCTGTCAAAGTCTCTCGAAGTCTCCTGGGCCCTTTTAAGCAGATAGCTTCTTTAAAGCACAAAAACACATGCACACACACACCTTTCTTCAGTGTAAATATAGATGGGCAAATAGTCAAATGTTAAAAATTTTATTACAGTGAAAACCAATTTAAGTCTGTGGCAGCTTACTTTGATTTTACTGGCAGGCAAACTTTGCCCATAGGGTACAATCTAGAAAGCAACTTCTTCATTTATTTTATTCATACTAAATATGCATAAGTCACCTTTCTGGACCATGTCCACTCAAGGCAGCAAATAACAATATTACCATAAAGATCCAATAATATAACATTATACAGATTGTGGCATAATGTAATATAACATTACAGCAAAACATTTTGCTTCAGATAATACACTGAATATATTAGTAATCCATTAAAATATAAACCAGTATGAAACCATTTTCAAAGCCACAACAGTAAAACAATAAAAAGCAGCATGTCCAAACACACACATTAAACTCCATTTGAAACCAGTGAATTTTTAAAGTCTTCTTGAAGACTACCACTGAATGGGTCACTGCATATTCCTTGGGAAAGAATTGCATGAGGTAGGCCCATACGGAGAACGTGCCTTCCCTAGTCCCTGCCAGTCTGACCGACCTCAAATATGGGTCATAGATCATGCCCTCCAGTAACAAGGCAGGGCATGGACAGGTTGATACAGGCCCACAAAGTTCTTCAAGTAACTGTATATTTCAAAGTAAGTAAATATACCATCTCCCATCCAAACAGCTCAACAGATAATATGTTGGTAGGGCTTGAAGGTTAATCTTCAGTTCTTAATACAAATGCTCCCACCAGAGTTTCATGCATCCATCCATCCATGCCCTTTTCTGGAATGCACCACTCCCACACATGTTGTTTTCTTTATTCAGCTGGCATGTATTTGGTGACCTCTATAGGCTGTGAGTGAGCAGAGGCTGTTTTGCCAGATTATTTTTTTTCCTAAGCTACTTGTACTTTTGTAAACCTCAGAATTCCCCCTGGGACCTCCTTCCAATTTAACTACTCTCTTCATACTCTGCATAAGAGTATAATTTATATGTGCACATGGGAACTCTACAGAAACTGTCCTCTCTTCCTCCATAAACATTCATTGCTTATATATGGCATTCCTCACATATGGTTCCATGGTAGTTGAATTCATAGTTGTGTGAACAAGGCTGCACAGACAAACTATGATTTGTTAAATGCCAGTAATGCAAAAGAGAATCCATGGTTGCTGTTGGGTTGTGAACTCTGGGTTAATTATGGATGGTCATTATTGTGGACTGTTTGTAGGTTGCTTTTCGAAGCTATAGAGACAGGTGAGAATGGTTTCAAAGCAACATACATGCCAGTACTATAGCACTGTGAAGGCACTTAGGATACAGGGAAAGAGCTAGCAAAGGAAGAGTGACACAGCCCAGGGACTCAAAAACAAACCACAATTTCTTTCATTATTTGTCAGGCAAACTGTTGGTACAACAACAAACCCATGGGTTAAATAAACTAGTGGTTAGCATTATGTGTAAACCAGGTCTTTATGTGCTTCATTTATCAGAAGAAACATATTCTTACTGATATTTCTCTGTTCTTAAGGATCCTAATGTTCCAGTTCCTTGCTTCTTCCTATTATCGTTATATAACTGAAGCAAGTGCTGATCTTGCGAATTATTCCCCAGGGCCTTTGAATTTAGACTCTGTGTGCAGTGTTTCCATCTATTATGTTTAACAACACACGCATCACAATAAACACCTGATCTCAATTATAGTCTTCCACTCAACCTCAGTAAAATAACGTGTTGTAAATCAATGTAATTATTCAAATCATTATTGCTTGCTATCTTGGTAGAACAGTAATATTTTATATAGTTTTGATTGTTTGTATTCATAAATCTACTTTGTTATCTTCACAGATAGTATAGCATAAGGCATACAAATGGAATCCCAGGTCATGGTCACTAAGAATAGTGCTGTCCCAGACCAACAGGAATGACTTCCCACCTGTTTCAACCCCCATGAAACTTAGGAAGCTGCTGAGTCAGATCACTGGTCCATCTAACCCAGTACTGTCGACACTGGGGAGTTTTGCATGTCACAACAAGCAACCCTGCATGATTACCATGATTCATGGATTCTATTACCATGATCTACCCAACACATGGTCTTGTTATTATAGTTTCCATCCTCCCCATTACTACCATGCATTCCTCCCACATTTCCCATATTATCATCCTAGTTCAGGAAGTTTCTGGAAATACTCATTACTAGAGACAGAATCCTCTTGAATCCATCTACACTGGCTTACATCTACCTCCTTCCATTTCCTTTTTTAAAAAGTTTGGTTTCAGGCACTAAAAATGCCCTAGCAGTCCATTAACTCTCATTTATTCCTTTCTTGTACCCTTGATATCACATTTATTTATTTACACCGCATTGCATTTATATCCTAACTTTTTTCCTCTTGCAAAAGCCCAAGGTGACTTACATAGACCTCCACTCCATTTTTATTGTCACAACAGCAATCCTGTGAGGTAGGTTAGGCTGAGGATAAATGACTGCAGCACAGTCACCCAGTCAGAATAGCCAAGTGTGGATTAGTTCCCAGATCCCCACTCTAACCACCCTTCTGCCCTCGAATAGCTTTTCCCAAAACCGTCCATGTCAGTCTCTGCTTGGTGCTTCTTCTCCATCAACATCCTCAACCACCCACAATCCTACCTGCAAGCTCCTCTTACTCTTCTGGTCAAGTGTCCTCCCATCCCTTTGGATGAGAATAAAGACTAACCCTTCTTCCTCCCCTTGTCCAGAAAACACCCATGTCTTCCCAAAGACCCACATGTTTAAGCCCCTGCTCAATTTTCTTGCTCAATTTTCATGCTGCTATAAAAACAGAATCCCTATTGGAATTCATTGCAGTATTGAATTCTACATGGAAAATCTTCCCAACACCAAACCAAACCCTGCCAACAAGAAAGATTCTTCTATAGTAAAACATATCTTTATTTCAACAGCAGAGGGATGATTATTTCTTTAAAAGATTTTTTTCTTATAGAAACTATAGGTTGCTATCTCAAAATACCTATTGAAATCTTTGGCTGGTGTGCAAGCTGCGCTTACAAAAAACAGTGTCCATAATCTAATTGTCCCACCTCCCATTCTTGCATTCTTGTCCATCCTAGCATGTATCCAAGCACTCAAATACTTTGGAATGAAAATAAAAGCCACGACAATTCAGTGTGGCATTTGTGAAAAACACAGCAAGCAAATATCAGCACGGAGACCAACCATTCTTTCAAGCAATTAGAAAATGACAGTTAGACATCTGGAAAACAACAAAGAAGATGGAAGGAGATGGGAACAGAGAGCACCCTGCAGGACCAAAGCTAGTAGCAATACTGCTGTTAGTAGGCAGCAAGGACTAGTAGAGACTGGACGGCTGGAAAGTTTCCAACATGCCTGCCCTTTTCAAGGGACTCTGCAGTAATTGAATATTAGAACTGTAGAAACTACAATGGTGGGTTCAGATATCACAAAAAACTATTGCAGTAAGCAGAAATCATAGAACAAACTATTGTTTCTTATTGTGGTTTCCAAATACTGTCTGACGGGTGCAGGTTACATTCCCCCTTCAAAGAAAGAGCAGTGACTGAAGCAGGGTTGCTAAAAATATAAAATTTCATGCTCTGGAAAAGACAGGATGACCTGACAGTAGCAAAATATCCAGTCTCCTGTGGGAGAAAAAGAAGCCAATCTTGTTCAAGACCTAAGACATGGCTTTAAATCAGTTTGGCACAATGGAACCTTGATATGATAACACAGAACTTCACAAGGTAAACAAAAGCTTACAATGGCTGAAACATTACCATTAAAGGGCAGCTTAAAATACCTCTATGGCTTCTTCTGCAAACAAAGGGTACTTCTGGATAAATGGAGCAAAAGGCTGCTTCTAAACTTCAGTTGGACAACAAATAGCTGCATTCTTAGGAAGAAGGCAGCATATGTACTCCATGACCTACTCCCAAATAAAAATGGAACTTGAGAGATTCCTAGTGGTTAGAATAGCAACACCCTTCTTTTTATGGGCCAACACATAGAAAGACTCAGGACTGCCAACAAACATTCTGATAAGCAGCCTGTCCCGGGCCCAAGGCTTTATATGGGCCAGGGTGTCAAGTTCTGCCAAACTGCCTAGCAGCCCTCAGCAGATACTCCTGTCCACTCCCTGTCCAGTCGCCAAGCTGGCAGTTGAACTATGTACAAGCAACTATTCCTTTATTCATGCCATTCTTTGTCCATGGAAAAGGAAACAAAACAAAGCTCCTTCCCTCCCCAGCCCTGATTTGGCACAGCAAAGGTAGCCTGGATTTGCTTTTGCTGCTTCAGTTAAAGAATACGATTATAGGAAGACCAGAAAGAAATTGACATCCAAAAGGAATCCTAACCTCTATTTTTAATTCAATTTAATGTATGAAGAGGTACTGATGTAGTGATTGATCCATACATATGGCAAGGTAAATTATGTGAAGAAACTATCTGCAGTGCTTCTAAGTGTACATAAGAGGTGCATGACTTGTAGTCATATGTGGCCCTCCACCTTGCTCTGTGTGGCCCCCAAAATTGGCAGGACCTCATCCAGTAGTAAACAGTTTGCTCTTCCTTGGCTTCCAAGATTGTTGCTGCTACTTGTAGTAAAGAAACAACCACTTCAGTGCAGATTGGGCAGGATCTTATCTCCATCTTTCTTAGTGATCCATAGTTCACAGATGAAGGAAAGTTTAAATGTTGCCATCCCTGCCAACTGGGATGTGGGAGAGATGCTAGATGGGCACATTATAGGCATTCACGCTTGCATGTGAAGGCCCTAGCTGATACCATATTCAGTTCTTGGGCTCAAAAGGTTGTGTGTTCTGATGCACAATCTACCACTTTTCCCACTCTGCAGCCTCAGTTGGGGAATTATTCCTGCTTCATGGGAGGCTTACATGTTTGAGCTTTAGTCTTCTTTTTCTGGACTATCTCTATACACTTATATAAAAATGATATTGATGTGTACATAAAATAGCAGGTATAATGTGCATGTGTTTTGAAGGGCATCATCTCCTACAACCTCTTCCTTCATAAAGTCAATAGAAGAATGATTCCATTTTTTAAATTCTTGCTAAGGTGCCAGCAACCTCTTGGATCATTTGCACAAAGATTGCTAGGACTATGGAAATCAGCAGCCAGGATCTAACATGATGAATTTTGTGGAAAGAGAGATATGAAGCTGTTTCCCAAGTGGTTTTTCTTACGCCAGCATGGCAAATACTGTTTGAAGAAGGAGCAAAGATTCAAAAGTAGCTTGTGTCATTGTCATCTCCTGTTCAAAATGAGAGTGTGTGTGTGAATGTATGCAACAAAGTGCCTCTAAAGTAGCTCTTTGAAACCCAGCCAGCTAGTTTATCTATAAAGCTCAAACAGTCTGAAGGAAATGATGTCCTTGGCTTTGTTGTAGATTTTCTTTTATAGGCTCAAGAAGAATGGATAGAAAAAAATCTGCTGAAATCCAAAGCACACTTACCTGGGACCAAGTCTTGTTTAACAATGGAACTTGTTTTTGAGCAGGAATGCACAGGGCTGCACTATCAGAAAGGTGAAAAGCTCAGTGGAGCACAACACATGATCTTCACATTGAAGATTCCATGTCCCATTTCTGGCAACTACAGTCAACAGGAAAATCAGAGCGCAGGTGAGGGGAATCTCATCTGCTTAAGAGCTGAGGCCAGCAAACTTGGACAATAGCCTGAGAAAGGTAACTTTCTGTTCTAGTTGTGCCTGGGCTTTGATCTTGTGTGTACAATGTGTTTGAGATACTGAGATTTGTGATATGCTGTTTATGTGGTGCTCTCTATGATCTTATGTTTTGTAGTGAATAAATGTGCACTTTCTGTGACTATGGGTGGTTTTGAAAATATCAACCACCATGCCCAATGGATATTTTTCTTAGGAAGTTCCAGTTCTGATAACTGGGAGATAATCAGCTTAGAGGACACATGCTACATCCTATTGAGAACAACTATTCACTTATTTCAGTGCCTCATGAGCTAGGATTTTTATAGTCTTTTCTGTGTAAGGAAAAGGAAAGGGAAGACAGCTGAGACTTTAATTTACACCAATCATAAACTTCCCATTATAAGCTGCAAATGCTTTGTCATTGTTATTTATAGCTCTTGACACTTAATCTATCTATGATGCGGCTTAATAGACAGATATTTTCATATAGATTCACAGGTTATTTTTGTCTGTCTACCAGTGAACAAGAGTTTACATCTGAACATTTTCTGCTTACATTGACTATATATAGGTCTTATGATTTATTAATATTTATTGCACCTAATAATTAACATGCATGTTATAGTGAGCAATGGTTATGCATGTAATATTTTTCATTTTTATTTGCCAAAAGCTCAATTTTGATTGCTGACATATTTTGATGGTTTGGAGGAATGCAGATGTGCACCAAAGCTCTAATAAGCAGTAGCTTCCAGTTTACTCTTACCGCTTTTCTAGAACATGTCATATACAGAGCCTACTGGGGAGGGTGACAGTTCTCATTCAGTCCATTTATTTTAAATAGGATAGCACAGGAAATATTGTTGTGCAATGGGACATCATCATTCCTATGCTTCACTAATAATATTTGACAACGACTTTGCATTTATATTGTAACTTTTTGCTCTTGTGAGTTACGCAAGGTGGCTACACAGCTCCATTTTATCCTTATAATAGCAACCCTGTGAAGTAGGTTGGGCTAAAGGTCTGTGACTGGCTCAATGCCACCCAGTGAGCTTCATGGCCAAGTAAGGACTTAGACCCTGGATCACTTGGGTCCCCAGTCCAGCACTCCAGTCACCACACTGCTTGTGGTCTACAAACTGAAGAGATCCATCTAGAAGTGACCCACCACACAGAAGTAAACTAGACAGGGAAAGAAAACACTGAAAATACCCTAATACCTGGCTGAGGGACCTCTGTCAGATACTCTACATCCCCAGAAAAGTAAATTGCCATATCAATATCAAAATGGGTAGCACCAAATATCTTCCATTTCTATGAATATTCCTTATCACACAAATAAGTCTCTTTCTAGTCTGCATAGTTCATTGCAAGTTCATTGTGTCCCTTTTCCACATAAAACACACACACGCAGCTCTTCATAAAGAGCTTAATACATATGTGTGTGTTCACATCTGTGAGCATGTGTCTGTGTGTAAAACTCTGTATTTATATACAAATTGAAATATGCAAAATATGCATTTTAAAATCATTTTCTATAAAGTGCTTTTCTGTAATTTAAAAATGTATTAGGGGTGGGGATCTGAACTGAGAACTTCATTTAAAAAAAAATAGAAATGTGAAATCCAAAGAATAATTACTTTCCAATCTACACACTAGACTGGGAGGTGAAGATTAGCTAATAGAAATCAAATTCTTCAACCATCCTTATTACACATTACATAAGAGCACCTTCAAAGCCTGTTAACAATCAGTGAAATATCTCACATTTTGTCAGTTATTTTGTAGCCTTGTCTCCAGGGTTTTGCACCAATAAAACAATGCAGAATCCTTCCTCTTTTTAAATGACAAATACTTTAGGCCAAACTATTATTTCAGATCAATTTTGCTGCTATAATCTTGCTTGTGCATTTTCCCACTTGAAATAAACTAAACATCTGAAATAAACATCCGTTGCAGAAGGATTCTTCGCAAGGCTAAGGCTGATTACGAGCTGAGACTTGCCAAGAATATCAAGAGCAACAAAAAGGGCTTCTTTCAGCATGTAAATAGGAAGAGGAAGGGGAGACAAGTGGTGGGACCACTAAATAAGGAGGAAGGAGATCCAGTGACTGACATGAGGAAACAGGCACAGATGCTAAATGACTATTTTGCCTCTGTGTTCTCCCCAAAGCAGGACGGGGGATATCCGCATAGGAGATTAGATGAGGCCAGGGACTTAGGGACACAGATTAGAGTCACCCCCCCTTGAAGTCGAGGGGCTCCTCAGGGCATTGGACATTACAAAGGCACCAGGCCCTGACGGGTTACACCAGAGAGTACTTAGAGAGTTGGCAGGGGTTCTCTCACACCCACTGGCCTCCATTTTTGAGGCCTCGTGGAGAACAGGTGAAGTTCCAGAGGACTGGAGGGTGGCATCAGAGGTCCCAATTTTCAAAAAGGATAGTAGAAGGGACATGGGGAATTATAGACCTGTTAGCCTTATGTCCATTGTAGGAAAAACAATGGAAAGGCTCATAATAGAGAGAGATCTAGTGATGCTAGATAGGGAAGGGAGGCTGACAGCCACACAACACGGCTTCCACAAAAACAGGTCCTGCCAGTCAAACCTTGTGGAATTCTATGACAAGGTTTCGAGATGGCTAGATGGAGGGGATGCAGTGGGTGTGGTATACCTGGATTTCAGCAAGGTCTTTGACAAAGTGTCCCATGATATCCTGGTGGAGAAACTGAGGAGTTTTGGGATACATCAAAGCACTGTCCGGTGGATTAGGGCATTGTTGACTGACCGAAAGCAGAAGGTAACCATTAGCGGGGAATCATCGGGATGGCAATTCTGTTTAATCTTTTCATTAATGACATGGAAGAAGGCATGAACAGTCTGCTGATCAAATTCGCAGATGACACTAAAACTGGAGCAGTGGCCACAACTGAGGAGCAGGTACTCCAGATCTAAAAGGATCTGGACAGACTTTGGAGGTGGGCAGGAGACAACAGGATGGCATTCAATGTGGATAAGTGCACAGTCTTGCACTTGGGGCATAGGAATAGCTGTCAGAAGTACAGGTTAAGTGACAAGTGGCTGGAGAGCAGCACTTGTGAAAGGGACCTCGGGGTACTGGTTGACTGCAGGCTAAACATGAGTCAGCAGTGTGATGCGGTGGTCAAGAGGGCGAACGCCACCCTTGGTTGCATAGCCAGAAGTGTGGCTTCTAGATCAAGAGAGGTATTACTACCACTCTATACAACTCTGGTGTGCCCGCAACTGGAGTATTGTGCTCAGTTTTGGGCCCCTCATTACAGAAAGGATATAGCCAGGATAGAGTCAGTGCAGCGTAGGGCCACAAGGTTGGTGGCTGGTTTGCAGGGGATGGGGTATGAGGCGAGACTGGGGGAACTGGGTCTCTTCAGCCTGGAGGAGACTCTGAGGGGATATGCTGGTGACATACAGGTATGTGAGGGGATGTCACATGGAGATGGGTAGAGACCTGTTCTCCCCTGCAGAGGAAGGCAGGACGCGCTCCAACAGAGCAAAGCTCAGGGAGCCAAGGTTCCATTTGGATGCCAGGAAGCACTTCCTGACAGTCAGGACCCTGAGGGTGTGGAATGGGCTTCCACGAGAGGTCGTTGAGGCCCCACCGGTGCAGGTGTTCAAGGATAGGCTGGACGTCCACATGGTGGGCATGTTGTGAGCAGAGCCACCTGGTGCCGGAGGTCAGACTAGATGGCCCGGGAGGCCCCTTCTGACTCGCTCTATGTTTCTGTGTCCCTATAACTGTGGCAGTGTAATCAAACACAAAGTTACATTAACGTGATATAACAGGATTTTTCAAAGTTCTAGTTCAAGTCTGAAAAGTAAAACTAAAATGTTGTCAGTGGTCTATGGTTCTGCATGAATATAAAAACTATACCCTGGTTGTATCAGGAGAAATTAATTTACTATCAGGGACATAAACTCTAATAGTTACCATAATTAGAAAGAAATCATGGAAAGGAGAAAACATTGTAGCATGTTAGGTGATTTCAAATATCCTCATATTGACTTGGTAGATGTATGACTGATCTGTGGTATTACCTGGTTTACAGGTCATGGTGGCAATTCCTGGGTTGTTTAACTCAGGAATTGTGAGTATGAGAAGACAATGTGACCTAAATAGTCAAATTTTTTGCTTTTAACAATCAAGGTTGTTTTATGGCATGTGAACCTGTAACTATGGGCAGTCTATAGGGTTAACAACAGGTTATTTAACAATAAGTTCTGGGTTTGCATGATTGACCTCAGGAGTTTCTGGGTTAAAAGTGGAAACAAAGAGCAAGGAGATCGCATGTGCCATGAATTCCTGCTGCTCCTAAATTAAACTGGATTATCTGACATTGTGAATTTGGTAGTGTGATACTGATGTCAATTGACATCAGTTTCAGTTGCCTGTGGTTCTTATTGCTAGATGGAAATCCAGACTATTTCATCCTCTAATGCAAAGTATCTGATTGATTCCTATATAAACTGGAAGACAAAATCAACTTTTGGTTTCTTAGAATTCACAGTTTCTTTACAATTCTCTTTGTATGCTCCATACATCTTCAACTATTTAATCTATGAAGACACATATGGTAAAATCTTTTATGCTTATACAACCTGTGCAGATATTCCTTATTGGAGTGAATCTAGAAGACAGGCAATTGCTTTTCTCTTTGAATGCTAACATTCAAATTTAGAACACTATCAGACGTGCCTCCGATTTCATGCATATTTGTTTAGTTATTAGATTTATATCCCACCCCTTTTCTTTTTTTAAAGAACTCGAAGTGGTTCACATCATTCTCCTCATCCTGCTGTCAATTTTATCTGCAACAACAACCTTGTGAGTTGGGTTCGGCTGGCAGTCTCTGACTCAGCCATAGTTCCATGGCCGAGCCGGAAATAGAATGCAGATGGCTTGGCTCCCTGTCCTGCACTTTTAAGCACTACACCACTCTGTCTTTCATTTAGTCAAAATAAATTCCACAAAAGGTTGACAGGGTATCTTCCCAAATTGCAAGTTGTGGTCTTAGTTTTTAAACCAGACGTTCCCAATCTGCTTTGGACTTCAAGTCCAAACAGCAGTCAGCAAGGTCATTGGACAAGAATTTTTGAAGTGCCAATCTAAACAAGTCATGGGTACCAGGTTAAGAATGGCTTCTTTAAGCTTTGCCTCTTTGTTTTTATCTCCCAAGCATTAATTTTTAATAGCATACCACACTGATCAAACTACTGCAGAATGACAAGCTGTTATTATATTATTATTATTATTATTATTATTATTATTACTACTACTACTACTACTACTACTACTACTACTACTACTACATTTTTATACTCACAGCCCACTGGGCTCTCTGGGGAGGTATACAAATTCCTTTACAAAATTGCAATACCAAACAATACACTAGGATCAAAAATATGGAATACAGCAAAACAAATGAACATTAAAATAGCATCAATAGGTGAACAACAACCCTAGTAGGAAAGCCAGCACTGAACTGGCACCCAACAGGGTTCTGCGCTCTGCACTGGCTGGTTATGAAGGTGCGACCAGCACAGGGCCTGCCTTGTATCCATCTCTGCTGCTGCAGGTGTGGCAACTACTCCACTTTCTTCCTCTCCTCAGCACTGCCACTCTCTCCATTCCATGTTGTGGGGCAGAGGGAACAATGACAGGCAGTGGAGGCAGCAGAAACTGTGGTGGGTACAGCAGCAAAGGCAATGGCAAGTGGGTGCAGATGTATCCTTGCAAGTTTCTTTATAGTATTTCTGTATAAATTCATTTGCAAAATTTCAAATGAAAGCAAATATAATTAGCTTGAATATCCCACATTCCAAAATACAGTACACCTAATCCATATTTATAAGGTTGTTATTGTTTATTATTTGTAATATAGTATTCACTTGAGACTCCAGTGCATTTCAAGAAATTCAGACTTCAACGTTTCATTACACAACCATTCTGATTTTTAATATGTAAGAGAAGAATCCGTTATCACTTTTTCTGTCTGTCTGTTGCTACTGAGCCTCAGAGGAAAATCTCTTCTTGCCTATGGCAACTCCCAGCATTATCATCTGCAGAAATGCTGATTTCACTTAACCAAGGCATGAGATACACAATGAGTAGAGGCAGCAATCTTGTTCTGAACAGAAAATATCCAGCTCCTTTGCATTAATAATCAAATTGCACCTGGACTGTAGCAATTAAAATCTTTATTCATGCTCCAAGTAATGGCAAATGCAGTTATATTTATTAAGGTGGCACACTGATTTTCCAAGGTACTGTGAGCATTGAGTTGAATACTCACCTGTAGAATGGGATGAATGAGAATGGATGTTAATGTCTCCTTTTCTCTCCCAACTGGTTTGCAAATAATTCTTAAAATGACTGAAAAAATGGGAGCCTCAGCTGAATGGGGTGCAGGCAGCTGAATGGGAAAGGGAGTTTTGGGTAACTGGGAAGGGATACCATTTTTTTCTCAATAACAACAACAGTAACAACAACAAATTAAACAGAGTGATGTTTGAAAAAGTCTACTAAATGATGAATTCCACACCACATCCAAAGCAAAGCAAAGCAAAGCAAAGCAAAGCAAAGCAAAGCAAAGCAAAGCAAATACTGTGTTTGGAGACATCATAAAAGCAGGGATATCCACTGCTGACTGAATTTATTTATTAATTTTATTGGTATGCCACTAAACAAGTCTGTATCTGGCCTCTCTGTGAGAAGTAACTTTATATCACTCTGTCTTTTATTCATGTTTTACTCTGAAAGTGACAGGTTTTTACAGAGAAAAACAGAGACAGATGTATAAATGTATTTTCCTGTATCTAGGTAACATTACCAAGTAGAAGGTCAGCAAAGAAACAGTATACACACAAACCTGGATGGCATGTAACATTAGGAGGAAAGGGGTCTCTGAAAACTATCAATTGCATGTGAGCAGTGGTTTGATCAGCAAATATGATGCAGACCTCAATGAAGAAGTAATCTAAAATCACATTAATCATGTTGAACAGCAGATGATCAATAATCAGAAATAAAGCATTTATTTAATATCTGCTATATACGTAAGTTTCAACAACATTACAGAAATGCATGTTCCATACTTCAAATTAATAAAAAATTAAGAGCATTAATTTGATTCATTGTCAAGTAATTGTGCAATTATTTCCAGTGGTGTATTTATTTCATTATGAATAAATAATATTCCATACTGCAGATTTTCCTATCATACTTAGCAAGGAGCAGTTATTAATATTCACTTCACAGTTGATATATCTAATTCAGTGCATGATACATCCAGTCTCCCCCTGGATTTTGTTCTGAGAGCTACCTAGATTATAATTAGTGGATGAAGCAAGCTAAAAATTGGGTGTTCCAAGTAGGAGGTGAAAACTAATTGATAGCCTGTGGCTGGACTAAATGAAAAGGAAATCTAAAAGCAATTTGGACAGATGAACCTTATTATTTTTATTTTAATTTTAAAAAGTATTTAGTGGTGAAAATAATCATACCATCAAACAAGATGTAGAAGTATAGATTAAAAATACTCATTACAGCATCACCAATGTATCTGGACAATCATGTATACTTTGTGGTTTTTTATTTACATTTATTTCACTGGCATAAGAACGTATTATTGGCCAGGTCAGACTGAAAGGCAAGTCTGTTCTAAGCGTATAGCAGCCTTCTCTAACTTAGTGTCTTCCAGGTATTTTAGCCTTTAATTCCCATCAATCCCAGTCAGCAAACACAGTGGTTAGAAATGCCAGGTGTTATAGTCTAAAACATCTGGGGAGCACCAGATTCAGAAAGACAGGACTAGAAGTAAGCCACTGTGACAGGTGACTTAATGGATGGCAGTTAAAGAAAACCAATGGTCAGTGGAGTTGCTAAGGAAAACATCTGCTCCATAGCAGAAAAGCACCAAAAGGAGAATTGATTGAAGCAGAATGCATAAGAAGCAGTCTTCTTCTATTCTCTTCTATGTTCTCTCTTGCGTCTTTAACAGCTCTCTTTTCAAAATAGCAGATTTTTCTACCACTTGCTCTTGTTTTCTGGAACAAGGGAACTACAAGTATGGATTTTAAAAAGTACATTCCAGTCCCAGCTAAAATTAAGAAGTTCTACATTATGTATACTAATTCCCCATCATCACTACTACCAGTGGACATTAGAAAAAAATGAATTGACCTACTTCATATGAAGGCTATGCACTCATCAGAGCTTTTCAACATGGTTGGATAAACTTTAAAGCCTCCCTGAAATACACCAGCACTGCTGATTCATGTCTGACCTTCAGACCTCCTATCCAAATGCTAAATTTACCCAACAAACTGTTCATAATTTCAGCAGATGGCTATAGCCTGTGTGCATGCACACATGCACAGGTGCACACACGCGCCTGAACTTTATAAGGTCTGCTCTCCTACAGCCACAAGAGATGTGGACATGCTAGGTTATTGGAAAGCATACTTCACCTTGAAGGGGAAAATATGGTTGGCATGAAGGCGCAGAAAATTCCTGCAGATAATACAAAGATATGATAGCAACCCTAGTCAGTAGCTGTATTCTCTAAATCATGGGTCCTCAAACTATGGCCCGCAGGATGGATCCAACCCGCCATGACCACTTATCTGGCCCACTGCCACCTACCTCTCCTGCACACGCACGATCACCGCTGCCTCGCAGCACGGGCTGGAGGTGGTGGCTTGCTTGCTCAGACAGCCGTCACCGTGCGTGCCCAATGCCACCTCGCGTACACCTGACAATGCCTCACCGACCCGTGTGCCCAGCCCACCCCCCCACTCAGCGGCCCGTGCGTGTAGCCTCTGCCTTTCAACTGGCCCCCTGTTGAAAAAGTTTGAGGACCCCTGATCTAAATCAAACCTGATCTATCAAAAATGTCTTTGAAACCATTTTCCTCATCATCTATTAACTCATTTCCAAGTGAAACTACATGGTTAAGAAAATGTTCTGTTCCATCTACCTGCCTATTAAATTATCCCTTGTAAAAATCCAGAAATGTAGGAACTGCTATATTAAAAGGCATTTCTATATAGGTTAACACATTTGGGGTTCCCAATTCCACAAAAGAGTCCCAATTGCTTTTTAACACCATGATTTATACATTAACTTTAGAACTTCATGGATATGTCAGATGATAGCTGTGATTTCTCTAGTAGGTAGAGGTATCATGGATAATATGCACAAGAGGGACTTCTGTATCCTCCATGATTACTACTAATAATGAAGTAGCTATTTTATTGCTGTCATTATCAATATTATTTAATTTCTATACTGCTGAAGTTCTCTGGATGGTTTCTTAATACATCTCTTCAACCACTTCAGAGAACAAAAACTTAAATACTAAGAATGAAGCATAAGGTACTAAAGCTAAGTCTGATATATCAGATTTTGTAAACATATTTCAGTGTCAACCATGAAAGAGCACGCTAAACCAACAGTTGCATTTAAGTTCCAGCAGAAATGCTGAAAGAAGGTACAAACTGTTAGTATAATACTCTACACAATAATAGCCATATGAAAAGTGAGAAAGAGGATATCAAGTAATGTCTTCTTCAATGTGACCACTCAGATTTGGGATTGGAAATGAAAATTATACATGCAGAGTACATGCTAGTAGGGTTTTTTTTAAACAATCTCCTTGCCAAAACTGCTAAATATTTATTCCTCATATTATAATGTTGGCAACATTTCTTCCATTTTCTTTCAAGCCAATTAAAAAGAGCTGTTTTTTATTTGATTGAAAGGTTCTTATTCAATTAACCTAACCAATTAACTAGAAAAACATTGTCCCTCTAACTATTTCACACAAACATGTCACATTCCAATATGATCTAAAATAATCATTTTAAACCACAAACTTGAATGGAATTGGATAAAGAAAGCAGAAACAAAGGGAAACAAAAATCAGAAAGCTCAAATTTATTATTTTGTTTAGTAAAGGCAATACCACCTGATAGCCAAAGCTCTCAAATGAAGATGACCTGGTTTGTTCAATGTAACATTCCACTTTAATACATCTTTATCCCTATCTGCCAAGTATTATTTGAGGGAAACTATGGGATTTTACTATTATACTAATTATACTGTACTTGGGTATACTGTAGCTGTGGAGCTGTACAGAGGGAGAGGAAACGGGAATACTAGGTGCACAGTCATTAAAAGTATTCCCCATGCCATTGTGTTATAAAGCATCAGCAGCTTATGCAAGAAAGCAACACTAAGCAAGATTGGGAATAGAAATGGTACCCATATTATGACAAAAAGTTAAAACAAATCTAATGATTTTTACATGTTGACAGAGAGATGGGGAGAACAATGATGAAAAAAATTGGTGCATGCCAAACATTTTAAATCTGCAAGGCAAAAATCACAAGTTGTAATAAATGAGAGAAAGAGATTGAAGTGGTATCCTTGCAGGAGTTCAAGTGTCAAAGTCAATTCCAGTGATGGAAGTCTCCAAATGGAGATAGCTATCTCTTGGGAATGCCCTAGCTTCAAATACTTGTGATTTTCCAAATATTTTAGCCTATGACTCTCACCAATGGCTACACTGGCAAGGGCAGACAGAAGCTATAGGCCAAAACAATGGTGATTGCGCAAGCTACCCATTCCTGGACTAGGTGGTCCAAAAGACCGTCTTCAAATATGTGATTCTATGAGTATCTAAAAATGTGTGGCCAGTTCCAAGGTTCTGCCCTTGCATTTTTTTAAACAAAAGCAAGCTTACTGCTCCTGCACATGTCCTCTGAGGCAGTTGCCACTGCCCACCATTGTTGCCCTGTATCTGTCTGCCCACCTCTCTACCATGTCCATCTTCCCCTCATGACTGTTTTCCTCCTCCTCCAATCCTGCCCATCTCCCCACTTTTCCAGTGTGTTTGCCTACTGTGTCGTCTCCTTCCCACCCTAGCAAAGGCCAGCTCTTTCACCCTTTGATACCACACGCCCACCATATTGCCAGTGTCTTAAAAGTTCCATTTGGCAAAATGGCTAGTTTTTCTTCAGAGACCCAGCTCTAATGAAGTGTCCTACCTCAGATCCAGGTACTGTAGTTTCACCAGAGATATCCTATACCATGTTTAAAAAGATCCATAAACAAGGAGAACAGATGAGAGCTGGCGCTTAACCCTTTACCTTCTACTTGCTTGTCTACACAAAATTACTTTCTCTCAACAGCTTCTAAAATGTGTGCCTCCATGTGTACCTGGGGTATCTGGGGGCCTTTCAACGTATCTTTTCAATTGACAGTTAAACTTTAATTTATATCCATGGGATTTTAAACATTACTATTTGACTTGCTTTTAAAAATTTATATATTAATTCATTTGATTTATATTCTGCTGTTCTACCTAAAATATGCCACTCAAGCTGGTTTACAGACATAGTTAAAATTGATTAGTATACATGGACAGAGAATTCCTATGTATCCTAGACAGCATCTAGAGGGCTACAGCATTTTTCAGAGTTCCAACACTGGAAAACAAATCTGATGCCAGGGTTGGTTGGAGTTGTGCATTTGCAGTGCTCTCTGCATCATTGCAGTCAGTCCATGCTGATGGCTTCCCTATGGTCAGAAAAGTGACCTTGAAGAAGAGATTCTGGGGCATTCCAGGGTTATAAAGACTATTAATTAAAAAAACACTGCAGGAAATGATAATCATATGGATAGCCTCCAAAGCTTGCCTTCCTGCCCTTGCCATCCAGAGAAGAGACTCTCTCCAACATTTTCATGCTGCAAAGAGGAGGCACCAGTGAGTTTGAAGGAGGGGGAGGGGCTAGAGACATTCAGAGTTTTCTTGGGGGTCCTGCATCCCTAACCCTGGCAGAAGTGGAGGGGCAACTATACGTTATCTGACATACATACAAATTCGACTTAAAGACAAATTCCTGGTTTCCAGGAATGGAACTCATTCATACCCTGGGGGCTGTCTGTATTTGACTTCCCCTCTCCCCACTTACAATATCACACAGGCAAAACATTTTTCTTCCTAAAGGCCTGTATACCTGGACACTCCATCCTCCTCAGCCTACCCCCAACCCTAAAAAAGAAGGTTTACAAATAAATCTTTTTCATTATGCAGAGCAAACTAAAAACCAGTATTGAAGCATAGTTGTGCAATCATGGTAACCTTGCTTGAAATAAATCCCTACAAAATTACCATTCAATGAATACTTTTTTCCAGAATGAGGGTACAATAGTTGATTTAAAGTATTCTGTTTTGACATGTTTGATGTTTTAGCTCAGAGGGTGAGAATCAAATGTCTTAGTTCTTACCCTTCAGAGTCTCTCTGCTTTTAAATTCAGGAATGGGAGGAGAGAGACAATCTTAGGTCTTGGGCTGTCAGCAAAGATTCTCCTGATAATTTATCAACCCATAATTTATAAATGAAGCTGCAATTATTGTCTAGCACTATTCATAAACCCACAACCTCCTCAACAGAGAGAGAGAGTAAAGAACAAAGGAGCATGTAACCCTGGCTGACAGTTCCTAAGAGACAAGAATGCTTCCAGTTGAGAAAAATTAAGGATGTGGTGGTTCTTACGAATATCAAAACTTTAAAATAAATAGTGTAGCCAGTAAAATTTAAAGGTAGAAGACAAACTCAGGGACTGGAGAAAACAGTTGGCAGCTATTTCAGGTAATCATGAATTGTGACCCAATGGGTTCTCACATGCATTGAAGGAAAAGCAGGCCGACCAGTGCACCTTCACTCTTTTTGAATCCTTGCCTTCCTGTAGCCTTTTCTGCTGATGCCAGGGTGGCAATCTTTATTTCTAACTGCTTCTACCAAATCAGCCTCAACCAGTCTCAGATACCATTTTAAACACTGGGTGGATTCCCAAAGAAGAGGTCAAAACTTCCAAATAGTAAAGTTTATTTTTTACTGAAGAAAAAACTCAACATTAAAAAGTTAAATCTAAATGGCTACTCTTGCACAGATCACCTGCCTGCCCAAAAACCAGCATGGTAGAATTAGGAAGAAAAATCAGCCAAGGATAAATACATACATCAAACCAATTATCTGAGTAATATTTTATTACCAATGATTCCTCAATCACTTTCCAGATCCAGCAACTTTGACTCTTTCCTCTAGGACTCTGGGCTTACTTTCTCCTCCCCACTTCTCATGTTCTCTGTCTTATACACAAACCCCATAAAAACAGACTAAATATGAACTTGGAAGGCAGCTCTGGTCCTATACAAGGACTGTGCTGTGCTGGTTAGTGGAAATAACCCTATTTCAGACTGCGGTTGCTGTCAGCACATTGTGCTCTAGTGTATTGCAAGAACAGCACTTCCCACATCAATTAAAACATTTCCAAATCTGGAAAATTATTATTAGTCTCCGAATACACACACATACCATATGCAAATCATTGCTACTGTCTCAGTCACCCTGACAATTTTCCTATCTTTAGAAGCATATTTCAACCATGTGAGTGGGAAAAAACACCTTAACATAATTTTAGAACTTGGTTTATTTCACAGTTCTTTCAACAAGTACACAGCAGTAAGCATGCTACTTTGAGGTAACACTGTGGTGACAATTCTGTCATCTCTTATGAAGCACATGATATGCCATAATTCAATTTGACAGAAAGTATAGATGATAAAAACCCAATTACTAGCTGTTGAATATGATGAAAAACTATGTAAATATTCTCTTCATGATGACAGCCCATAAAACTGCTTTAACTCTAACTGACCAAACTCCCACCAAAAAGTGTCAGACAACTGAAGACTTTTTAGAAACTTTCTTGATAAATCATAATTATCAGGTACAGCTCCAGCAGAGTATTGCTGGTTTCCTATCAAACATGTCCTTTATCCATTCTGTAGGTTCCAGTAAATTACCCAGAATAGAGCTAAGATGCTTTAAGTATTAGTAAATCAACATTTATTTCATCCAAGCCATTACAATCTATATGACACAACAATATTCTGAGATTATTTTTTGCATAGTAATAAAGAGGAAGTATGTTAGACTACTGCAACTTTATGATTAGTGAAAAATATTTAATAAATTTTTCATGTTGATTTAGAATGTCTGTGGATTCAAGAAATTGTGGGGAGGGGGACTACAAAGCACCTGCAAATTGCCAACTAATGGAAAAGGGAATTCAGTTTTATTGTGAATGGAAAACACGGGTGCCTACCAGTATTCAGTATAAAAACCTGGCTGCTCACTGCTATTGTTTCAAGTTATTTAGGACCTAGTCCTACAAAACTGGCAGCAACTAGACTGAGGGTTTTGACATAAGAGACCTGTTAGGAGACTTCAGAGGCACTCAAAGGCACATACCCTTTTGTTAGTCTGTATTTGAGGTCTTTGCTAAAGAATCATGTCAAAGCAAAGCCACCTGCTGATGTGACATGCTCTAAATGTAATACTGTTCCAGGGATAGGGGCACAGGTTAAGGAGAGCAGAGATCAAACCATAAGAGCGTGATGTGAATATGATAGACATGATAAGAATATAATGACACTTGCTTGCCCATGTTCCCCAGTACTTAAAAATGAAGATAAATAGATCACTCCATTAGAATCAAATTGGCTTAAACCAGAGCATTCAAAAATCAGTGGACTGGACTCAAGGTTAGCATATTGGCTATCAGGAACTCTTACACAGGAATCCAAGGTAAGGTATACAGATAAAAAAATGAAGACACAAAATCATGTGCTTTACATTGTTGTTGTCCTACCTGCCTTATCAGAAAATCCTACAAAAATTAACAAAATATATTTTATCAACATGTGGATATTTTATTTTAGTAAATGGTATTTTTTATCTTTTTTAAAAAAGGAAAAAAGAATTGCATTTTCTGCTATTACTATCTACATGATTCAGTTATTTTCTCCGCTTTGGAGACTACGGGACACATAGAGGGTGGGTGGGAGATGATGTTGCACGAATGATGCTATTCTGAAACAAATGGTGGCTTTCTTTACTAAGACCCTGGTAGACCAATGAGCTGTTAGCATGTCCCTGTTCGCAAGTGGATTTGGAGAGGTAACTACAGCTTTAGTGGTCCACCACCCCAACAGGATTAGAAGGGGAGAGCTTAGAAATAATGGTTGATTTGCTACTCTGTACATGTAGTTTTAGGAGTGAGTCTGAAAGACACAGTTCTATTCCTGCTCTAAAGATAGGGTGAAAACATGAAGTCAGTTCACAGATCTTTTCATGTAGCATGATTGTGCACAGAGTTCCTTCTATGTATAAATGATTAAATGCAAGTCATTATATTTTCACCCCGGAACATAATTTTGCTCTTGACTGTCAGTCTTTAGAAAGTAGCACAAGTTTGGAAGAGGATAACACGTCAGCAAGTTCAAGAAAAAAAAGTATAACTTGAAACATCAAACCCATGTCAATTAGATATTTTAATTTTACATTGATAATAACGTCTTTGGGTAGCAATATGGAAAAGCATATATGAAACATTAAACTTTCTCCAACTATTGTCAAGACAAGAGTTTGATAAAAGCAGTTATTTTTTTGGCCAAAGGAAATTAGGAGGGTAGGTTATACATTAACGACAATGAATACCATGCTAATTTGCACATTATAAAGAAACAAAGATTGCAGGAAAATGACCCTTTGCTTCTGCAACCCTCCTCACAATCTAAAGTGTAAAGCAGAGAAGCATGAGGTCAACCCACGAGACAGCATCACATGTGTACACACTGGATCTTTATATGCAAGAACTTTGGAAGAAGGGATCCAGAAGCATGAATTGTTACTTCTGTATAGCATGTTAATTGGCTTAAAGCTGTTGCTTGTTAAGTTTCTCATCATCTTATTATTTGTCATACTCAGCATACATATAGCTGGAAAATTGAGAGGAAAACCCTCTTGCAGTCTACATGCTATTTGCATCACCCTGGCAAATCTATTGGCCATTACTTTTATTGTTACTATTATTTTATAAAAATTGCAGATTTAAAGTACTCTGCAGCAGCGATGAAGATGTCAGTTGTTGAATTTTGGTGGCAAAGTGCATATAGAAACATAGAAACAGAGCGAGTCAGAAGGGGCCTCCCGGGCCATCTAGTCTGACCTCCAGCACCAGCCGGCTCCACTCACGACATGCCCACCATGGGCATGTCCAGCCTATCTTTGAACACCCTCACCGATGGGGCCTCTACCACATTCCATGGAAGCCCAAATATATTTTTCTAGAGTGCAGCCTGTAGGGACTTTTCCATGGGTCAAAAGACTGTAGTATTCTATGGATAGAAGGTTGTCATCTAGCAACAGGTCTTAAAGAAAGAAAAGAGCACACAGAAAAGATATTCAAAACCATACAAATATGTTTTCTATTGTAATTAGTCCATTTTACTGCACAACTAATTCAAAACAATTGCAAAAACATTTAAGCAAACTATCATTTTCTGTCTTTAAAACTACCCCTTAATAAAGGCAATGAATTCATTAATTCAAAGCCACTGCTTGATAAAAAGAGTACTATTTCAACTTTGAAAATATTAGACAAGGTTTCCTAAGATTTTTAGCAAACAAAGATGCTGAAATTCATTTTGTACTGTTAAAATTCCCTAATCTAATTTAACAAGAGTGAGCTCAGCAAACAGCAATAGTATTGTGCCTTGCAGAATATTAAGCACTTAAGACTGCAGTATTTTTGAAAGGTTTTTTTCCCCCTTTTGGAAAGCACATTGGTAGCCTACCATTATTTCTATTGTATAAAATACAAAAAATTGTGGTTAGTATATATACAAGATTGAGAATGCAGGTTGTGTTTAGTTTGCTTGTTGTAATAGTGTAGAATAACAGCAAAAGCAAAAATAAACAACAGAGTGAATGTTCCATAACAACTTTAAGTACTGTGCAAGGTAATTGCTTTGCCTTAAATCTTATAGAACACGGCATATTGACAATGGCCAGGAATTACAGTAATCTGCATACCAGGTCTTGCTAGCCAAGCCTTACTTTCTAACCTACCAAATCTTTATGTGTTCCTCTGCCCAATCTCATTTACATTCCCCCACAGTTTTCTATTTGAGTCTTACTTTTTCTATATATTTAGATTCTGCAAAAGCACAAAACAAACAGTAAGATAGCCAGAATGCTCACAGAAGAATGGGGGGGGGGAGCAGTAGGAGCAAATAATTAAGTGCCACTGTCAGGAAAAGTAACACAGCATGCACTCAGCAGCGGCATAGGCTATGAAGCATGATAGGCTTAAAGTTAATGGGCAGGAATCGTGAAGCTGCCTTCTGACCCTGGCTCCATTTAGACCAATGTAAGCCACACTTCTCTAAAATGCCTTGTGATCAGAACAGCCCTGCCGTTAGGCAGTAAGTGAGCGGCAGCATCTTTCTGATGTACCTGTAAGGGGTGTCCCCAGTGTTCCCATCCTCCTGTGCAGGCATCCCCATGACAGCAGTGGTTGCATACTGCTGCCCTGCTTTGGCTGGCTAGCTGTATCACCTGGTCACCTTCTGCCAAAGCATCCCAGCCAATGCCAAGAGGCAAACCTATCTGAGCAATAATGGCAGCCAAGGTACACATTCCAGCAGGTATTAGGCATACTCATGTGATATACACTGGCACTACTGCTGCCGCATTCCAGTATTTAAGCTCTCCCTGCAGAGGGAGAGTGAGTACTAGCTAAGTGCCTGAAAGCAGAGCTGTGCATGTTATGCAGCTTGCCTTTTGCTCTCTAATCTGCTGTTCTTAACTGCAGTAAAGGATGCTGCCCCATCTCCAATTCAGAAGTGAAAATCAACTGGGCAGATTCTGTATGTGGAATTGTCCTTTGCCTCAGGCAGCAAAATGTCCTGTACTCTCCTACCATGCAACCACTGAAACCAAACCATACATCTGGTTTAACGTTTTCTGTAACTTTCATAACTAAACACTTTATTTAAAAATCAAAGCAGTGAATTGGCTCTCAAGGTTTTTCTTCTACCACTAGATTCAAAGTCATTTAATTTTTGAATTTGCATGTGACAATTGAGATTTATACTTCTGTTCATATACAATGAGAAAGCATGTTCATTTCTATGAGGAATATAATGGAGAAATTCCAGGTCAATTGTACCCAGGAACTTCTGAGCTACAGTAATGGCTGTTCCTTTAGAATATGACAATAACTAGTCATAAATACAAGTGTGGCTGAGAAACAGTCAACTTCTTCATGAACTAATGTGTTCAAAGGTAAATCCTAAAAATACAAATTTCTGTAGTGCCAGCTACATAGCTCTGCTGTAGCAAAAACATGAAGGTTTCCCATGGCATATAAAAGGTTAACAGATTTACTGTGGCATGATCTGGTGGAGAAGAAACCATATCAATGAAAATATAAGCAGGTTCAAATCTATAGCAGTCTGTGTCACAATAACAGTGCAATTCTGCGTATGCCTACTCAGAAGTGAGTCCTGTTGAGTTCACCTTTAGTTATTCCTAAGCATCTGTGTGTGTGTGTGTGTGTGTGTGTGTGTGTGTGTGTGTGTGTGTGTGTGTAGAGGGAGGGGAAGAAGAGAGAGAGTGAAGATTGCTGCCTCAAGCTATTACACTGTAATCTTATGTCGATCTACTCACAAGTGAATCCTATTTAGTTCAGTAAGACTTACACCTAAGTAAGTGGTTATAGGACTGCAGCTTTGAAGTGCCTACTAATAATTTTGGGTCTTTACAAATATGAAATGTCACTGGTAGAAATACATAAGTAAAACAAAGGTCAAGTAAAGAGGATTCAAACACCACGAAGTTGGTAGTCAAAGTTGGATCTTTGGATCTCTCTTCCACAAAAGAGTTGGATCTCTCTTCCACAAAATCCTATCAGTTCAAGCCATGAGATGAAAAAAGAATTACTAATATGGAAATTATGTACCAGCCTAAGAGTGAGACTACATCTTTCATTCACTGTTACTGTCATGATTATGAATGAAGCATGGTATTTGGTCACAAAGAAAGCATAAAAGTCTTCAAAAATATGTATTCTGTTTCATCCTACAATGATAGGGTTAAATTTTAAAAAGTAAAGTTTAAAGCTTGTGAAGCCAGGGGGTTTAAAAAAGGGAAAGGAAAGGAATATTCTGTTAACTCTGAAGTGGATTAGAATGTTCAAAGTGCTTCAGGACTCAACACCATGTAAAGGCTGATTTATACTCCAGGCATCATAATGCTTCCCTACTCCAGAATGACAAATAGCACAATGCTGAAATTTCAATGGCAGCCCCAGAGCACTAGCAGCATCTTAATAACAAGGCTCCTGCAATTCTGTTCACTTAACATTCAGAGCAGTTAACACTCCTTGTTGCATCCAAATCCAGATACAAAAACCTTCAAATCAAACTATTTACCTCAAGTGAAGTCTGCCTTGAATTATTCACAAAGGAGTGGGAAGGGAGAGTGTGTGTGTGTGTGGGGGGGTGCGGGGTGGATGGACAGAGTTTCTTTTTAAAGAAGCTTAAACTTTAAAAAGAAATGGTATAAGGGCTCTCAAGGAACTATCCTTCCCATAGAAAAAGGAGCATCAACTCTAAGAGGAAGTAAATGTCTACTGAACAGGCACAGAAATCTACATAGTGCAGCTGTTTGGCAGTGACTGATCCTGGAAATGGAGTGAAACATGTGATGATCATCTGAACTCTTCCAAACTGATGTTTGTCCTTTCCGGTCTGTTTCAGGGATGCTGAACCTCATTCTGCCCTAGCACCAAATCCATTCTTGTGAAGCTCTAGGAATTTTCATTTCAGGGTTGGAATACCCAGGATACTGCTAGTATCCAAGCCTCAAAGAAGCATTTAAACCTTTTAAAATGGAAAATACACTGCATGACAGCCAGAAAACCAGCAAATGATCAGCAGTTAGGGGGAAGGGGGATGACGAGGTGGGGAAACCCAGAGGACTGGGACCATGGGCAGGCCAGTTGTGGCCCCAGGGCCTGATTTCTCACCCACTGTCTTTATACAGGAGCACTGATAACTAAAACTGTGGATGCCCAAGTGCATCCCACAACCGCATTCAACCAACTACACTGTACCTGGAGATATACCATGTTAGGATAACAGCCATGCATTAAGCATGGGCTGCCTTTGAAAAGTGTCTGCAATATTACGGAATACTCATGTACAAAAAACATCTTTCTCTTAATTGCAGAGAACTAAATCTCTATGCTAAATTTCTGTTCACACTGTTCTCCAGCCACAGAAGACCAAAATCTGCCTCTTCTCAGAAAAACGTTTCCCTTTTGACTATCAGAAAGGGTTTCCCTCCTGGCTTTGACACATCTCACTCCCTGCCTTAAACAAAACAAATAAACTATCCCTCTCCTCCACTAGCCTATTGCTCATTCGAGGTCCCTGTAGTAACCAGCCTATCTCAGCCACCTGCCATACTGCCATTCTCACAAATCACTAGTTTAACCATGAGATCCACAGTCCTTGTTCAAATGCAACCATGATATCACTCACAACTGGGCTATATATATTTTTAATTTTAATTTTCTCTTCTGCACATCCAGGCTGGTTGGGGAAGGCAGTTTGTGGTGCTCCAGATGTTGCTAGACTGCAACTGATGGAAATTAAAATCCAACATTTATATAGCCACATGTTCCTCTTAGAAATGGTTTTTACTAACAATAACCTTCCAAGATTGGATTTGTCACTAGGTTTCTAAACCCAACAAGAATAAGAAAGCTTCCTTTCTGTCAATGAAGAAACCTCTATTTGGAGCAGTGAAACCAGCCAATGCTGTCCCAGTTTCTATTTATTTGCATGGATCTCAGTCCAGTGGGCATTTTTCTGTGTGTGAGCACTTAAAAACTAGGGGCATGAGCCTCTTACATGAGAACAGTACTTATAGTGAGCATAGATAAGAGCACAGAGATAAGAGAACTGCAAGTCCACAAAGGTGCAGGAAGAGTACATCCTTGGAGATAAGAAACAGAAACTACAATATCAAGCCAAGCCAAGTATTGGTTTCAAAGGGTCAGCATAACTCAGATGTGATATTCAGCTGTCTATCTGTGACAAGGCCAAGATACAGAGCAGATGTATACCCAGGATGGAAAGAGCAGAAGGCCAGAAGTCAAGATCAGAAACACTGCAAGAGATAAGTTTAGTGATGAAGCAGTCAGGCAGAAATCAAGGACAGAAGCAAAGTATTGGCCTCTAGGGATAAGTTAGTATCCAAAGCCAGTATGCCAAACCAATGATAGAGCTTGTACAATAGCTTCTGATAATTTTCTTTATTGATGGGGATAAGAGAAATATTGTTATCTTTATAAAAATGGAAATAAGAAATCACTACTACATTTACTTAATAAATGTCAGCTAGGTAAAGAAAATGAAAATGACTTTCCTGAAGTTAAAAGGAATACTTTCTTATTAAGTTTAAGAACTGTTATTCCCACTACATAATGGATTAATGAGATATATTTACTTTTTATACTACACTTGGAAGTTATGATTACTTTTAGTAAATAGACGCTAATCAAAGTGGTTCATTACTTTATTCTTAAAGGGTATAAAGGAACAACTTGAAACAATTTCTGCTGAAATAATAAAACACCCATTGTTTGGTTATAAAGTTGAAAAATACCTTTTATCTTAATAATTAGAATATAAATTCTAGCTCATGTGAACAAATGTACAGATGAAAGAACTGTTGCAAACTGCAATTCTTCTAGACATTCTTAATGAAAGCACAGAAATATTGCACTATTAGAAAGCCATGCAGGTGAAGGAATGAACAGATTATTTTCAGAAACTGTGAACCCAAGCTTTTAGTTCCTAAGACAAGCAAAGCCACATATAAATGTGTAATTCTAAAGTTACTTTTTGAAACTACTTTGCTCTGATCTACCTGTGTTGGATTTAACTGTATACTAGAGGGAATTTTTTTGTTGTTTTTTAACGAGCTCAGACATTCAGTCTCCTTCCCCCCCCCACCCCAAATAACAGTTATTGACAGTTTAAGTTCAATGAAGCCACAAACCTGCTTCTGACAACCTAAAATTTCAGTCATATTTAACTTCGATACAACTATGGACAAGAACATGTGATGCACAATGGGATCACTCCAAAAAGTCAGTTGGTTAAAGAGACCTGTCAGCTATTCCAGAGCCCTGTTCAAGAGCCCTCTAGAATTTAGAAAATATGAATTATGTCTGTGTTTCTCTATGAATAGAAATCTGCTGAATTTTGCATAAATATAGCTGTGATCATACCACCACAAAGCAGTGTAAGGTCAGGGGCATGGCAGCAAGTGACTACTATACTCGGGATCCCAGGACCAGGGTGCAGATGCAGGGTGGAGGCCTGTAACAGGTTTAGGGGACCAGAATCAAGAGGCATATCTTTGAAAAGTCCAGAATCAAGAGCCAATGAGATTGCAGTTCAGGCAAACACTCAGTCCAAGAGCACAAAGTCCAATAACATAGTTCAAGAGCATAGTCCAAAACTCAAGTACTGGAAAGACAATCACATTCCACAGCAGGCAAGGTTGGGGAAGATGGGTACAAGTTACTTACACAATTACCACACAGTTGCTCACTGCAAGAGTGCTTCTAGTTCTGGAGGCTCTTGAAGGGTGAACAAAGCGCTGATCTTCCCAAGCAATGGCTACATGCTACTGACTAAAGATTAGTAAAATGAACGTAATTAATGCTAAGGACAGACCAATCTGTCATTTTGTCTTTTATTTCCACATTCAGAAAAAACCCCCCAAAATTTGCTATCCTGTTCATAAAGAATTGTGAATTTGGTAAATTCTTATCAAAGAAGAGCCAAATAAAATTCTTGCCCTTCTATACCAACCAAATTCAACAAGTACAAATATTCCTAGCACTGAGAGAACCATGTTATATCTTCCTGCCATTTAACTATTAAAATAGGGAGCTTTTCAAGAAAAAGAAAAAAGAAACAGGTGAAAACCCTCACTGATATCAGGTTTTTAAGACTTAGACATTCAAAGACAGTTGCCTGGATGGGCAAAACTCCCTGTATTGCTTCTGTATTTTATTTTATCCTTGATCAGAAGTTCTTTCTGGCCAATGTATATATAACACTGCAGTTTTTATAAGTTTTTACCAAAAAAACATATCAAATGAAATTCTCTGCCATTGCTATTAATTCCATTCTGCTTTAAAGTGGAAGACAAACATCTCTCAATTCAGCTAAGACTCTAAGTATCTATTTGAAGATTTGATGTTTCTCAGGGGAGGTGCAGTGAGAAACCCACATTTCTTCTTTGGGGAAATAAGGAAGGATCATTATCAAGTCATTATCTTAACACACTTTCTGCCTAAGCAGCTGAACGTTTCAATTTCAGAGAGCCTTTCAAGGCATTCATTTATGGATCACTACTCTATGCATAAAAATATAAGTTATATTAGAAAAAGAAAATTTCAATCTTGTAGTCAGGGCTTACCCACATACACTGTTAAAAATAAGGGGAAGAGCAAAAGCACCAATCACTGGTTCAAGATATCCTGTCTTCCTGCTGTATCACTACTTCTCGTTCACACCCACAAGTGATCAGAGCTATCCAAGAGACACAAGTGCAGCAATGTTACATATTTTTAATAGCAATGTTTCTCTGTGTTCAGGGAGGCTCAGGACCCACTCATCAAATGGCTTTGGAAACCCACTTGTGGTAAAGTTGTGACTTTGCCATGCATCCGACTTAGAAATGCACTTCTGTAAGATTTTGAAGCATCCAGAAGAGTGTTAAAATAGTGGAGCAACTGTGGATTAAGATGCAAAGTGCACTAGAGAACACTAGTAAACATTCACATGTGAATGTACCCATATTCAATTAGCATTCAATTAGCTTGTCAGTTTGGTTGTTTGAACTGCCCTTATTACAGTGAGGACTGACTACTTGACTCTTTTTAATGGACTGATAGATGTTTAAAAAGGAAGATGCAGAGAGTAGAAATAAATAAGCATTTCTCATAGTGTAACTGTGAGGTTCCTGAAGGATCTGTACTAAGATCAGTGCTCTTAACTTGTATATATATTACCTGGAATTGATGGTGACCAGCAAGACAGCCAAGCTTATGGACTGACATTGACTTTTTCAGGATGATTAAAATAAAAAGGGATTCAGAAGAGTTCCAAAGAAGTATCTCCAAATAGGAGAAGTGGCTCAATGCAAGCAGGCACACGGTGCTACACACTGGGGCAAAAACTATTTTAACTTCATGTTAATATTGAAAGGGTCTGATCTAGTACTGGCTGATCAAGAAAGGAATTGTGATGGACAGCTCCATTAAAACACTGAGCAGTGTGCTGCAATTATGAAAAATGTGAATTGTATGATAGAGAAAATTAGGAAAGAGACTGAAAATAAACATCACAATGCTTTGATACATACAGTATCTATACTGTGACAAATTCTGGTACAATTCTGGTCAACAAATTTTAAAAAGAGTATTGTCGGGCTATACAAATGGGAAATTAAAAGTGAAGAAAAGTTATAACATTTGGGTCTATTTAATTTATAAAAAGACAAGTAAGGGAGATATGATGGGAGGTACACAAAACAATACTCTGTGTGGAGAAAGTGGATAAATAGTTGTGGGTTCTAGTATTATGGGAGTAGTAAAACCTAAGTTCATCCAATAAATCAAATTGTGGGATATTCATAATAGGCAAAATGGATAAATTCTTCATTATATAATACACATTTAAACAATGAAATTCACTTCCACACATTGTGGTGATGGCCATGAACTTAGATGGTTTGAAAAGTGGGTTAGACTTTTTATGCTAGTAATTGTGATACTTATATGCAACATTCAGCATCAGAGGCAGTCAGTGTGAACATGATCTGGGATTTCTTAGCAGAATAAGGCAAAATATTTTTAGGTGTACAAAATGATCTATACTGTGAAGAAGGTGGATAAAATGACATTTTACTTCTTTTCTCATAATACTAGAACCTCAGGTCATCCGAAAAAGATGTTTCATGGAAGACTCAGAATAGGTAATGTGAAGTATCTCCTCACACAGTACATAGCATAACCATGGGATTTGCTGTCACAAGATGGATGTGATAAGAAAAGAAAAAATCATAGAAGATAAAGCTGTTAATAGGTATTGTGATTGCTATATTTCCAGGGTCAGGTAAGTCATGCAATAGTTGTTTGGGAGCAGCACTGGAACAGGGCTATTACTCCCATGGAAGGTTTGTGGGCTTCCTACGGGCATCCAGTTGGCCACTGTGGGAAACAAAGACACTGGGCAAAATAGGCATTTGGACATATCCAGCGGCACTCTTCACCTGTGTTAAAACTACAGAATAATAAATGCCATATCAAAACATATGGGGCCATTTCTTGCCTGGGTGGATTCTGACACAAAACATGCATATTGATTTGATAACAAAATATTAATTCACCTAATCAATATATAAAATTATCTTTAGTTTAATGCTATCCAGGCATTAGGAATTCACTAAAGTGCGAAATAGACTATTCATACTTTAGATCATTCTTGAAATTTGTACACTGATACTGAATTTAACTTGCAAATGGTGATAACTCAAACCATTTCAGAGTGATCTGCTTAATTAATGCATTTACTGAGTTCATCAGTATGCATTACATACCAAGCTCTGCAAATTTATTTTCAAGTGCTACATGGTGATATGGCACCAAGCATTTTTGCTGCTGACAATCAAAACTATTTTACATCTTTAAAGGATATGTCCTCAATCCAAGTTTGTATATCTATAGAGCTGTGGCAGATAAACTTTAATGGGTGATTTAGCTCTGATAGCAAACATGAAATTACTATTGCCAATGCCCTCTTTGAGACCCACACAGAGATCTTTTTCACATATCCAATGCATGTGCATTCTAAATACATGGATTGGAGAGCAAAATCACAACTACTAGCACAAGTTTTGATATGCACGTGTTCAGCTAGAATGTGAAGGAGCAACTAAACTCATACAGTTGGATAAATGGTTATGATCCTGCATTTTTTCTTCATTATGTTTGGTATACTGAACATATGAAAGCTCTCCTATTATGGGTGAGTCAAAGAACAAAGTGACTGGACATCTTTGGTCCTGTGCAGTTAGATGCAATCTATATGGAATGGCCTTATAAATAAATTTCAGTCATGACAATCAGCAATTAAGAGGTGAAACAGGAGGATGATTCTAGTCACCTTCTCTTCACCTTCTACAAAATAACTTATTTGCATAATTGTAGCTTATTTTATGGGACTATGCACACATCATATTGCCTTCTTAGTCTCAAGTCTTCTAATTTCTTGGTTGCAGTTTTCATTTGAATTGAGCCAAGGTACACAAATTCTACATACTTTCAATGTCTTCATTGTTGACATTCTAGTTATGTAATTCTTCTGTAGTTATGATTTGTGTATTCTTGATGTCCATCTGTAGTCCTGTTATAGTACTTCCTTCTTTCAATTTCATCAGGACTGATTTCAATTCATTGCTTCTTTCAGCTAGTAATATGGTATCATCTGCATACATTCAATTATTGATGTATCTTCCATAAATTTCCACTCATCCTTCCTCTGATCCTAATTTAGCTTTTCTCATATGGGAACTGACTGAACAGATAGGGAGATGAAAGAGCCTTGTTAGACACCTTTGCTGCCAGGAAACCAGTTTGTTTAACCCCTTTCTGTCCTAATAGTAGCTTCATACATGAAGCCCACTCATTTCCTTGAGGACCCTCCATAGCTTCCCATGATCCACAAAAGTCTCTCTATCCTTACCCAAGTTCTTCCTAGTGACCTCAGAATACAAGCAAGAAAGGAGGTATGCTAATGGAGACAAGACCAAATCTGCCAGCCTCCCCAGTCCTCTACTTTCACACCCTCTTGAAAGTTAAGCATGCTAGAGTTAAAAGACTGTTGCAGCAACAGATTCTGAAAGTTGCTAGGGGCAGTGAGAAGCTTTCACAATAAGTATCATTGAATAAAATAGTTATAAAAAAGAATATAAGAAATAAGGTTTCTTCTGTCATTTAGTTTATCTGCATTATTTCAGTCTACTGAGTGCGGAAATACTTAAGTGAAAATAATCCATGAAGCTGTCTATTTCATGATTTGCTTCAGGAAAGTCACTGTAATATGAAAAAAAATGTCAATATAACCTTAAAACTCAACTAACTTAAAACAGATTTATGATGTCCCACTTTTGTATGAACCACATTCAGGACCAGCTCACTTTTTCTGTAAGAAAGCTCAGAGCCAACTGTCATGTTAACTTTTGTCCAAGCGTTTCTCAAGCTGGTACCAGTCCAAAACATACATCTGGGAAGACATTGCCATGTTATGTTAAATACATTTGGCCCCATTCTTAAATGATTATATGTCTTTATCTCCCATCCATTTCATTGGAGCTTAAGTATGACTTTCTAAGAGTTAAAACCATTTTATTTAATGTTCATATTAATATCTTTATTAAAAATGTGGCAATGTTCTCTTATAGAAACATCTAAAGCTTAAGGACTTAGGCCAGTATCCAGTGGGTCAGTGCATTTATACAACTGACATGGCAGGAGCATAACACAATGCTAATAAGATTAAGCTGGTACAACAGGTTTTCTGGAGGAATTTATTGCACTGGCTTATGTTACTGGCATTGCATGAGTCATCCGTTTTTTAAGTGTACAACTACACTGGATGCTAACCTTAGCTCTATTAAGAGTGAAATTAATAGTTCCATTTTTCAAGAAAAATTATTCAAAATGCAAATACCTAGTGAATTTGTTAAATCTGGGAGTCACAAAAATACCCCTTCCATGACTGGGACCCATATCTGTGCAATAATATATACATGCTCCATTCATGTGACTGTCTGTACAAAAGTTACTTTGCACACCTGAAACAATTAAATAACATTACCCGGGACATAAACTAAGCAACATATGCATATGTTTCCACTGTGATGTGATTGCCAGCCATGCATAGGATGCTTCTCACCAGTAGTTGTACCAAAGTATGTAAAAATCATTCCTTAATCTAATTTTATGAGAACAGAACAGTGAAGTAAGAATGCATTATTACATTATCGTAACCTGCCAAGAGTCCTTGAGAAGCAAAATAACAATTTGAAATTACAAGTGTAGCAGCATGCAAAAACAACAGTTAAATCCAAATACCTTAAACATGTAGCACCTTCCTAGTTAATACCTCTTCTCTACTTATGACAGTAAAGAAACTGATCTTGTCATTGAAATATTACCAGTAAGTCTATTCAGTTAATGGCTCTGATTCAAATTGCATTAAAACTGCTATAGATAAGCTCCTACACCCGTTAAATAATGTCACCTTCTACATTTCTGCTTAAACAGTTGATGTGCAACCATCACTGTTCTACTGAACAGAAAAAAATGCCTGTGCAATATCCAAGCATATAATTTTCTATCCAGTTAGAACCATATATGTAAACATTTAATGGACTAATTTCTGGATTTCAACAACTTACATATGAAGCACTGCTTAGAAAGGGATTAAGTACTTGCTTTCATATCAGAATAACTCCTAACCATACTTCCTTGGGATTTCTAAAAAGCCATTGGCCCAGTTCAGATATTGCAGTGAACCCAGGCCCTGAAGAAACCCTCCTTATCAGAAGGGTACAAGAAGCCCCACAGAACATTTTGTTTCCTGCCCAACTACACCCAACTGGCTCTTCCCACCAGTGGGAACAGCTAAACAAACCCTCTGCCTGTGTTTGTTTCCTGGAAAGTCTGAAGAGGATTCTGGCTTCTGGTTTCAACAATAAACTGTGACTTATGAATCTGGCTTGTTTGGGGAGGGACATACCAGAGACCCAGGTTCAGACCGAGTTTTCATGGGTTGTTAAACCCATGTAGGAGGAAGAATACAAGTAAAACTAGTAACATATGCAGTGCCTTGCAAAGGTATTCAGGCCCCTTTGACTTTTCCACATTTTGCTATGTTACAACATGGAACTGAAATGGATTTAATGTGCATTGTAACCACTTGATGTATGCCAGATACTAAACACTGTTAAGGGGCAAGCTATATTTATTGTGGCACAAACTCATAAGTAAACAAAACCAAAGTAGCACTTGTCACTTGCAGAAATATTCGCCCTCTTTACTCCGACATGCCTACTAAGTTCAGCAGGCAGGAATGGTTAAACACTGTTGAATTCAGAAGCACAAACCTGACAGAGATTTACCCTAGAATATTTGTATCTGTAATCGACCAAGAGGGTAAATACCTAAGCAGTGAAGAAGTACCAGTTTGTTTTTGTTTGCTTAACTTTTGTGTCACAATAAACATAGTTACACCTTCAGAGTGCTGAGTATCTTGTGTAATCAAGAGGTAACAATGCCAGTGGCATCTATTTCTCCTTTAACTGTAATGCAACAAAAGGTGGAAAAGTTGGGGGGGAGTAAAGGCATGCTTCCTCTAGTACCTCTGCAGCCAAATTCTCCAGAACTAGTGTGCAAAATAATTAGGGCCAGTATGATAAGCTAAAGAAACAAGAATAGCCATAGTCCTTTATCACTTCAGTGAAATTGAAATATGCTTTTCCAACAAGAAAGTGTGCTTCTTTAGGTGATTCTGTACTATTGTACAGACAATATTGCTTTAAAGAGGAAAATGTTTTCAAAGCTGATTTCTTCCGTCTATACCATTCATATTCAAATGACTCCCAGGGTCCCACCATGGTCTAGAATTACTTAGAAGTAAATAACAGACAGATATAAATGTTAGTTTTTCATTTTGCTTACAGACAGCTATTTGGCATGTAAGTCACAACAATATCCTACGAAATATATCCTATTACAAATATTTAAGAAATAATAGTAGTTACAAATATGGAGATTTTTCACATTTTAATGATGTGAAACTGGTGTGAGGTAGGGAAAAGTTGAGCATTATGAAAAGTTGAAATATGGTGCAATTAAACAACCTATATTTCATGAACCTTAATAGCATCTAAGCAGCCCAACTGTGTGCAGGATTGTAGCCAAAGTAACAACTGTACATCTATAAATAGTTAACAATTACAATATGGATTGAAGCCCAGAGCCCTTTTTCTTCAGTGAGCATGTCACCAGAGTATTCATTTCCACATGATTTCCCTGAAAAAAGTGGGTTCTGGTTTTTAAACATTAGCTTCCTAATTATTAACTGTTCAGGTCTATGCCACCTGAAGCTTCTGGGCAGCAACCAAAGGTAGCTTTGTACAAAATATATCACAGCAGAAGACATTCGAGCTTTCTTATACCCAGTAAGTGAATCCAGCAATAGGATCAAGTAGTGTAAAAATCCATAGACTTCAATGAGCAGCCTTCTCTGGAAATGATGGGTAGTCCTCAATTGACTAGCTGTGGAATCTATACAGAAAACTATAAAGGTTTTTATAGTTTTCAAGTCAGGGACTAAGGGTGATCATTCTGAGACTAGCAGCTCATTTTAATAAATGCATTGATAATTCCAGCCAAAACTGACATAGAATCTTCCAATTGGCTTTCATCAGCCAGAACTAACTCGCAAATTATCATCTGCATGTCTTCAAGTATAAACTTCAAAGAAAATACAATTCCTATTCAAGTTGCTGAAGTCTTTGTTGCATATTTCAACAAGTCCTTCCTATCAACTTAGTAAGTTCCAATCAAATAAGTACAGGCAAGAATATCCTTCCAATGCTGTAAATGTTTAAGACCACCTGAAGAAAATTACAAGGGAAAAAACCCACAGAACTCTATTACCTTTGGAAAAATAAACTGACAAACATAAATATTGTCTCCATTTTTCAGTCCAGAACATGAACAACATGTAGCCTGTCGACCTCATATGACCCCTGTTGTAGCCAGTACAGCCACCATTTTCTTCTTTTAGTGCTTCCATACTGGGAAGTAAAAAAAAAGAAAAATGGCAGCTTGATGCCAAAATGATGGCCAGCACCCCACTACTTTTCACACAAAGTTCTTTAGATACAAGCCACTACATCAATGTCCTATATCAGCTTTTCAGTCTAGTAATCACCACTCAGAATCCTGCCAAGACTCATCAACAGGTTTTATGCTTCAGTAAATCATCTGAATCAGGAATTTCAACCAAACCCAACTTTCTGTTTACTGTCCCTTGTACCCTCTAAATGCCTGGTTGGATGCAGTTCATAGTACACCTGCCTAATCAGAAATATGTCCTCAACCTTAACAGGTTATACCTGATGCATTATACAGATTATGTTTTATTCCACCCTTTCTTCAAAGAGCACATGGTCTCCCATTTATTCTGCAGGAAGGTTAGTACCAAGTTCACTGTTCACTTGACTGAGTCAACACTTGGATCAGAATCTAGTTTCATCAGTCTACTCGTTATGCAACACTGGCTCTCATACCCTGATCCACACTTATCTAAAAAGTAAGTACAGTGCTTTGCAATGATGGAATCTGAAAAGTTCAGAAATATCCTTCAAACATCAGGACACTTTCAAGTGTCAGCTTAACTCAGAACATTTCAACCACTTATGACTGTTAGAAAATAAATGTGATATCACTATAAGTGCTTTACTTCTTCCTTCTCATGTTCATTCCACTTCAGGAAAACCACAGGAGGTATGTATATATACACATATTTATACATCTTTGGATTGACCCACATCTCATAATCCAGTTAAAGGATAAGCTCCCTGCTGCTATTGCCTGATTGCAAGTGAATAATAATAATAAAAATGCAGCATTTATATCTTAACTGACATACATAAAATTAATCAGGCAGCACAAAAATAGATTTCATTAAGGAAAAATAGAATTTGAGGAAAAGGATTTGAGGAAAAGGATTCAACAATATTTGGTTATTTCAAAAAATCAAAATATATTTCAGTCTTCTGATGGTTATTTTTAGTAATATAAACATAAGCAGCGCAACATTACAAAAACTGTAGTTATCTTCAATATTTTTGGCAAAGCATGCTACAACTGTTTCAGCAGAAATGACCCATATATTTAGCTAATAAGCACTAATAAAGAACAAGCATTGTATCATAAAGCTTTTTGCTGTGACTCTTTTTCCCAAAACAAGAAATGCTGCAGACCAATACCTTTGTACTGCACATACACTCATTTTAATATACTTTGAAAATACAATAAAACGACCTTGTTTTATTTAAGGCAAGAGACTTGTTCTTGTCAGTTGCACTGTGAGTACTTTCATCCAACAATAGAATAATGGTTCTTTTCATGAAATGCAGAACTCCATTTACTAAGACATGGGGAAAATATACATTCTGTTTTCACAATGGCAGTTTCCCACCACTAACCAAAAATACATACAAGCATGCCAACTCCTATTAAAATAGTAGTATTTTTCATTGGGATTCATCTATTGAATAAATGACTTGGAAAAGAAGCCTCTTTACGGTCCAATCCACTGGTAGGGCAGGCAAAAGGGGAAAAAGGGAATATGATTGCTCATACCACATAGCATCAGTGAAGTGGTTGGCAGCACCTCATATAACCAAAGGTCAATGTTATCTTTCCACCTCATTGTGAAACCTCAGCCATTTTATATCTTCTCCCTCTTTACAGGAAACATATAATTCCCCAGGTAATTGCTTGTCAACAGTCACTGGCTAAATAGCCAACCTCAGAATTCTGTTAGTAGCACCAAAATCCCTTCTCTCTTCGCCATCCTCTAGCAGTGTGCCACAATTCATGACGCTTTAGGAGATGGAGATTCGACTCAAACAGCACTAGCATGGCACTGTATGCTGCATCTACTGCAGTCAAGAGACTCCGAAACTCTTTGCCACACCAGAAAACAAGCAGTCTGGCTAAACATATAAGGATATTCTGTGGAGACAACAAGTAGAACAGAAGGATCTTTTCACTTTAATACTTTTCAATTCTGTCTTGGGTGTCTTTCACATCTTATATCTACCATTGGTTGATCAAGCACAGGTGTTTTGTTTTGTTTTTTGGCCCTCTTACAAAGGCTGGTGTTCAACGAACAGTGGCAGAATGAGACTTTCCACACATAGGGAATGACTGTTTGTACTTATATGGGTACTGCTTGTTACTTATGTGCTGGTTTACATGGTCCAAATATGAACACATTTTAGTGCACAGTCCATCTGCTATGGTTCTTGTAGTCGACATATCAACTTTCCAGCCTCAGAAAACACAGGTTGCCCATGTTTCCACTGAGGGAACTCATACCTTTAAGAAAGGTGCTTTAATGGAATGTGGAAAAGGAAAAATTCCAAGCTTTAAAGCCATGTGTCTATGTTATGGTTTGGCAAATGAAAATGAACAGCTTTCTGTGACCTCTAAACAGAGATCTTGCATGTGGCAATTAGTAGATATGAGTGGTGTGTACTAAAATGCTGCTGTATCTTTCACCTGTGGGAGCTATTTTAAAAAAAATTCTTCTAAAGAGGTATATACAACTTGTGCCACAGATTACATTGTGATGAACTAGCACCTGAATGCTGACAATGGACAGTGCATTTCAGGACTGTAACCATTAAAGTTTGTTCAATTACCTATTGCTGACCTCTGTTTTAATATGAAAAAGAATGGCCTTTTCTTCAGCTTTGTTCTGAAATCACTTACTACACTGAAGTAATTCACTGGATTAGTGAATATGAAAACAAATATGGGAAATAAAGTAGCCTGAGGCTTTAGAAGAGCCCCAAAGCTACATTAATATTGGAAGACAAGCTCAGGGCAACAGTGAAGATGAGATGAAAAGGGCAAAGATATAAAAAAGCTAGTGGAGACTAAATGGCTTAAGCAATATTATACAGCCATCACAGAGCCTGTTTTGCATATTGTCCATATGATTGTATATTGTCAATATGCTTACTATATTGGGCAATATTAAAATTTCATGGTCATTCTGAAGCCAAACACATACAAAGATGCATAGCTGCACGTTTCAGATTACCAAGTTCAGTTGGTTAACAAACCTACTATGCCAGCCCCCTTTGATTGCTGCAGCTCAAGCTTCATTTAGCACAGCCTTTCCAAACCTGATAATCTGCAGTTTATCCTGCTAGTTTTTTTTATGAGTGATCCGACACATGTGAAGGGCACCTGATGGAGAAAACTGATCTAGGTCATTGAACCACTTCATTCCAGATCAGTTTTTATTGTGTTGTTTCACTGCCTCATTCACAGATCCAGACAGTATCAGCTTGTATTTGTAGAACACCCATGTTTTCATGTTTTTTCTACTATCTTTTGCTTACTGGGGTGGGATGGAAGAAACCTGCATGATGCTTTTTGACTGTTTGTAACAGAGTCTCCTCACCTGGAAATACCGCAACATAGACCTAAGTGGTCTGATGTTTCTGTAAAATGCTTCTGAAGGCATTTCTCAACAACAACAACAACAACAACAACGAGATCTTAGTTTTGTTTCTTTTTCTCGGCCACCTTAAGAATTTTAAAATAGCAGGAGTGGTGTAATAATAGGAAATGATAGAAGAATGAGGTTAGCACAGAAATGCTAGCCAAGATATAGAATTCACCAGTGAGACAGAATTGATTTAGGGCAAGCATCTATTCCAGCTGGAAATACCAAAATTAGCTGTAGCATATGTTAATTTCTCAAAATAATGCCTCTGGAGGTCAGGCACCTCTATATTTCCTGAAATCAATGAAGTCCCATCTGTTTAAACCAGCTGTACAGTGGAATGCAATGCATACCACGTTACCTTGGAATATGGCAAACAAATCTATTCATTTATTATATTTATATCACATTTTTTCAAGGAACTTCAGGCAGATTGCCTAATCTTCCTCCTCCTATTAATCTTATCCTTACAAGAACCCTGTGAGGCAGGTTGGGCTGAAAGGCAGTGACTGGCCCAAAGTCACCCAGTAAACTCTGTGGCCAACTGGGGATTAGAACCCAGGTCTCCTGGATCCCAAGTCCAGCACTCTAACCATCACATTACACTGGCTCATGGCACTAAGTATGGTTTGTACAGCTATGCTATGCAACTACAACTTCACTGGGGATATTTAATTAAAATATACAGGTCTCATAATGTGCTACATTGATAAGATAGATTATCACAAGGGGAACAGGAACACATAGAACAATAGCTGCTTTTGATATTGATACTACAAAAGTTACACTAGCAAGAAGCCATGAGAGCCTGACTGTTGTGAAAACAACCCATAGTATGCCCAACTGATGACTGGGCTCACTGTGGGTGGTAAGCTTTCTACATCGGCGTTGGAAGGGGATTTGGTGGCTTGCACTCTCTGCACCATTTTCTAGAATGCTGCTAAATGTTGCATTGTAAAAGAAGCAAAGCAGTGGCCAGTATCCAGAAGAATAATGCGGAAACAACCTGTATGTGTAAAGGAGAGTACTATGGTTACTGCTAATAGTGAGGCCCAGCTGTGAAAAATTGCTGAAAAAAAATCCTTTCTCTGGATGAATTTTGTGACATGTTTCTTCTCCCATTTCAATACCTTCAAACAGGAAGAAAAACTTCAGTGGCTATTTGTACAGTTATTTCTTTCATGTGTACCTTGCCTTTCTATCAAGAAAATGACACTCAAGGCAACCTACAATCATAGGAATATCCTTTAAAAACTTGACTGCAACAATAAATACTATTAAAATGCAAGAATAAAAACACCTAACACAACAGACCAGCACATGTACCAAAGACTTCCTTGAATAATGATGGTTAGACATAGCTAAAATTTAACCACACCACAGACTCCCAAAATCAGATATTATAGATATCTCTAGTTGTTTTAAAGGCACCCTTCTTCAACTTTGTGCTATCTAATTGGACCGCAGCTCCTATTATTCCACAGCAGGGCAATTAGCTGGGATGATGAGAAGTGGTCGAACAATTCTAGAAGATATCAGATTGAGAAATGGCTGCTTTAACCTATTAGGAACTTGTCAGCATCAATCAGTGTTTGCAGATCATGGCTTGTTCTCAAGCCCTAGTTTAAGCCAGTCCTTCAAATTGAGACATAATACTACTAGAATGCAGTATATCTTAACCACTTCTTGCTTTAAAAACACCAGAGAAGCCTCCTTTAGGAATGAATGCATCAAGTACGGTGCTACTACTGGCCAGGCTCTCCTTTACCCACACACTTCTCATGGCATCAAAACTTTGAGCAAAATTGCTGAAGATTATTGCAATTGGCAGGATGAGTCATGCAGAAATTAGAGATGAAGATGTCAAAGGCACATGAATAAATTCCTGCCATGAATAAATTTTACTGCACCTAAAAGTATGAGGCAACTATTTTCTTAATGGACCTTCACCAATCTGGTTGTTGAAAGCACATTATGAAAGGCTGTTGATTTAAACTATGAATGCCTCATTCAGAGACTGAACAGTGTTAGGTGTACAACTGTTTGTGCTCCACCACTATCCCTTTACTCCAGCCTACTACTTAAAAACAGAACCTGGATGTAGGCCTTCGCTAATTGGCTCTGTGTCACTCAAACTTTCCATTTCAGGCTAATGCCACTAGGCCAACACATTTCAATTCCATCTGCTTTCTAGACCATTACCAGTCTAGTTCTGAGCTTGAGCATAGCATTAGGGATGTGCTCAATTAACTATCCACATGGAGGTTAATAGGGGGGAATTGCAGTTTTTGATGCTGACAGACATTTCTTGGACCTCTGGGTCTGCTTACAATAAGTGGTGACACATCTCAGTGTATCACAATGGTGCAAGTCTATGCTCTCTCATAAAACAATATCAGCACCCTTGGAACACCTCAGGGCAGTGATGAGGATAATCATCACAGTGATGATAATCTGTTTGGAGAGAATAGAGTTCAACTGCTACTCTGTTCACTAAAGGTTATGAAGTATTTTCTGAACCTGGAGAGAAGATACTGCCATTTCCTAAGCACTTAGAACAATTGATTACAGGTCTTTTGCCCAATGGTAACATCACTAACCAAATTTCCCACGGACACCTGTCATAGGTCAGCAATTCTAAGGTTGCTTTTAAGTTAGAGCTTGTTCTCTAACATGCCTTCATTAATTCATGAAGTTTAATGTTTTTGTTGTACGTTATCCCAAGCATGTACTAAGTAAAGAATATGATTTTATGGATCTAGTAAGTAAATAAATCATTTTAGCCAGTTAACTAGGTTCTTATTTTGTCCTTTTTTAAGCCAGACCTGATTTATGGTGATATATATTCAAATACAATTAGAAGCAACAAATATAAGGTAAATATGAATGATATTGAAGCTTTTAAGTATTATTGTGTCTCTATTAAAAAGCACCCTTCTGGAATTGCTGCCTCTATGATGATTTCATTTTCACACATCTGGGGATCAGGGATAAAGTGCTCTTTTAATATTTCTTATTTTTTAATTTCTGTACCTCACAAGGGTGTGTGGTTAATTACTGGTTTCCTTTCTATTTCACTATAAAACAGAAGGGAAAAAAGAATATAAGGAAATTATTAAAGCTCTTCCACAACCACTGTGTGTAATGAAATATGCCAATTAAAGAGCATTAGGATGGTGTAAATTGATGACCTGTGCAGCAGGGGGTTGGATCTGATGGTCCCTTGGCCCCTTTAAACTCCACTATTTTTGGTTCTATGATCAATTCAATTGGTAATTCATAATTAATCCCCCAACTGTACTGAACTAGAAACAATAAAAATGCAGAAACTGTGAAAAGTAAGCTATTACTTATGGTCTGTGTGGACCAGCTGTAGACCTTCAAGGTTTCCAGACCTACCTGGAGAAGCTAAGGGCTGAACATGAGATTGTCATAAATAAAGCTTGTGTTCCATTCCCCCTTCCCGCCACAAAAGGGGCAGTGATATTCCTTTTATCAAAGCTTATTAAAACTCTGGAATGCTGAAATTTATTTGATATATCAAAGAAAGATATTCATAGTGAGGCAATTTTAAGTAGAAATAAAAGGCATGCTATTTTTTCACTGGATATTTTTTCACTTCCCAATAGCCAAAGTTCCTGTGCACTGTACATGAAACAAAATAAGGAAATCTGGCAAATGAAATAATTAAAATGCATATGAATTAACAACAGTTCTTTTCATTTAATCATGGGAGAAAAATGGACTTTTTTTTATAATTAAGGGGTTACTACAACTGCAAATTCTGACAATGGAAATCTCCAGATGGCAGTCGCCAATATCCAATACATTTTAATTGGTTTAACTGGCTTACTTGTTTACTAATAATGTAGTTCATTTAAATTAATTTCAATTACAGTTGTGCCTTAAGCATGGCTTAATCACCAAAGCTAAATTTTAAAGAAGAATGTCCCTTCCCTCATACATAATTATTTTTAATTCTGGGCCAAGGTTGATGTCACTGGCCCTCTAACAAGACATTACAATTTTTATTTCCTTCACAGCTACTAATATGAATGCATGTTTAGTTGCTAGAACGTTGTTATTATATACAGTACAATCTTTCACTAACAGATCACAAGATATGATTTGGAAATAATTGTTCAAAGAAACAAAATGAAAAGCTTACATGCTACCATGCTTTCATTGTAAACATGGAACATTTAGAAAAACTCAGAAGCCTGCATACATCTGGATGGTTTTGTAGAAAAATTAATTCCATCACCATCACTAGAAGATTGCAAGCCCTGGATTTTTTCACAGTTCACCTCTGTATCCTGAACAGTCAAGTTGATTCTACAATTCAATTTGGTTGCCATATTGCTCATAGTAACATATACAGCTCTAAACAGCTTGGGGCCAGGATATCTGATGGACCACCTTTCTCCATATAAACCTGCCTGTTCACTGCAGTCATCATCTGAGGCCCTCCTTTGTTACCCTTCTCCTAGTGAAACATAGAAACAGAGCAAGTCAGAAGACCCCCAGCTCCAGCTGGCTCCACTCGTGACATGCCTACCATATGTATGTCTAGCCTAGCCTTAAACACCCACACTGATGGGGCTTCAACCACCTCCCGTGGAAGCCCATCCCATACCCTAGGGGTCCTGTGAAATAAGGGGAGACTTTGCAAGGAACAGACCCTTCCCACTATAACACCCAACTACAGAACTCAATTCCATTGGAGATTAGGTTGGTGTTTTCTTTGGATTCCTTTACATACCAACTGATATTTTTGCTTGGCTGCCATTTTGGAGAATGATTCTGATTTTAATGATAGTTTTAAAGTTTTAATATTATTATTGCTGCTGCCTTCTGTAATTTTTGATTTAATTATGAAATTATGTATGTTACTTTAAAGGTTGTTTTAATTGGATATGACCCTTATTTTATCTCATTTTAGCTATTATGATTATGATTAGTTTTTAATTACTGTTTTATGGTTGGTTGCTGTATTTATTGTTTTTATTGTTATGATTGGCTTTATAACAATTGTTGATTTTATAGATTATGTTGTAAGCTGCCTAGAGAGATGTATGGCTAATAGGATGGCATATAAATTGAATGAATGAATGAATGTTCCCATGTAGCTTGAAACTACATGCATTGCAGGACAAACAGCAAAAGATCTAATGCAACATACACAAGAGATACCTGTCATTTGCATAAATGACTCTTTCATCACTGCTAAACAAATTGCTTAAAGGTTTGTTTCAGTGTATTCCAAGGAAAAAACAACTGCTGAACATTCACTGTTTCTTGGAGTCAAGAATGAGGAAGCTTGTGATATGAGGCTGATCTCCAATTTATTTATTTTGTAAAAAAATATATATGATGCTTTCCTCCTCCCAGACTAGGCATCCAGACTGATTTAGCTTAGTAACTGGGTCAATGACAGTATACAAAGGCCTCAGGTGCAACAAGGAAATAGGTACATGTAGCACTGGCCCCTGAAATTAGCCAGCAATTATGAAAAAGTTTTCATGAGCTAGTCCCTTCCTTTGGGTTCCAAAACTAAAGATAATCCTTTAAAATGTAGTTTTTAAAAACTGAACTCCATAATTAATAGAACAAGTTAACTCTACATAGCCTTTTTCATTCTACAGGACTTAATTATTGGTCTTTGGACTGTGTCTTGCCTAGAATTTTATTGCCCTGGTTCTGGTAACCCCATTCAGACCCCCTAACAGCATTCCTCTAGCATCCATAGATTTCCCTTTGTGCTCAGCCCTGGCTTAGAATGCGAGTTGAGAAGAAATCTGGACACATTCGCAGAATGCAGGTTGTGTAGCTAGCAACCTTCTTATACATCATGTGCAGCAGAAGATGCAAAAGAAGTACACTATTTGGCCAGAATTCATGCGGGCCTCTATTCCTGGTGTGTGCTGGGTGTGCTTGCTCAGATCCAGTGACTATGCAGATGAGATTCCAGGGAACTAAGACCAGGGAAGCTGATGGATTTCCATCCCCAGAATGGATTTCTCACATATCTTTAGCTATGGACTATGTGTAAATGCCCTCTTTCATTTTACAATCATCTCCCTTGCAACCTGTTGCATCCTCAGCTTCCTGCATTTGCATTAAAGCTCAGAGAAAGGCCACAGGTTATAATTCTCACAGCAAAAAGATGAGGAAGTACAGGCAGCTGGAAGACTGCAGATCAAAGCAGAGATCAGCAACAGAAAGAAAAGGAACATAAGAGCACCCTTAGCTGCCTTGCAGTGATTAGGTAAGCTCAAAAAGATCAAGAAAACAAATTATAAAACAGCCTGGAAGGCTATCATGGTAGAATAGGATCCACAGGAATTTGTGAAACAAAGCATTACATCTTTGAAAATACTTGCCAGGTATAAATAGAGGAAAACCACAGAAAGACCAGACTATTTCTTTTAAATGTATTCACAGTTCCCCAGAGATTTAACTTTTAAATATGTCCTTCTATTAATATCCTATGAGAGCTCATAGATTGGCTTATTAAAGTTAGTTTAATCATTTGAGGCATTTCTCTAGGAACATATTGTTCAGTCAAATGATATGAAAACTAAACAATTACAGTTCCTGCTCTCCCTCCTCAATGAAAGACCTGTTATGTGGTCATACTTTATATCTTGTGATAATTTCAAAATCTTTCATAGAATTGAATCCCAATTCAGCTGTAACACATGAAGACCAAGCACACTCAAATTAATTCTTCACAAGGAGGGTTCCAAAAATAAAAACTTGGACCAAAATTGTATTGTGGAAAATTCATTTGTTTGATCTCCTAGAAATAACAGCTGGGGGCCAGGACAGATCAGGGTTCCTCTCCCAGGAGATGTTCCCAGTTGCTTTCCTCTTCTGAAGGATGCTATTCTATTCTACAGAGGATATGGCTACCATGGCTACTATATGCTGTGTTGGGAACAGCTAGCTTGGGCTATTTTGGATCCGAAGGCCAATTGACCTTAGGGGTCTTGGGGGAGCTGAGACTGTGTGGATTTTGTGAAAGTGTGCCTCCCCAATTCCTTTTCCCTTCCCTTCTTCGGTGTGTGTTTGCTGTGTGTTACAATGTTTTAAGACCCTCCTCCCCTATTGTTTCAATTTTGTCTTTTAATAAACAAGTTTTCCCCAACACTTGGATTGTTGTGTGCTGAATCTCAGGAGGGTCTGGTCTCAGGATTTGGGGACCAGGGTTCATACAGAAACAGCAGCAGCCCTGAACATGATCACAAAGCTAGAGCTCTATATAAAACAATTCTTTACATCAACCTCTCCCAAACTATTCCCTTTTAGATTTTCTGGACTTCAATTACTATTAACCCCAGCCGAAAAAGACAATGGACTGGAATCCTGGAGTTGCACAGTCCACTAGATCTGGAGGAGACAAGGTTAAATAGATTGGTGTAAAATGATATTTAAATAAAGGACTACAAGTTGGAAATTCTAGTCTCACATTCTTGTGCAGCCATATGATGATACTGTTCAGGCCCATGATAGAATTTGTCAGTTGGGTGGCACACAAGTCTAATGAATAAATGACTAGATATGTGAATTTAAGCATAACTTTCTTCTCCAGATTTGTACTGCAACATATAAGAAGGATGTTACAACCTAAAAATAATCTTGGTCCTATTAAGGATTCTTTTTTGTATGTGTGATTCTGTTTTGAGATAAGCTGTACGCCCTAAGCTACTCAACATTTCTTGAGTCATAATTATTTAATGCACCTTTTAAAAAGTGTTTCAACAATTAATTTAATATGACATGACACAAAGTTATACATATGTTCCATTTTTCTATTTTTAATTCTTTTGCTTGTCATTGTTTTGACTGTTTGCATTTCATAACTCCTCTATGACACTTGCCTAGATGTTGCTTAGCATCCACTATTGTGAAGGCCTAAAACATGACATTTCAAAGGATAGTTTCTGTATTTTACTGACAAATAATCCACTTTAATATGTACAACCAAATTCTATGCTGTTTTTAAGTAAACTTATCAAGATTAATGAAGCTCATTTCCAAGGGACTAGACACAGGGGCACAAGAAGTTTACATTCTTAGTTAGAGGAAAAAATAAACTTCAGTCAAATCGAGATTTTGTATTAATTTGATTAATTCTCCTTCTAAAATGCTGGAATTTAGCATTCCCTTCTTTAATTAGGAAGTGATTGTTTTATAATATTGAGGTAAACATAACTGTTTTTAAAAAACATTTCAAAAATGTACATGTACATTTGGAATACCATGAATATGTAATTGCAAAACAAAATATAGCATTAAATCTTTGCCACAATAAATCTACTGATGCAGTAATTAATGTTTTAAATATGTGTATTCCCAATTTTAGAGACCTCTTCTACTGTAATGGTAGTTCCCAGAAATACCTTTGCTGTTGCCCAATGACTGAAAGGAATGCCATTGCTCCCATCTCTGAAAGCAGTAGAAAAGAAAAATTGATGACTACTTTACTGACAATAATTACAGCCTCTCATTAAGCTTGTAATTACCTGAAACAAACTGATAGTATTCTCCGTTCCAATGAGGATAATACTGATTAGAAATGGTGTGTCAGAGGAATCAACTGTTTTTGCTTTCATCTCTTTCTTCTGAGGTTATGGAGTGCATATTATTCCCACATCCTCTATTAAGGCACTGAGGAGTTACAGAGTTTGCAGCATCAGGTCTGCAGATTATGCCGTGACTCTAGAACTATCACTTCCCCACCCACATGCACTTTGTTCCTAAAATTTCAACTAGTGTACAACTCTCATGGCCCAACATTAGTTATGGACTGCAGCTCCCAATACCTCTTGCCACAGGCTATGCTGGTTGGGGCTGATGAGAGCTGGAATCCAACAACATTGGCAGAGCAAAGATTTCCTACCTTTGATATGAACAAGTGAACAGATGCATATTTCCTGCACTTGTTTACACATGAGTTGTACACTTCTAAAAACAATAAAAGTATCACTAATATTTTCATCAGTCATTCTACAACATTCTTGATTATAATTTTGTTGTTTTTAAATCTGAAGTGTTATGTATGTGCGCACATGCAATACCTGTCACAAAGAAAAAAGCAACATTTATTATATTGTCATTTGTTGACTTTTAAGATCAAATTTAAGAGTCTCATTTTTCTATATCTTTCTTTGATTGCTTTATTATTTTTGTACCAAGACAATGATAAGCCATTAGTTTCAGGGTTCTAAGAAATGGATCTTCTCTTCAGAAAGTGCTTCCATTAACCAGCATTCTGAAAAATATAGATCACACACTCACCAAAGGAGTAGGAACTGTCAGTTTGATGAAGTACAACTCACATCTCATTAGTGTTGAGCACAGAAGCAATATTCCACATAAAAAATGACTGCTAAAATATTCACAATTACCAGCTGTTCAAAATCCATTTTATATAGATAAAAAACATGTCAAATTTAATTTATCAGATGCTTTGTGCTATCATATTTCTCTTTCGTTCAATGTACTGAAAAATTATAGCAAACCCTTAGTAGTGTTTGTGGAAAGCACTGCAGAGGTAAGAAAAATAACACAAATCTGTTATGTACCAAGGTACGATAACTATACAGAGGAATAATTGTTCTGAAATCAAAAAACACAATCCATCCTATTGCAGTTTCTATGCGTCTAGGGGAGCAGGGCTGTATGCCTCTGTCTGATTAAATATTACTTAATTTTAAATAGGTAACAATCATATGATCTAACAGAAAATATATCCTTATATCAGCCTTTCCCAATCTGATGCATTCCAGATGTATTGGAATGCAATTCCCATCATTCCCAGACAGCAGTCCAGCACAATGAAGGATGTCAGGTTGAAGAAAGCTGATTTATACATGTTATGACATTATAGAGAATAAATATTTCCTTACACCATGGATTATTCAAGGTTATCAATATAACCTTCACCTTTATAATAGAAAAGGCACTTATGGCTTTTTAGTTTACAAAACAGATGATTGATGGGGAGACATAACTCAGTTTTGGAAAATGATGTATGGTTTGAAGAGAGTGGGATGGCGAGACCTAACATCTTCTCTTCTAGTACTACTTATTGTCGAATGGGGGGGGGCAGATGATAGTAGATTCAGGACAGAAAAAGTAAGCATTTTATCACATCTATTTTTATTTCTAATGCACTAAATAACTACTGTTTTCTGGGTAGACTACAACTGGTAAAATATATTTACTTCTTCCAGATGGATACTCATGTTGTCCTGTTGGACGTGAAAATGTAGAGTTTATGCGTAATGAATGTATGGGCTAAAAAACCATTTGTCATAAAAACTGAACAGAATGTGCAATTTTGTAATTTTAGGCTCTAGTACTTACACCAAAATGTCATAAGCCAGCCCTGCTGCATTGGAGAACCTGCTGAGTGGGTCCCTGGACACCTGCTCCAAAATCCTACCTGATGGTACCACTGGATGGCCACTGAATAGAAGCATTAAAAGGTAAATAGTGAATTCAGGCAGGATATTGCCTGAGATAGCTAAATAAAACTTCTGCGCTCAGAAGCAGCATGCTCTGAAGTCTGGACAACAGAGGAAACAAAGGGTTACTGCCTTCATGTTCTGCTTATAGGCCTCATGGATACACCTGGCTATGCAATTTGGAAAGCAGGGCTCTTCCTTTATTTTTAGCCACTTAGTAACAGCTATTGCTGGGAAATATGCATGCAGGAAGTATCAGTTCCATGACTCTTTGCAGGTAAGGGTATCAAATCCCATAAGCTTTTTGATATACTTTTCATATAGAGAAAGCTAGAAAGAATATTATCATTACCTTATCAGGTACCTAACATTTTAAAAGTGATGTACATATATTGCCAGATAGGACAAGCCTTCCCTGCAGACTTACAATAGGCACGGTATAGGTTGGGGAAGGAAAGAAATGAGTAAGACAGAAACCATTAGAGCACCAGCTCCTTCACTGATGAATAGATGGGACAAGGCTGTATTTGCTCTAATAAGTGTTAATTTTGTCATTCATTTATTTATCCTCCTCCTCAGCATTTATTAAAATTGTTTGAAAGCTGCCCATTGTCAATGTGCAATCCTGTGCATATTAGACATAAAGAAATCCTACATTTCCCAGCATTGTAGTGAATTTGTAGAGCATATTCTGTCTAAGCATGCATGATCTGAAGCCCCTGAACCTGGAAGCTCCATACAATGAAGGGCAAGAGAAACTGCAGAGGTGATCTTTGCTTCTCCTGCCTTGCATTTTCACTGGCTGGGCTTTTTTGCACATCTAGAGTTGGTACCTGGAAAGATGGGAATAGGAAGGAGACCAGAGAGACCTTAAAATAAATCATATCTTAGACTGTGTAGTCTCTCCCCACTCCACCCACCAAAATATACCCTTTCCCTTCTCTCCAAGTTGAGTATGTCAACACTGGAGGCCAGCTAGCATGGTTCGTTCTGTGTCAGCTGTGATGGGTCAGGGAAGGGGGATGAATCTCTGACTCCTTTTCCAAGGAAGCTCCAGCATCCTGTGGCTCCCCTTTTTAAGCACTGCAGTGCAAAGATGGGTATAACAAAATTAGTAAAGGCCTCTTTCATACTTACTAATGACCATACTTATTTTGAACTGCATAATTTGAATAAAGTGTTTCTGCCCAATTTAAGATTAAGAAAGCCAACAGCATACCAGCAATGTTAAGGAAAGTTCTGTCCTCCCACTTGCTTCTCCTCTAATATGCCATGGTGCAGGTAAGGTATTTGCCATGGTCTCCAGTGAACCCAGGAAAATGAGGACCAAGTAGTGTTTACAAACTAGGATTGCACTTTAGCACCACAATGGAAAATCTAAACATGAAAACAGATTTTATCAACACATGGTGAAGGTTAAAAGTATCAAAACCAGTACAAACTACTAAATCTAGCAAAACAGGTAGAACTTTAATAACCTGAAGACATTGTCTATCAAATATGTATTTGCCATAAGTAACCTACCCAACACATGCAATTATCTTCCTCTAAACTGATTATTGTTGACATATGTAATTAATGCATACAAACGGACCAACCAGGAATTAAAGCAGACAGCAATTACATATAGTGTAATGTCTGAAGATTAATGTTGGCGTAATAAATGTTCATTGTATTTTAAACACTACAAAACTATGTGAAGAGGCTTTGAGAAGTTGGCTGAAGAAGAATGTATTTTTTTCCTTTTACTGCTACATCAGTGCAAATACTGCTAAGCTTTGCAATATTACTCATAGAGATAAAACCCATACATTCAATAAGATAGTTAAATGGTCCCTTAGCATTTTTCTGGGCTTCCTCTTTTATACTTGTAATTTTAGTTGGTAGTCAACCTTCAGAAGGGCATATATAACATGAATTTAAAATCATACACCACAGAGCTCTGAGCTGAAACAATGAAGTCATTTAGCAGAATGTTGAAAAAGGAAGATTTAAGTTATTCAGGCTAACATATACAGTATTTTTTGCTCTTTAAGACGCACTTTTATCCTCCTCAAAAGTAAGGGGAAATGTCTGTGCATCTTATAGAGCGAATGTGTGTGTGCCCGACGCCCGGGACGCTGCCAGCCGCCTGCACCATGTGGCACCACCTGGCCGGCACGCACTTGGCACGCCCTGCTCCGCCTCTCTCATCCAGCGCAGGTGAGAGCTGTTAATCACAGGTCGGTGTGTGTTTTCAAATGGCAACCGGTCTTTTAATGAAGCCCATGGGGAAGTGATGGGGAATGTGCCTGTGATTATCAGGAAGATTTCCATGGATCAGTTATCTGTTAGTTGATCAGACACATTTTTTTTAGGATCAGTGGATATTTGAACAGCATTACCTTCATGTATGAAGTTTATTCTTCAAAGGCTACTTAGTCCGCTGTGTGTTTGATTTACCGTACAATATCTCATTTTTTGTCAGAAGTTTTTTTCTATTAATTAGTAGTAGGGCAGTGTGGACATTACTGGCTTTTTTAGATTTGTTATTGAATTGTCTGCAGCAGCTCTTGTATAACTGGTGTAGATTGTGGATTCCTTCAATAATTCCACTACTAAGAAAATGATGTCAGTGATTGTGAGCAACAGAGCTTCATAAATTCTGACTCTAGTGATGATGAGTTCTATGGGTTCAACGAAAACTAGAAGAGTACTTGAACTTTAAAGTCTCTCTCTTGTTCTTCATGGTTCTTCATGCCACTGTTGACTGCTGTTCACTTTACAAGGTTGAAATACGGTATTCCTGTATTCTGTATTTATTAAATAGTTTAGTAAACCATTTGATTCAGAATATTTTTTTTTTGTTTTCCTCCTCTAAAAACTAGGTATGTCTTATGGTCAGGTGCGTCTAATACAGCGAAAAATACGGTAAGTTAACCAGTACGCTCTACTATTGTTTTATTGTTTGTTCATTCTTTTCCAGTTCTTCAAAGCATAACTTAAAGTTCTTCATGTTAATCCTGAACCTTAGGTGTCCTGCTTCCTATATGTATGGCTTGGCTTCCACCTCTGAACATTAACTATCCAATTTTAAACTTATGTGCGAATAATCTCACTGCACTTAATTGAACTTTTAATGAAACTGAGACACCAATTTAATCTAGGGAGCTTTGGAACTGAGAAGACTGCAATATTTTAAAGATCCAAACTACATAATTATAAACTTTTATTATGTTTGTATCCCATTATTCTTTCCAGGGCAGCACAGGGATATAGGTAGGCAGGACACTGCCTTATACCATAATAGATGGCTTGTCCTTTGCCATGAAAACCCCATGGACAGTACCAAAAGGCAAAAAGATATGACGCCGGAAGATGAGCCCCGCAGGTTGGAAGGTGTCCAATATGCTACTGGGGAAGAGCGGAGGGCTAGTTCTAGTAGCACCAGAAAGAATGAAGCGACTGGGTCAAAGCTGAAAGGACACTCAGTTGCCGATGTATCTGGAGGTGAAAGGAGAGTCCGAGGCTGCAAAGATCTATACTCTATAGGAACCTGGAATGTAAGATCCATGAATCAAGGCAAGCTGGATGTGGTCAAACATGAGATGACAAGACTTGAACATCGACATCTTAGGAATCAGTGAACTAAAATGGACAGGAATGGGTGAATTTAATTCAGATGACCATCAGGTATACTACTGCGGGCAAGAATCCCTCAGAAGAAATGGAGTAGCTTTCATAGTCAATAAAAGAGTAGGAAAAGCAGTACTGGGATACAACCTCCAAAATGACAGAATGATCTCAGTTTGAATCCAAGGAAAACCATTCAACATCACAATAGTCCAAGTCTATGCCCCAACCACTGATGCTGAAGAGGCTGAATTTGACAGGTTCTATGAAGGCCTACAACACCTTCTAGAATTAACACCAAAAAATGATGTCTTTATCATCATGGGGGATTGGAATGCTAAAGTAGGAAGCCAAAAGATAACTGGAATAACAGACAAATTTGGCCTTGGAGTACAAAATGAAGCAGGGCACAGGCTGGTAGAATTTTGTCAAGAGAATACGATGGTCATAGCAAACACTTTTTTCCAACAACCCAAGAGACAACTCTACACATGGACGTCACCAGACAGTCAACAGAGAAATCAGATTGACTATGTGCTCTGCAGCCAAAGATGGAGAAGCTCCATACAGTCAGTAAAAACTAGACCAGGGGCTGACTGTGGCTCAGATCATGAGCTTCTGGTTGCAAAATTTAGGCTTAAATTGAAGAAAGTAGGGAAAAGCACTAGGCCATTCAGGTATGACCGAAATCATATCCCTGATTAATATACAGTAGAGGTGACAAATAGATTTAAAGAATTAGATCTGATAGACAGAGTGCCTGAAGAACTATGGACGGAGGTTCGCAACATTGTACAAGAGGTAGCAACCAAAGCCATCCCAAAGAAAAAGAAATGCAAGAAAGTAAAATGGCTGTCTGAGGACGCTTTACAAATCGCTGAGGAAAGAAGGGAAGCAAAAGGCAAGGGGGAAAGAGAAAGATACACCCATTTGAATGCAGAATTCCAGAGAATAGTCAGAAGAGACAAGAATGCCTTCTTAAATGAACAGTGCAAAGAAATAGAAGAAAACAATAGAATGGGGAGGACCAGAAATCTCTTCAAGAAAATTGGAGATATGGAGGGAACATTTCATGCAAAGATGGGCATGATAAAGGACCAAAATGGCAGGGACCTAACAGGCAGAAGAGATTAAGAAGAGGTGGCAAGATTACACAGAAGAACTATACAAGAAAGAGCTTAATGTCCCTGATAACCACGAAGGGGTGGTCACTGACCTCGAGCCAGACATCCTGGAGTATGAAGTCAAATGGGCCTTAGGTAGTCTGAGCAGCAACAAAGCTAGTGGAGGTGACAGTATTCCAGCTGAGCTATTCAAAATCTTAAAAGATGATGCAGTAAAAGTGCTACACTCAATATGCCAGCAAATTTGGAAAATTCAGCAGTGGCCACAGGATTGGAAATGGTCAGTTTACATTCTGATCCCAAAGAAGGGCAATGCCAAAGAATGTTCAAACTACCGCACCATTGCACTCATTTCACACGCTAACAAAGTTATGCTCAAAATCCTACAAGCTAGGCTCCAGCAGTATGTGGACTGCAAACTACCAGAAGTACAGGCAGGATTTCGAGGAAGGAGAGGAACTAGAGATCAAATTGCCAACATACACTGGATCATGGAGAAGGCTAGGGAGTTCCAGAAAAACATCTACTTCTGTTTCATTGACTATGCAAAAGTCTTTGATTGTGTGGATCACAACAAATTGTGGCAAGTTCTGAAAGAGATGGGAATACCAGACCATCTTATTTGTCTCTTGAGAAACCTATATGCGGGTCAAGAAGCAACAGTGAGAACTGGGCACGGAACCACTGATTGGTTCAAAATTGAGAAAGGAGTTTGGCAAGGCTGTATACTGTCACCCTGCCTATTTAACTTATATGCAGAGCACATCATGAGAAAGGCAGGGCTGGATGAATCACCAGTTGGAATTAAGATTGCTGGGAGAAATATCAACAACCTCAGATGTGCAAATGATAGCACTCTAATGGCAGAAAGTTAAGAGGAACTAAAAAGCCTCTTGATGCGGGTGAAGGAAGAGAGTGCAAAAGTTGGCTTGAAACTCAACATTAAGAAAACTAAGATCATGGCATCCAGTCCTCTCACTTCCGGGCAAATAGATGGGGAAGAAATGGAGGTAGTGACAGATTTTATTTTCCTGGGCTCCAAGATCACCGCAGACGGGGACTGCAGTCAAGAAATTAAAAGACGCTTGCTTCTGGGTAGGAAAGCTATGGCAAATCTAGACAGCATACTAAAAAGCAGAGACATCACCCTGCCAACAAAAGTGCGTATAGTCAAGGCTATGGTTTTCCCAGTTGCAATGTATGGCTGTGAAAGTTGGACCATAAGGAATGCTGAGCACAAAAGGATTGAGGCCTTTGAATTGTGGTGCTGGAGGAGACTACTGCTAGTCCCTGGGACAGCAAGGCGATCAAACCGGTCAGTGCTAGAGGAGATCAACCCTGACTGCTCTTTAGAAGGCCAGATACTGAAGATGAAACTCAAATACTTTGGCCACCTAATGAGAAGGAAGGACTCCCTGGAGAAGAGCCTAATGTTGGGAACAATGGGTGGCAAAAGAAGAAGGGGACGGCAGAAAATGAGGTGGCTAGATGGAGTCACTGAGGCAGTTGGTGTGAGCTAAAGTGGACTCTGGGGGATGGTGGAGGACAGAAAGGCCTGGAGGAATGTTGTCCATGGGGTCGTGATTGGCTGGACATGACTTTGCAACTAACAACAACAACAAAAACCAGCAGAATATTATCAACGCAGAGTTTTACACAGGTTCTTCTTAGTGCTACCTTGAGATGTCAGACTGAACCTGAGACCTTCTGCATGCAAACATGTATTTTTCCACTAAGTTGCAAATGGGGTTATCATATTTTATCCTCACAACAAGCTTGTGACACTGATTAGACTCAAGAGTTAGTTGTTTGTTCAAGTTCACACTGAGCATTATGGGCAAACAGGGATTTGAATTCAGATATATTGTTCAGCACTCTAATTCAGTAGACTCTTGTCAAAACTCTCTGTAATACTTTTGTTAGAAAAGATTTGCTAAAACTGTTGTGAAACCAAGAACCAATATGTGTGACACATATGCACATAAATATTAAATGAAAAATGTGTTCTTCAAATTATATTTCAAAAGGCATGTATCAGTGACATTTTATTTTCAGGTAGGATATCTTTGTAAACACCATTGCTTGTACATGTTCAAATAAAAAAAATTTGGAAGAAAAAGAGAAAAAATACTGTGTTACTCAAATAAAATTAGAAAGTCTGCAAAAAGAAAGAACAATTAGCTACCATAGTTTTGCTTTCCCTCATAGCATAGCATTTATATCTTACAATAGTTAAGAAAATTGTTGCATATGCAGCTTTGAAATTACTGCACTCAGTTTTAATTTCACTTATCTCAAATGCCTTAAATGTATTAATCAGATTAGTTCACTATTGAATCCTTTGAAAATACTGAATTTAGAGAAATAATTCCTTAGAATTCCAACCTTAATATGCTTGACTTGATGAGATATACAGCCAATATCCACCTCTCTTCTTATTCTGAATCCGTAAGTCAATTTTTGCTCTTAGCTTCAAACTGACCATTATGAAGAAAACAGGGATGACCAGGGTGATTTTTTTGTGAGATTTATATTCTGCCTTTTAATTCTCCCTTTTCTTTTCAGAACTCAAGGTTACATAATTCTCCTCCTGCTTTCAACCTTATCCTCATAACAACTCTGTAAGGTAGGTTGGGCTGAGAGGAAGTGATTGGCCCAAAGTCACCCCTTTTGCCAAGCTCTGGTTTGGATCAAATTAGAATTATCTCATTGATTTGAAACATGTGAGAAAGGAGACAGGGCAGCACCACATTCTCACTATGCCAAACCATGACCAACAAAATCAGTGTGGGAGAATTTCCAGAAACAGAACCAACCTCAGTGGATCACATATGCCTCCACTTGCTCTACCTCATGCCTGCATGCAAAAGCTAGAACTGACAGAGCCAAAATAGGTCGCACATTCATATCTTTTAAGGAAGTGAACTTATTTAATAATATAAAATAAAAATGGGCATCATTTCACAACAGTGGTGCAGTTAATCTTTTCTGCATTATTTTTTCTATATGACCACATCCAATTAAAATGCAATACAGATCTGCTTAGTTTCAAATAGCATTGCAGCAGCTACATGCATTTTAGTCACTGAGGCATGAGAAGAAGTGCTCAAGTCTCCACTAATATTTTGAACATGTGTTTATTTCTCTTCTTCCAAGGTTTGTTTCATTAAGGCTAGTGACATGTGACAGATTGTTGATTCATCCAGCCTGTTAAATTTTCTGGAGTTGGTGGCCTTTGCAGTTTTTAGAAGTATTGTAAAGCATGGTGCATTATGCAACCACCCTGAAGTGCTAAGAGTGACAATCCTTTTCATATTGAAAATTATTGTAGGCCTGTGTTAAATATTGAAAATACGTAGATGACTCCAGTAAATCACACTGCTATCATATTTTATTGTATTCTGAACTCACTGTATTGAAAGAATCAGTGTTAAGCCTTTATGTGATAAAACCCTAACCCTCTCAGCCTCATACATTCAAAGCGAATATGTGGACTCTTAAGGTAAAACAACCTAAAATCACACATTGACTATATCTGTTAGGATCCCCAAAAGTAATACTTTTTGCATTACATTGATTTATATGCATTGTTGTTCGCCAGCAAGTATTTGAGCCAAATATAAATAAATAAATAAATAAATAAATAGCACATTATTATAAGTTATTGTAAGATATTAAATATGGGGATTTATACAAAAATAGAAGTGAGAAATCACAGTGACACATAAGTCATTTGCACTGATGTTTCATCAACACCCTGAAACATCCACTCATTTATGTTTGAATAAATTATCACTAAATAAAAACAGAACCAAAAAGTTACAAATGAATGACATATGATTATTTATGCTATAAATAATGCAGACTAAAGAAAGTTAAGCTGATTTTCTCAATATCCAAATCTTTAGCTCATGTTGTATTATGTCATGCACTCATCAGACTGAGCCTAAACCTGCTTATAATATTATCAGTTTTCAGATTAAGTCAAATGAGTGTTTGATTATGGTGATAAATGTGATGATACTTTTTCTGATTTTTTTAAAGTATTGTAGCATTGCAAGAATAATTAATATATTTAAGTTTAAAATGTCAGGAATTTGGAGCCCATCACTGAAAATGCTAATCTGAAATACAGAGGAAGCTTTCAGATTAGGGCATCATAGAAGAAGCATTATTTTAAAATTGGTCTTAAAATATGACACCTCTTTATATCCCATGCCCATTCTTTCTCCATTCAAAACTATAGTTGCATTAATACTTAACAGATCACCTACTTTTGAGAATTAGACAACATATGTTTTTAAAGGTTACAATCCTGTACCTGCTTATATGAGAGTAACCTTCACTCAACTCAGTGGGGTTTCTATTCAAGTAAACATGTGTACAGTTACCCTGTAAAACCACATTGAATGGTTAGACAACCGTGTTTAAATCAGAAGTAGAAGAACTAAAGGAAGTGGAGCAAATCTTAGCATTCGCAGGGATGGTATTTTGAACACTGAAGGGAAAAAAAAAGGAAATGGTATGCTTAATGCTGTCGAAGAACACTGTTGTCCATTCCAAGTTCCTTTTGGCATCAGGGTTCCATTCTCTACACCCACATACATATATAGCACCAAGTTCAAAATGTCTCATGAGTTCAAAATGTCTCATTTTGAACTCATTGTGAAAGCCTGAACGCTGCCATAGAGCTCAGTGGTAGAGTTGTTGCACTGCATGTAGAAGATACCAGCTTCAATCTTCTGGCACCTCAAGACTGTGGGAAAAGTGTTTTGTCTGAAGACCTGGAAGTCACTGCATACAATGATGAACAAAATGGACTGATGAGGAGACCCAGAAGAAGGTAAATCCCTATGTTTATAGAAGTTGGGGACAGGTGCATCTGAAACAGAAAAGGGGTAGGTGGGGAAAACATTAAGTTTCCCCATTCCTGACAGGAATTCCAAAAGCTGTTTTTCCTCTTTTAAAACACAACAATGCTCCATCAGGCATTTGCATAAAACATTTGGTTAACAGATCAATCATATCTAAGCTATAGGTACTTAAAAGCAGAAGCTCATGAAAAACAAAGAACTTGTTGTCCCTACAAAAAGCAAATATGATCAGTATTTTCCTAGTGTAAACTTTGAGTTCATGCTGTAATGTACTGGTCTGACCAGTGCAACATACTGCAATCTATTTCTGCCTCTTAGGTTCTCATAGTTCTTCCATACATTCTGCTGAACAGACTTTTTTAACAGACAAGTACATCTCCCCTTGATTAGGTATCTTAGAAAACTGAAGTAATCAATAAATAAATGGCACCAAAGACAAGCAAGCAGAATTTTAAGCTTAGAGCAGTAATGTCCCCAACATTTATACAGTAAACTATACCATACAATTGTGGTAAATTTGTAGCTTTTAACTGTCCATGTATAATGCAAAATTTATTCCACACATATATGAAGTTTGCTGAGAACACACCACCAACCATTCAAAAGATGGTCCACTTCTAAAGAAATAGAACACGTTTCTACATCTGGTATGGAAATGCAGTGTCTCTTGCAGCTGCCATGACCAACATATTTTGTCCCCTAAGCTGGCCATATCTGACACATCAGACAAAGATTACAGTAGGAAAGGGAGTACTGTAGTTCGCAATGAAGCTACAACTGGCAACTGTAGCTGTAAGCTGCTTAAGAATGCACTGCAACGTCATTGCAAATATAAAGGAGAGTTTGTGTGCCATTAGGTTAGAAAGTATCCAAACCTACCAAAGGAGCTAGAATGATAATATAACTGAAGTCACTACACCAATGCTCTGCATTCCTGCATCCCTCTGCCATTTCTTCTTTGCTGTTATGTGTGTGGTTACACATGAACAAAGTCAGAATTAAATCTTGGATGTGGGTGATGATACAGGCCAAAAATATAGAAGGCTCATATAGAAGGCTCCTTTCATCTCAGACACTTCTCATGAGATTTGTATTTTAGTTATTGCACAGAAAAGATTAGAACTACTCATATTGTTGTAATATGTACAGTAATGTGAAAGCATCCATATTTCGCATCTGATGTATGATTTTAAATAAAACAGATGATAAGCAGTAAAATATAGCTGTGGAATATGAAAAGTGGTTTCTAGCATCACAGTGGTAACTTTACCCAAACTAACCTGTCTTTGCTTTGAGTTCAACCTTGGAAGTCCTTCTTAATACTAACACTGAGAGCAGTTAGATTTGAAGATACAAGAGATAGAGGTTTTTCAGCAGTGACCCAACTATGGAATCTCCTTTGAGATGGGGTACATATGCAGATGATCAGTCAAATCTTATTTATTTCAGCTTTTCCCTAAAAATATTTAGTAATCCTGTTGCTTTTACTTGTATTTCAAACTTGTACTACAATAAATTAAGGGTTTTTTTTGGTTGTTTTTACTGCAGCAGACCAATGGAAATTGTTCTAACACTGCTTCTAAATTGATGAGCGCTAATCTTACAAGAATCAGAACCAGTTATGATGGAGATTTTAAAAACCTGAATGTGCTTTTAATATTTTAATACAAGCTTGACAGAAGAAATGGAGGAATGTGCTCCTTATGCTTGACTGGTATGGTGGTGAGGCTGCTGGTCTGGGTCTCAAGAGATCTGGGTTTGAGTCCCTTCTTAGCCATGGAGCTCACTTAGTGACTTTGGGCCAGTCGCTCCCTCTCAGCCTAACCTACCTAACCTGAGCTGTTGTAGTGAGGATAAAATGTGGAGTAGGTCTGTTTAAGCAGTTTTGGGTTCTTTGCAAGGGGAAAAGGGGTAGGATATAATTGTAATAGGAGGAAGAGGTCATAAATGCCTAGAGAAACCGGTAATTGTGCTGACTTCACACTCATAATAAGAATCCTTGAGCAAATCTCAGAATAGAATAGAACCGCAGAATTGATCATGGATCATGGGGATCAGTAGCAAGTACTGACACTGCTAATTCCCAAGCCCATAACACTCTGAGGGGCCACACAGATGCACCATCCAAATGCTTGGAGGGGCGTGAGGAGCACAGAGGCAACTTTTGTCTTCACAGCCTTCCTACCCTTCATAGGATGCTTCATGCAAGTTCACAGGTTTACAGGCATCCTGACTGGATTGTACCCTTGAATGGTTCCATGAAGAATAGTTATCTACAAATGGTTTTCAAGTCTGTTCAGCCAAAATTCTATCAGATGATCATGAGCAAAAGTGCAAGAATTCCTGGGACTAACATATGTGTGCATATATGCAAATACACAGTCTCTCTTTCGGAAGAATTGATATTGGTCAAATTACACTAACTACCATTTGTGTATGGTTTCTTGAATAAGAAATCAAAAGAATGTCATCTCTGTATAGCTGCAAGATGAGAAAAGCTGGCTTCCATTTTCAGGAAACTACAGTGGTACCTTGGCTCACAAACTTAATCAGTTCCACGACTCTAGTTGTGACCCAAATTGGTTATAACCCAAGTCAAATTTCCCCATAAGGTTCAATGTAAATAAGGTTAATCCATTCTTGCCCCTCCGAATGTGGTTGTGAGCCAATTTTTGGTCACAAGCCAAGTCAAATTTCTCCATAAGGTTCAATGTAAATAAGGTTAATCTGTTCTGTAACTATTTTTTTTTAAATCAGAAAAATTTGAAACAAAGTGACAAAGAACAACAAAGTACAGTACACTACAGTGGAGAACACTAACCTAGGTGGGAGGGGAGGTTATTGTCCCCCTCCATAAGGACATTGGGGAGATCTCTTTCAGGGGTTTCCTCTCTTCTTTGTCTCTTAGCTGCAGCGTCAATTTTGGTGAAAAATAGTCACTTGTTTTTTCCTGCACTGCATAACCCTCCAGAAATGAGAGACCACATTATCATTCATCAGCTTCAACCTCCTGTTTGTTACAGTTATGTTGGGGTAGTGCTTCTCAAAGAAATCCTGGCATGGGTGAAGCACAGCTACAGGAAAAGATGGGCACAGCACCGCACAGCCACGATCACGCACGTCTTCCCTGCACGAATGCAACTTGGGGTGTGTGTGTGGGGGGGAGAGATGGCCATGATCGTGCTAGTTGGGGGGGAGGGGGATGGCCATGATCATGCTGGTTGGGGAGGAGGGAGATGGCTGACACTGCGCCCGTGTAGGAGCACGCCTGTGATCACACGTCTTCCCTGCATGAATGCAACTGCGACTGTGGCCATCTCCCCACTTGAGGGGGCAGGGGGAGATGGCTGCGATCTTGGTTGCCACCCAATGTGGAGTTCATGACCCAAGCAAAAATTTTCATGAAATTTTTGTTCATGACCCAAATTGGTCATGAACCAAGACATTCGTGAGCCTTTTGAACTGTGTGCATGTGTCTCTATATCTGTATATAACACTCTTCAATCCTAAGAGAGTTTTCTAAGCACCTATCAATCCAGTGGGTGTTCTGGAAGCACTGAAGGAACCTAAGTAAGCTAAGCTGAAGTAAACACCTGCCTTTGGGCTGCTGATACTGATGATGTAGAAGGAAGACTTAGCCAAGCACAAGAGGAAACCCAAGACTGTTTGGAGGAATGGCTTCAACTCATCACAACTGTGTAGTCAAAAGCCTACTTCTAAGACAAGTATCTTTTTCCAGTTGTTATACTTAGTAAATAAGTTATGTTCTTGACTTTAGAGAGATTCTTCTGCCTAGAAAAAATGTGTCTTTTTAGATATTTCCATTTATGTGGAAGTGACTTACACTGAGGGAGCAAACTTCCAAATGTTCCTAGTGGGATTTTTTCTGATATAAATGGAAGTTGGAAGGCTAAGCATCTAAAAGGGAACTTCATTTCTTTCATACAGAAAGATCTAACTTCAATAGTACATTAAACCCCCAAGCCTAAATAATTTGCAAAATCATATGCAGCAAATGCTTGTTTCAAAGACCCTGAGTTCAGTGGGTCTTATTTTCAGTTGAGCCTGCACAATTACTTGGCAATAAACCTACTGAACACAATAATGCTTTCTTCTGAAGTCTTACACATATGATTGCACTGTAAATGGATACATTCTTAAGATCTGATACTATATTTTATGCCTACTGAACAATGTAAATACTTAATTCTACAAAAAAAAAAAAAGACAAAATAAGAAAAGCCATTCCGACTTGGGGTAGCATCATGCAGATGAAAGGTCCAATGAAGACAAAAGTTTGCAATGAATTAATTTTCTATCTATGCCAAGAAAACAGGCAAGACATGCAATTGTAAACAGGCATTCTTGCAGGAGACTGAATATAATGCTTAACAGAAATACATCAAATGATTCTTCACCACAGCATGGTCTAACATATATAACAGTTTCTTGCTCCTCTCTGTAGAGCTCTGCTTGGTTCTGCTTTTATTGCCTTCAGATCTCTTTTCATCATCTCTTTGTCCTGCACAGTGGATTCTTTTTCCAAAGGCTGATCCTTCCTCAGTCTATTCAGCCAGAGAATAGACCTTTATAAACAATGCTTCCAAAGATCTAAACATCCTAATTCAACTGCCAGCTCAGATGAATCAGTTTGTAACTATTACTTAATCTCCAGATAAATAAGGAAGGAGATAATTCTAAAGTGAAACACAGAATTAAAATATTAGAGGATTGCTCATACAAGTAATCAATGCATTCCAGAACATACAGCTTCATGTTAATTACGCAGATGATTTTGTAATCAATAGAATATCAAGAAAAAGTTCAACAGTATTACAGTAATTCTTCTAGATCCAACTCAGGGTGTTGGCATTAACATACAAAACCTTTCTTGGTCAAGGATTACTGCAAGGTCATCTCTTTCATATGTTTCTGCCTGTGGCCTGTGATCATCTATAGTCCTGCTGCAAATGCATCCCCCACACTGAGAAGTAGCAGGTGGCAACTAGCGAGGGGGCTACTTCTGTGGTGACCCTCAAATTGTGCAATGCCCTTCCTGGAGAGATCCACTTGGTGCCTTCTTTGTTGACTATGCCTTTTAGTCCCCGCACACCTATACTTTATCCTTTTAATAAACTTGTTTGCTTCTCAAGCTTGAATTTGTCATGTGCTGAATCCAGTGAGTGGTCCAGGGCTCTGGGACCAAGGAGTTTCTGGGTGGGATTTTGCCCAGGTGGCTAGGAGAATGAGGAAACCTGGCTTGTCAGGATGATTTATAAATCAAGATTAAGCTACTTGAAAATATTACTCTGTGTCTTAGCAAGTCAGGTGAGCCAGATCACAGTCATGTATCACCCACCTAATAAACTGAGCATTTGCTGACATGAACAACTTCAACGAAATAAATGTTAAGAATACGAAAAACACAACCTTGGTAGCAATATAGACACCATGAAGGCCATTTTACAGTACAAGGCTGTATTTCAATAAGTAATCCCACAGCAGCCATGTTAGTTATATTCCCTACTGTTGCAACTGAGCTCAAGATAACTTTTAAATAACATAAATGCAGAAGAATTATTCTGTAGCCAATACCAACATTAAATGCTAGGCCAAATTAAAGTGTTCTATATAGTTCTGTTGTTTTATCAACTGATATACTGTAAATTTTGAAGGAAATTCTATGTTCAGTGTAACAGCATCCTAGGGAAACAGAGGCAAAATAACACTGACATTTTTATTACTTGTTTTTATGCATCAATAAAATTAGAATATTTATTAATATGCTTTCCTGTAACAAGCTTCCAGAAATGAGCTATATACAGTGAAGCATTTTTCAGTCTCAGCTATTTCAGTAAGAGCAACTTAAAACTTATGCTTAGCTCACTCACCGAAATGAACAGATTTTTTTAAATGCATACATTCCACTGGATTCTGCACACAAGTTATGAAGTCTGAACTTTGTGAAATATGTAACTGATCCATAGCTTACAATTTTAAAAAAATCACCCATGTATACTACATACTAGTTTGATACACATCTGTCAAAGCATAACCTACAAGCAGTCTAGTTTGCACTGTTTTGTACCAATCACCAGAGTGTTTTGTCTGATGATGAACAGCCCAGACTCAACTCCTTTTACAGTTGGAATGTCAACTAGGTGGTCTTGAGCAATTTACTCACTCCAAGGTTTTAGTGTAGACAATGTGCCTGATTATAGGTCATCTTGAACACTTGGAGGTAAAAATTAGATACAGCATACATAATCTAAGTTAAATAAACAATAGCAATAATAACTCTATCAAGTTTATATATTTCACAAATCAGTTCCAATTAAATTCAGTCCTATTATTAATTGCAAAAACAAAACTATGGTCAGGAAAATGTGCAGTTATTTCATTTGTGTGCAATGACAACATCTGTGGTCATAAAAATGTCTACTGTTCGTGCTTGGTCTGGTTGGAAATAAACTTCAAGTGAACACTTTTTTGCCTTCCCTCTTCTCCCTTCCACTTTCCCTCAACTTTATGATGTTGGATTAAGGCAAATTTCTATTATATGAAATATCTATAATTGGGTGCAAATATAATAAATATTTAAGATATTATGAACTGGTGTGAGGAATACATATCTTGTGTAATATATCTGTTACTAGGTTTATCCCAATGCAACACAACTCCTTAAACATTGCTTTTAAGTACTACATATTCAGCTACAAAAATTACAGTATATAAAATGTTCTTTTACATGAAACTTTTTAGCAACAATAGTAATGTCTTTCAAAATTAATCATGATTCTGTATAGTTAAAACTAATGCTCTTACAATGCCTTAGACAAATGATAAAGACCAGAATACAAAAAAACTGTAACCATAAATCTAGTTCACCATGCAAAATACAGGTGATTGTACTTGTAGTCCAACAAGTATCAAAGGGTACCCAGTGACAGGTTGTGGAAGGTTCTGATATACTTTATTTTATACAAACTGATTTTTATGTAAAAAAAACTGTGTTCTAGTCAAGTTGTTTATCAAACTTAGTTGATATAAGAAATGGAAATGTTTACAGTGTTTAATCTGATCTCACAATTTTAGTCATGATTTTTTACTCACACTTGAAGTCTCTCTTTTCTGTGTATTTACCTGGGAATGCATAAATATCCTACATAGATTAGTACTAGCTATAATTCAAATTCCACTTACTCTAGAGCAGAACATAAATTTTAAGCATGAAGACAGGCATAACATTTTAAGTATGATGAAACTAGTTTCAAAACACACTACATTCTGAAACATTTACTTTCAAGGCAAAAAGTCTTATTTATTTTCTATGCCACCCAAAAGCCAAAGCTCTCTGGACAGTTTACAAAAATCCAGTAAAGTACAATGTAAAATATCCCACCTTATGAAATATCATGGAAAGAAAAGATACCATACAAAATTTAAGACGAAATTTAAAATTCCAATTACTTGGAACATTATTAAGTAACTAATAAAGCCCCAGTAAACAAATTAAAACTAAAAACTAAACCTTGGGTCAAAAGTTAATATGACTGGTGCCAGGTAGGCCTCAGTGAGGAGCTCATTCCAAAATCATGGCGGGCAACCACTGAAAAGACCCTTCTCCATGATGTCATCAACTGAGACTCCTTCAGAGGTGGACTTTGGAGGCAGCCCCAAGAGCTTTATAATAGCCACTGGGTAGATGGTGGTCAGGAAAGTTGTTCCATCAGGTATAATGGTCCCAAGCCAAGTGCAGCTGTTTAAAACAAGAACCTTAAAGTGGGCTCGGAAGCATACAGACAACAGGTGCAGGCAGGCCAGAATTGGTATTATATGCATAAACCCTCTAGTCCCTGTGATTCCTCTTGTTTCTTCATTTTGCACAAGCTGCAGCTTCTGAACAGTCTTCAAGGGCAGTCTCACATAGTTACACTGTAGCAGTCTAGTCTAAAGATTACCACAGCACAGATTACAGCTATCTCTGTCCAGGTAGGGGCATAACTGGACCGCCAGTTGCACTCTGAGCCACTGAAGCCACATGACCCTTCAGTGACAAAGATAGATCAATGAGCATCTCCATGCTATGAACCTTCAAGGGAGTGCAACCTCATTTGGATCAGATTGAATTCTATCTGGTCAGAAGAATCACTAACTAACAGCATCTCAGCCTTGTCTGGACTGAGCTTCAGTTTGTTAGCCCTTATTCAGTCCAGTGTTGCAACCAGGCATTGGTTTAGCACAGGGGTCTCAAACTCGTGGCTCGTGGGCCAATTGCCGGGACAGGCAGGGCACGGGGAAGGGGCCCTGCGGCCTTCAAAGCGCCGGTGGTGCCCGGGCCGGCCGCGGGATGAGCGACCCACCACCACCGTGGTGGTGGAATACTTGATGCGGCCCAGCCTCACCCAGACTCTACTTCCAGCGGCCCCCAGGTAAGTTGAGTTTGAGACCCCTGGTTTAGCAGATCCACAGCCATACTTGCTGAAGACAAAAAGGAGGTACGTTATCAGGATACAGATGACTTCAAAACTCTGGATGACCTCATGTTAATCAAATAGCAGAAGGGCAAGATTGATTCCTGAGGAATCCTATACTGTAGAATCCAAGGAGCAGAGCAATATCTCACAAGCACCACCATCTACTGCCTGCCATCCACATTGAGTGGAACCACCACAGTGCAGTGCCCCTCACTCCCAACTCAGACAGCTGCTCCAGAAGGATACCCTGGTTGATGGTATCAAAAGCCACTGAGAGATTCAACAGGACTGTACTCCCCCATCCATCTCCCAACATAAGCTGTCATGCAGAGTGATCAAGGCCGCTTCCAAGGCAGAACCAGGTCTGAATCTTGAATGAAATGTATCCACATAGTCAATCTCATCCAAGAATGCCTGGAGCAGGCTGGCCACTACCTGCTCAAGAATCTTGCCCAGGAAAGAGATTCTGTCACTGGCCTATTATTGAGTTTTTCTGAGTCCAGGGAGGGTTTGTTCAGGAGCAGTCTCACCTTGGCTTCTGTCAAGTGACAAGGGACCACACTTTCCTGTAATATGTCTTCACAGAATGCATCAACCATTCAGACAACATTACCTTTGGTTTCATTCTAATAGTAGTATTCTAAAAAAGCTAGTCGTATTTTATTCATTAAATAAACCCACTGAAATTTTTAAGTCTGGCTAAATCTGGATCCAATCCTTTGTACATAACATGAAAGATACTAAAACATTTATTTTACTTCTTGGAACTATGTAAGTAGGCTACTAAATAATGAACTTTTCAGTTCATAATTTTCTCAGGAAAATTCTTCCACCTGTATTAGTAGTCTCTTTCTTTTCTGATGTAGTAATCAAACTGTATTCTGATTTGTTTGATACCTCTGACCAGGTGAACATTAGGGCATGAGATTTAGAATGAGAAAACAAACATCCCATATTAGTAGTTGCAGTTTTGTTGCTGTTGTTACACTGCACATTTATCTGATTTTTTATTTCTTGTAAAGCATCCAAGGCTGCTTACATAGCCCTCCTCCATTCCAGCATATCCTAAGAACAACAATCCTGTGAGGTAGATTAGGCTGAAAGAGACTGGCCCAAAGTTACCCAGTAAGATTCAAGATTATATGAAGACTAGAACCCAGATCTCCCAGGTTTCCCAGTCCTATACTCTAAGCACCATACACACTGGCCAAAATAAAGACCTTGCACTGATATCTTATGCCCTTCCAATTTTGTTGTGTATGTAGGCCTCACAGTTTGTGCAATAGAATTCAGCAGATCAGGGGCAACCTGAAATAAGATGAAATGTTCATTTCTGGAAGGGGACAGGTCAGTTCAACTCAACAAAGTTCTACTGATCTGCTTCCTTCCAGAAACAAGTATTGCTGCTCATTTTTGGAGCATTACCTAGGAAGCACAAGATTTCCCTTGCGTAAACAGTGACTCCTGCTTATGCAATCCTTTGGATTCTGTCCTATATATTTTCAAAAATGCTATGTCTCATCTGACTCAGTCACAATTGTAAAATCACAGCCCTCCCTATACTTTCAACTATTTCACACTACCAACTGATAGCAGTTAGCCACTGTCATCCAAAACCATATTGTTAACATTTAACAGAGAGTTACAGCTTGAGCACTGGATTATGCAAAGAAGACAGTTTATTTTATTGTTTAGAAAAGAAAGCTGTACTGCATATCACATTTGTTATTCTGTATGGTACAGCATAATAAAAAAAGGCTACTTATTTAAACAGACTATAAGAACTCAACTTTCCAAAAGATCCTTGAGAGTAATAGTAAAAAGGTTAATAGTATACATAATCATAAGAAGCATATTAGTACTCAACTGTGTGCAGTTTCAAGTGTGTTGTGTATGTGTGTGTGTGCGCGCGCGCGCTTTTGCTTAGCTTTCTTATCAAAACCATCCACATATACAAGAATATGTTTTCGGGCAGAATACTGAAAAGAAACAATTAAGTTGACAATGCATTACCTGCGGAATAATTGTATTGTCTCTGGCTTTCATAAACTATTATTTTCCTCTAGTCTACCATTAAACATAAAGCAGCACATTGCCTTCAAGCAAAAGTAGCAAATCAACTAAACTGCTAAAACAGAAGAGGAAAAGAATTAGAATCTCCCACAAAGACATGTGCACACAGAACTGCTCAGTGGAGTACTTTGGGGTACTTATCTTTCAGTACCCCAAATTTATTTATAATTTGGGGTACTTTCAGTACTCCAAATTTAATGCAAAAAGTTAAGTTGTTATCCTTTAATTTCTCAGTAAAAACAATGGAAACTTTCTGATGTTTAAGGATGCAATTCTGTCCTCAAGTTACTTCAACTAAATAAGTAAAAAAGTGGTAGAAACTGCAACAACTAAACACAGATGCATCAGGCTGAATGAAAAGTCCAGAATAACTGCACTTCCACTTATTTGCACTGTGTTCCTCTAAGGAAAAGCAGCTAGGAATATTTTAAAGCAAATATAATCAATTAAGCAGATTGAAAATGTTGTGGAACCCTTTAGACAAAAAATTTAGGAAAGGTGCCAAGTGAAATTCTGCACCTTTAAAAAGAAGTGATCAGGTAAAACTCTAGCCACATCAAGCAAAAATAATCCCAACTTCTATAAACCTGGTGTCAAGAAGAGTTCATAAACGAGTGCGCATTTGTTCAACCATCCTGATGCCATTTTTATATTATAGCCAGATAGCACTTGTATATTAATAGCAAATTTTATGTGACTCTTTTCAAACAAAAGGCCCACTGAATTTAAGGTAATTACTTCCAGGTATAGTTAAATGCCTGGATATCTTAATTTCTGGATTTTATGCCTTGCTAGGCTGTGCCCGAACCAATGTTATGTATGAGATATGTCACACCCTATGAACTACCATTAATTATAACCCACTCTATTTATGCAAGCATATTTCATGTTTTATACTTGTTAATACTTAATTCTTATTCCCAGTACAATGGCCAACTACATACTTCAAGGATGGAATAGATGGAATTTTACCAAAAAGTACTAACAGGAGAGAAATATACAGTTTTAGCATCAAACTGGTCTCAAATTATTCCTAATTATTCTTTCTGTTATTCTTCACTTAATCATCTTATCAGTGACACCATTAAGGAAGTAGAGCCAAATAACCAGAATTCATGTTAATTATGGGTAATTATTAATCCTAGTGACACAAATTCTTAAGTGTAACCACTTTGGAAAGAATAAAAAGAGATTTTTTGGTGGGGTGAGGTAAATTCATAGGCAAACAATATAATTGTATCACTTAATATATTTTAAGTTTTAAATAATATATTTTAAACATTTTAGCTTCCACTTATTTTCTCTTCATGGTATTTTATAGCTTTTAAATGATGCTCACTAAAAACTACCAACCTTTTTTCTTAAGACTTAACTATTCCTTCATGGAAAGAAAGTTTCCTCTGTTCATTTTAAACGCACAAGTACTTTATATTACTATTTAGTAGGAAGCTACAGTATGAATTTCACAGTCTATGACAGAAACTAATAGAGGGAGCCAAGAATTAGAAAACAAAAATTTGGGTAAATGCAGTTATATAAGGAAACTGAAAATAGCATTTGTTCAACTGTGTCCACGTAGAAGAAGGATGGACAGATGGCTGACACCTGTCCCTCCTTCTGATCCTGCCCCCAACCAGAGGGCGCCAGGTAGCCTGGTCAACCACCCCTCGGGTCTGACGGTGCTGCTGCTCAATGCCAGGTCGGTCAATAATAAATCTTCCCTCATCCATGACTTGATTGTGGATGAGGGGGCCGACCTGGCTTGCATAACGGAGACCTGGGCGGGAGAGGGAGGGGATGTTGCCCTCTCCCAATTGTGCCCGCCCGGGTATCTGGTTCAACAGTGTTCACGCCCAGAAGGGAGGGGAGGGGGAGTCGCGTTGGTTTACAGAGCCTCCATCTCTCTCACGGGTCTTCTGGTCCCTTTGAGACCAGGGCTGGAGTGCCTCTACTTGGTGTTGGGCGAACGAGACAGATTGGGGATTCTATTGGTGTACCGTGCACCTTTCTGCCCAGCAGTCTCCCTATCTGATCTGACAGAGACCGTCTCGGACCTGGTGCTGAGGACCCCCAGGATGTTGGTCCTGGGGGACTTCAGTCTCCATGCCGAGTCTGGACTGACCGGGGCGGCTCAGGACTTCATGGCCTCTATGACGGCCATGGGCCTGTCTCAACACGTCATTGGCCTGACCCATGAACGTGGACACACTCTGGACCTGGTATTCACGATGGGGCAGGAAGAGGATGACCTGAGGGTGAAGAACTTATGTTTGACTCCCCTGTCATGGTCAGATCACCTCCTGGTGAGGTTTGTGCTCGAGAGCGGCCTCTCCTTCTATAAGAGTGCGGACCCGATTGTATGGGCCCACCCCCGGAGCCGGACGGATCCGGATGGATTCCTGAAGGCCCTGGGGGAGTTTCCGGCTGACAAGACTGGTGCTCCTGCCGAGGCTCTGGTCGAACTGTGGAACGGAGAGATGACCAGGGCTGTGGACACGATCGCTCCTAGGCGTCCTCTCCCACTGGGCAGAGTCCGCTCTTCCCCTTGGTATACACCTGAATTGTGGGCGATGAAGCGAGTTGGGAGACGGCTAGAGCGTAGGTGGAGGAAATCACGGGATGAATCTGACCGAACACACTTGAGAGCCCACTATCGGGCCTATGCTGTGGCGGTGAAGGCGGCGAAAAAGAAGTTTTTTTCCGCTTCCATTGCCTCCTCACAATGCCGTCTGGCGGAGCTTTTTCGAGTGGTGCAAGGCCTGGTTCGCCTGGGTCCTAAGGAAGATCCGATGCCACCCTCAAAGGCCCGCTGTGACGACTTTGCCAGGCATTTCAGGGAGAAAATCGCTCAGATTCGTCACGAGCTGGACTCCACTAATGAATCAGAGGTCTCTGAGGAGTCGCCAATGCTACTGTCTGGTTCAAAATTATTGGAGGAATTTCAATTATTGCGGCCCAATGATGTGGACAAGGTGCTTGGAAGAGTACGTCCCACCACTTGCCTATTGGATCCTTGCCCGTCTTGGTTAATAAATAACTCCAAGCACGGGATTGGGACCTGGATCTTGGAAGTGGTTAACGCTTCTCTGAGGGAGGGTCGAGTGCCTGCCCCTTTAAAGGAGGCGGTAATACGACCGGTCCTGAAGAAAGCGTCACTGGATCCAGAGATGGCCACTAACTATAGACCTGTGGCCAACATCCCGTTTCTGGGCAAGGTGTTGGAGCGAGTGGTGGCGGGACAACTCCAAGCACTCTTGGATGAAACTGATTATCTGGATCCTTTTCAGTCCGGCTTCAGACCCGGGTACAGTACTGAATCTGCCTTGGTCGCCCTGTACGACGACCTGTGCAGGGAGAAGGACAGGGGGAGTACATCCCTGTTGGTTCTTCTGGACCTCTCGGCGGCTTTCGATACCATCGACCATGGTATCCTTCTGGATAGACTTGCGGGATTGGGGGTTGGAGGCACTGCTTTGCAGTGGTTCCACTCCTATCTCAACGGTCGATTCCAGAAGGTAGTGCTGGGGGACCATGTCTCTACGTCATGGCAGCTATGCCATGGAGTACCACAGGGCTCCATTCTATCCCCTCTGCTATTTAACATCTATATGAAACCGCTGGGAGAGGTCATCAGGAGGTGTGGGCTGCGGAATCATCAATACGCTGATGATACCCAGCTTTACCTCTCGTTCTCCACTAATCCAGGTGAGGCAGTGGCTGTGCTGAACCGGTGCTTGGCCGAGGTAAGGGAATGGATGAGGGCCAATAAACTGAAACTCAATCCAGACAAGACGGAGGTCCTGTTGGTTGGCGGATCGGGTTTCGGAGAGGGTGGATTTGACCTGGTCCTGAATGGTGCAACACTCCCTCTTAGGGATAAGGTCCGCAGCTTAGGAGTGCTCCTCGACCCGGAGCTTTCTTTGGAAGCTCAGGTGACAGCGGTAGCAAGGAACGCCTTCCTTCAGCTTCGGCTGATTAATCAGCTGCGCCCCTACCTGGAGTACGACTGCCTGGCGACGGTGACACACGTGCTGGTGACTTCCCGCCTAGACTTCTGTAACGCGCTTTACGTGGGGCTTCCCCTGAAGACAGTCCGAACACTTCAATTGGTGCAAAATAGAGCTGCCAGGTTGCTGATGGGGATGGGGCGTTATGCTCACATGACTCCAGTCCTCCGTCAGCTTCACTGGCTTCCCATTGAAGCCCGGGCCCAATTCAAGGTGTTGATTATGACCTATAAAGCCCTAAACGGCTTGGGTCCTGGCTACCTGAACGAGCGCTTACGTCCGTATATGCCCAACCGCCCTTTGAGATCTGCGGGAGAGTCCCTTCTCCGGGAACCCTCCATGAAAGAAAGTAGGAGAGTAAGTACCCGGAGGAGGGCTTTCTCTGCGGTGGCGCCCAACCTATGAAATTCACTCCCCAAAGAGGTCCGCCTGGCACCATCGTTACTGGTTTTTCAGCGCCAGGTAAAGACCTTTTTATTTAAACATCATTTCAATTGTTAAAACATATGATCTGGCCAGGGCAACTTCTTCTTCCTTCTCTTTCTCCTCCTAAATTTTTATTTTATACTGATAATTTTAATTTTATATTTGTAAATCAATGTATTTTTTGTATTTAATGGTAATTTATTATGTACTATTGTATTTCAATGTATTTTATCATGTTGTAAGCTGCCCCGAGGTTTCGGCAAGGGGCGGCATAGAAATGTTATAATAATAACAACAACAACAACAACAACTGTGATGAACCCAGGGCCAAATTGGGTGCCATTATTTAATCTTTCAAGGGTAGCTTAAAAAGGAAAAACAAGATGCAAATAGCTGAGAAAGGAATAGTTAAGATAAGCTTTGTGCATCTGTACCCTATGTTTGCCTGTTCCTCCAGGCACAGCTGTCACAGCTCTGCCAGAGTGAACAATTGGGCCATTTTATGACACTGAGTTTCTTGTTTGTAAACCACCACTGGGTGTTAATGGTATTTTTTCTTGGTGGAAGGCGAAACTCTGCCCCATTCCCTTGCAGAATGAAACAGGTTTTCCTCTAGAATTGCCCTCTATTAGGCTCCATCCATCATGCCTTCAATCCAGACCTGTTGCCCAGCTCTTGCTGAGAAAAAGAATCCTCACAGCATGATCCTGGCACCAACGTACTTCTTCATGGTGATGTTGTTCCCAAGGGAATGAGCACTGTTGGCTTGCACCATCTATAGCCTTTTGCAGCAAGGCCAAAATTTTCAGTTTTTGTCTTATCAAAACACAGAACCATCTTCTGTATTTGCTGTGTCTCCCATACACCATTTTTGCAAACTTCTAATGGACTTCAATGTAGGTTTGTTTCAGCAATTGTCTTCTGCATGTCAATCTTCCATAAAGCCCAGTTTTGTGCAACATACAGTTGTTAGTTGCCCTTTTCACAGTTTATCGTATTTGAGATGTGGATTTGTCCAGCTCTTTCAGAGTTAGGTTTGGCCCCTTGGCTGCTGTTCTGACTTATGTTCTCTTGACCCTGTTTCTGAATGTTGGTAGGTTTTCTAGGCACAGTGCAGTTGAGTCTTTTTTCCATATTCTAATTGGAATATTCTAATAGATCTACTGGTGCTCATGAGGATATTCAAAGTTTAAATAAGCCAACCCTGATTGTTGCTTTTTTATAACTTCTGCATATTGTTAAAATTAAATAAAAATAAAATTATTTCATTTCTATACTGCTCCATAGCCAAAGGTCTTTGGGCAGTTTACAGCAACGTATAAAGCAAAACAATACAACAAGGTACAAATAAGATAAAAGCATGTTAAAAGAGTTAGTAATTTAAAATAGCTTTAAAATACAGTAAAAATATAATACAAAGACCTAGAAAGAAGAATTACCAGGATAATACTTTCAGGCTCCTGGATAACCAAGCAGATCTTTAAAGGCCTCACATAGGGGGCTCTCTTGCTCTGGGCCCGAAAAAAATGGTAAATTTGCTGTCAGGCAGGCCATAGCAAGTAGGCTGTTCCAAAGATGAAGAGCCACCACAAAAAAGGCCCTCTCCCTAGTTGCCACCCTCTGAACTCTCAAGGGTTTGCACTTGAAGGCCTCCAGAGGGTAAACATAGTGACTGGGTACATTGCAGTTCTGAGAGGTATTGTAGAGGCCCTCTGAGAGGTATTGCAATTCCAAGTGGTGTAAGGATTAATATGTTAAACTCAGCATCTTGAACTGGACCTGGAAGCACACAGGAGCCAATGCAGGTGGCCAAAGCTGGGCATTATATGTGCAGTCCCAGAGGTTCTGGTTATTAATATGGCTTCCACATTCTGCACCAGCTGCAGCTTTTGAACTGTCTTCAAGGACAGCTCCATGTACATTGCAGCAATCTGATTAAAAACCAGGTAATCCCTATCTAGGTACGGCCAATGCTGGTAGAAGGCATTCCAAACCACTGATCCCACCTGAGCCTCAAGTGCCAAAGATGGATCAAGGAGCACCCCAAGCTACAAGCCCATTCTTTCTGGGCCAGTGCAACCCTCTACTTCCAGTTGCTTTGATAGTTCCTTGGTCTTCATCTTGCTTTTTAAATATTTTTATTTTTAGATATGCTCTCCAACAAACAGCATTGTGTGTACTTAATCTGAGATAATCTGACAATGGAATTGCACCCAGTTGAATTCCATTAAACAATTTACAATATGTGATTTTGGGAGGCAGTGCATTGCCCTGAAAATAATTTATGCATGTTGCAGCACAGAGGTTGAATACTTGCAAGCAGCAAGTACCAGTTTATTTATGTTTATTTAACTTTTGTGCTATAGTAAAACTATTTTACACCTTCACAGTGTTAAAGTTGTATGTCAAGTACTTAGAATGCCAATCTAATCCATTTCAGTTCCAGACTGTATCAAAACAAAATCCGAAAGAGTTATTCTACTGTATACATACATATACACATACAAATACAGACACAGATACAGACACATTCTCCAGACTTCTGACAAATGACTTTCATGTGACAGTGAAAGTGTAAGAAGGAGGGAGGGAGGGAAAGGTGCTACATTGTAACAGTCTTGTTACAATGGTCCACTAAGCATGCCCATTGAAAGTCTGAAAGTCAAGTATACTGGTTACACCTGAGGCAAAACATCTCTCTTGTTTACAGAGATAAGTTTAAGAGATCAATACCTTAGGGCAAATTTAGACATAGCATTAAATGAGCTGCTTATACTGGCTAATTAAGCAAATGAATAAGAAACAGAAGCTGAATAATAAAAATACAGTATTAGTGAAAATAGTGCCATAAATGTAATTAAACTATGCAAGACTGACTGACTGCTTTGCAGAACTGGCAGAGTGTATTATGCCATAAAAAGAAATTTGAATATGCCTTTCTACAAACTGCTATAAATCCACTCAAAATGACATTTAAAATCACAAAACCAAAGAAAATTAGAGAGTACTTCAAACTGTAATGATCTCCTACTATGTGTCTTTCTTTCATATGCCCAGGTTGGATCAAGTCCCAGCTAAGCTATGTGAATAGCAATGCTGTCACTGATTTTGGTATATGGAAGATTTCATCTCTTCATAATTAAAAAATACTATAATGATTATTTTTCATATAATTAATTATAGTGTTGCCACTGAATGCTCACTTATGCTAGTGTAATTCAAATGACCCAAAAGAGCTTACAGGAACATTACTGGTCACTGAAATGCCACCTAATTATTATAAACAATGCCTCATTTCTACTTTCAATTCAGAATAAATTCTATTTTGATATGTCCAAAGCCTTTACAATTGAAAACATGTAAAAGTGTAATTACTTAAATGGATTATGTCCATATTCTTTAACACTCTATGTTGGTGTATTCAATATAACGTATCCGAATTTCTTGCATATTCTTCCATATTATTTGCAGTTTTGTAACTGGTATTTCAACGTACATTTTATTACGCATTCTATTATATTTTCCATGCAACGTTAATTCATGGAACTATATTGTGGTTGATGGCAGCAGCTGAACCCCTCAGAGGAATTAATTAAGGGATAATCTCTCTTGCTTTGTAGCATACAAACCAATAAATGGCTGCTGAGATTAATAGCTTAAGCAAAGCTAAAGTGTTTAGTGAATTCCAAACCCTGCTTATTACATACACTACAAAGAAAACAAGATTACAGTTAAATATAGTACAATGCAAAGAAAAACAAAACAAAACAAATTCATACAATTTAAGAGTACCTCTTTGAAATTCTTTTCATTGTCTTATGCATGAACTTGCCTAGCATGCAAACCTAAAGTGCATTAGTGCTGGAAAGAATCCTATTAAGTAAAGTTTAATTATATATAAATGGGTGATGATGTGGATGAATAACCATATATAGATAAGAAAATCAAAAGTAGATCACGTTATATGCTTAAAGTAACATCCATTTAAGAATTTAAATAAATCAGGGGTGAACAGTTTTGAATCTGAGGTCCACTGGGGAAATTTACTATGGGCCAGAAGCTGTTTTAAAAATTTTATATGCAAAATTGCATACAAACTTATATAGGCATGTTTTATGGCCCACCAAATTTATGCATGCATGTTTAATAGTCTTCTGCTTCTGCATATCTTGTCCTATTTTCAGTGTGTGAATGGAAGTGAAAGTTCAAGGAATGAACATCTTCAGTTAAATCCAAGAAATGTTTCCCACTTTTTTCCATATACTTAAGTTCTCGTTCATGTACAAGAACACCTGCATTCTGCATTGTAAAGATTAATTCTGCATTCAGCCACACTGAGAAACAGTTGCCCTTGGATCAATTACAAGAAAGCTTCAGCTATGAGGTGATATAAAAATGAAATGAAGATGACAACAAAATAGTTTTTCTATGTGGGACAGCAGTTATAGTCTGTCCTTGTTTTACTCTTGTTTACCGTCATATTTTCCCAATGGCAGATTTTGAACTGACCAAGTCTGAAATACAATCTGACAATTGTTTGCATCTAAAAATGTTAATAAAAAATAAGGGAGGTTGTATCATTCCTAATTTTTGGTGTAAGTACAAAACAAGTCCAGTGATTAGCAGGCATTAGGGATGTTCTTTCTCAAAAGACAAAATTAGCTTTAACACATTTTAAATATATTCGGTTTAAATTTAAAATAAATGTATGAGCTAAATACTTAATAAACCTCAGGAAAAGCATTTCATTATTTTATCTGTAGTTATTAGAATCAGAGTATCATCCTTTTGAGTACTGGCAGATTGTTTTTACTACCAGTTCTCCATCAGACCAAATAAAAGAATTCTGTGAAAAAGTTAACATATGGATTAACTGGCTTTTCAATCGACATGAACTTATGAAGAAGTTATGAAATTATGAAACATATCTTACACTGGAAAATACAATGCCAAAGAGTGATAGACAACATTTTAATATACAATACAACTTACAACTAATAGCTGCTGCAGTATTTTTAAAAGCATCTTAATACATGTACTACTGTGCCAAGTAGCATAGAAATAAAATATATAAATGCAGTAAAATCCATCTACTGGACTAGTCACAACAGTGAAATAGAAATCAAAGTTTATACTTGGATAAGCAAATTTTTGCACTGTGGACAAATTTGGGATATCAGTAACTGCCCTGGGCACCATCATAGCAGCGGCAAAGAGAAACTAAAGTGCCCGAAAGACCAAGTACAAGACACAGGTGGGATTCAAGAGCCAACACACTGAATAGTTAATTTGAACTTACAGTTTTCAGCACCAAGAGTAATGTGTTTCATAAAAATCCCATTTACCAGTAAGAAAATATACTTATTGGAGGTGTGTCGGGGTGGGGCAGGGAGCAGGCAGGTAGAGCAGGCAGGTCATCTTTCTTGGTGACTGCCAAGAAAGATGACCAGGGACATTCTTGTGCCATGAACACTGCTTATCCCTGATGTAGGAAAAGCACATATGCTGTCTCCCATACGTTCCCCCTCACCAGCCAACTATCTCACTGTGAACCTCCCAAGATTCTCTTTGCCTCCTACAATTAACGAACACTTTCCATGCTATGTCTTGCACATGTATTCAGTCCATTCAGATTTTCCCATTTTTCTGTTTTACAACTTGGAAATGCAATGGATTTAACTGACATTCTTACCATGAGATGTATACAATACATTCAACATAGTGAAGGTGCAAGTTATCTTTACTGTAGCACAAAAGTTACCAAAAATAAACTAACACTTGTTACTTGAATAAGTATTCATATCTAGGTCAATACTTGGTAGACTCATCTTTGTCACAATTACACTTGCAGGTCTTAGGCAAGGTTATCAGCTTTGTGCATATGTATCCTGCAGAATTGCCTACTCTTCCTGACAAAGCTGGTGGAGCACTGTCAGAATGAATGGGTGAAAACGTGAAAATTAATGAACAACAGCTTTAAAGTATTTTCCCAGAACTGAGGTCTGAGCATTCAATGAGTAATTCTAAGGAGTTTCTTGTTTTTAATCCATTCCTATGCTACTTTGGCTAGTGCTTATGGTAATTGGCCTGCTGGAATGTGAAACTCTGCCCCACTCTCTTGCAGAATGAAACAGATTTTCACTTAAAATTGCCCTGTATTTGACCCCTCCATCTTTCCCTCAATCCGAACCCACTGTCCAGTCCCTGCTGAGGAAAAGAATCCTCACAGCATAATGCTGCCACCATCATACTTTATTATGACCCTGTTTCCAGAGAAATGCATATTAATAGCTTTGTGCTATTAACATATAGCATTTTGCAGAAGGAAAAAATGTTCAGGTGTTCATCTTACCAGAACAAAGAACTATTTTCCATGTTTGCTGTGTATCCCATATGCCTTCATGCAAACCCCAAAAGAGTTTTGAAAAGAGTTTTTTCAGCAAATGGCTTTCTTTTTGGCAATTTGCCATAAAACCCAGTTTTGTGAAGTTGTCCCATGACAGTTTCTCCCATTTCAGTTGTGGATCTCTCTACCTCCTTCAGAGTTAGCATAGGCCTCTTAGTTGTTTTTCTGCCTGATGCTCTCCTTACTTGGTCTCTGAATTTTGGTGACTGACCCTTTCTAGACAAAATTGCAATTGAGCCATTTTCTTTCCACTTTCTAATAATGGACTTAATGGTGCTCTGTGGATGTACATAGTTCAGGATTTAAAATAAGCCAACTCTGATTGGTGCTGTTACACAACTGTATCCCAGAGTTGCTTTGATAGCTCCCTGTCTTGAAGTTACTTTATGCTCACCAACAAACAGCATCGAGTGTATTTAATCTGAGATCATGTGGCACCAAAATTACACTCAGCTGGATTCCATTACAACATACAGATGTGACTTCTGGAAGCAGTGGGTTGCACCAGAATTTATTTACACATGTTGCAGCAAAGAGGTTGAATGCTCATGCAACCAGTAAGTGCCTGTTTGTTTATGTTTACTTTTCTGTCACGGTAAAAAAAAAAAAAATGTATATCAAGTAGCAACAATGCCAAATGAATTTCTTTCAATTCCAGGTTGTATCATAACAGAATGTGGAAATGCCAAAGGAGACTGAATACTTCTGTAAGGTATTATATATACCCAAGGCATTGTATATACCTTTTACTTGGCAGGAGGAAGGAGGGTTTGCAGCCATTAGCGCAAGAACCTTTTAAAAATCTTTGTTTGCGCCAAATATCTAGGCCAGTGATGGTGAACCTTTTAGAGACCAAGTGCCCAAACTGCAACCCAAAACCTGCTTATTTATTGCAAAGTGCCAACACTGCAATAAAACCTGAAAACTGAGGTTTTAGTTTGGAAAAAACAACTCACAGCCAGTCCAAGCAAAGATAGATAGATATCTGTCTCTCTCTTTCTCTATCTCTCTTTGGCAGTGCACTGACCGGTGATGCGAAAACTCAGATGAGTGGCGGATAATGAACCGCTGATCGTGATGTCATTGCCTGGCACTGCTACTCCTTTCTGAGCATGAACATGGCCCCTATGTGTGCTGTTACCCAATGCTCGGCTGCTGGGGCAACTTGGCTCACGTGCAGAGAGGGCTCTGTGTGCCTGCTGTGGCATGTGTGCCATAGGTTTGCCACCACTGATCTAGGACCTTCTACATGCCCACAGCAGGTTCCAGTCAGATTCTTGTGACCCTCCTCTGCAGTTGCAGCAAAGCAGAATGGATTGGGGTAGTACACACATTTGAACATGGGTACTTGAATGCACAAAATCAGCATCTATCTGCTTGTCTAGGACCAATCTGACACAATCTTGTCTTGTTTTAGGGGTGAAAGAAGGGTCTATGGATGGTCCCAAGTTAAGAAAGATCTTTTCATGACTATGAGCAGGATATGGTCCTGGTTGGAAAATAATACTCCAGAAGCTCAACCTCTCAAGAGAATAAACCACAGGGCCTAATATTTTCACTGAGTATTCTGTTTTGAGTAGTCACACAGCTGGAAAAGACATTTGGGCAAGATCAACCTCTGATCAATATCTGCCATTTCCTTTCTCAATCCTATTCCCAGTTTCTGGATGGTTGATCAAAGAACAGCAGATAGACAGGAGATGGCCAACTTGTGAGCACTCTCAATCTCTCCAAGAACTACATCTAAAATACCTGCAAATGTTCAGTCTACCAACAAAATATTAGAATGCTGGTGCATGCCTACAGTGTACGTGTTTCTTAATTTACCTTTGCTGAACTAGGCAGATTTAAGGATTGTACTCACCCTTAACTCCTAGTCATTTTAATGCTGCTTACATAATGTTTTTTTCATGGTCTCATCCCATTTTTTATATTACCCACAAAATCAATTTCACAAATATAAGCAACAAGCTAGCAAGAAGTATTTTACTTATTCATTTATTTAGAAAATTTGTAGGCCATCCACCACTGTCGTCTCTGGATGGCTTACAATTTGGGACAATTAAAATATAATTAATTGTCTCTTCTTATGGGACAATTATATTTTAAGTACACACAAAAAGGCTGGTTTTAGACAAATTAAAATAAGTAGCTGATATACACTTTCTCTCAATTGGTTGTCTTTTTATCTCAAAGGTATAAAAATTCTATGTGATCCAATTTAGTTAATTTCATACAATAATTGGTAATATCTGTAACGATTATGTACATTTCTACAATTTTGAAATATTGGATGCTAGTTAAAAGGCAAAACACTTTTAGTTTGCCTTTATAAAAATACAAACTATAAAGACTCAAAAGGAAAAACCCAGCTTAATTTGTCTAAATTAGGTACTTATAGTATTGCCATTTATCAAATTCTGCCCTCTATACAAAGTCAAAACTAACATTAATGTTAATGAGGATTTTCCTTGAGTAATATCAAAGGGAAATTTAAACTTTGATCTCTGTTGAAATATTATGCTAGTGAAATATTTAACTTAGAATTTCAAACAACTGAAGCTGAGAATTAAGAAGACAGGGAATTGAAACTATCTGAAACTCAGAACTGTACTTGTAGCAATTTCTGCTTGTAGGATCACCTTCCCACCCTAACACTTGGAACCTAGAAATGGCTGTTGTCATATCCTATATCCTGATTCATGAAATTCAACTTATTTGAAAATAAATATATGTAAATATATAATTTAAGACAAAGAATCCATCTATAAAAAATAAATCTCATTTTCCTTGCAGTTCTGTATACAGATATATATTTATGCATCACATATTTATTTTGATCTGACAAGATAGTTTATTACTACTTCAAAGTCTTATCCTACAGTATTAACATTTACAAGTTTATCTCCAGTCTATGAATCACAACACAAAATACTTTCTAGAGATAATCTAGATCTGAATATTCCAAATAATTTTATGGTTCACATTCACACACACACACACACACACACACACACACACACACAGTTTTACTTTTTCCTAAATCTTACAACAATAATTAAGGGTATGACTCTTATTTATTTGTTTATTTGAAAGGATCTGGCCCATACCAGATTTTGTAGATCCGTGTTGATCAATGAATTAAAGTCTTTTAATATTCACATTATGTGAGTAGTATAAGCCTACACATCTTTTATTCAGTGAATGTCAATGAGTGTTCCATCCTGATATAAATACATTCACCTGCTACATATTTTTAGACTTTGCAGGCTGACATAATATTTTAAGAGTATCTGTCAGTTACATTCAGTGCCAATCACCTTTATATATTATGGAAGCTATACTCTGATTATGCAGTTAGCTAGCAAGTACAACAGATGGTGCACGTCTCCATTGACTTGAGCAACTTTTGCCCCTTAAGGACTTTCCTCTTTTTCACTGAAATAATTTAAGAAAAAATATGATTAAGTAACTAGTGTGCATATACAGTATTGATTCCCTGTATTGATTTTCTGTTGGCATTTGGAGTCATGCCTCAAGAAAGTTTCAACGTTTTATGTTTTTACAGCTGTCAGTTGGCAAAGGGTCATTTGTTCACTCCAAATAAAACATGCTTCTGAAGCTCACAAGAAATACAGGGAATCTTTTTGTACACAGGATTCTTGACCAGCCTTTTAATGCATAAAATATTTTAAATCAGCATGGTTTACAACTTGCCTCTTTAAAAATATGCATTTTCCTCCACTTTTCAAAGTAATAAGACAGATACAAAGTGTACCTTTCTCCATGGTGAACCATCCCATACTGCCAGAGCAAACAAGAGCTATGACTTACTATCTCACAAATGAATAGTTTCCTTACAATAGCAATAAAAAGCCACATGCTGTCTTACACAAGTTCTCACACAAGCTTTTCTTAAGAAAAATAATTCTGATTTTTCATATTGAAAACTGTCATGTACTAGACTGAGAATTAAGTTGGTCCCAACTATTGATAAAAGTCAATGTAAGATGCCAACCCTTCGTTTGTTGGGGGCGGGGAAGTCTTGGTGGTCCATAGTGCAGCTAGGACTGGACTTTGAGTTCTAGCTGCCAAGGACTCACAGAAAAGCCAAGGAATCACAGAAAAGGGAGAGGGTAAATGATCACTCAGAGAGAAACAAGTGATGAGGACATTGGAGATGGTACTATGATTTAAGTGTGCTTAAAATGAAAAACTGCACATGGTTAGAGTATTGTTTTTTAAACACAGTTGGCAAACAGTTGATGTTCTAAAATAGAAGCAGCTTTAATTCATGGAAAGGCAGATGAGAGGAAACAGACATGTTATGTACTAATGTAGTAACACATATGGTTACATGAATTCTCCTGCCACCGCGCGCGCGCACACACACACACACACACACAAACACGAACACTCAGACTGATACTTAGCCTTAGATTACTAAACCCAAGGCCTGAAATTACTGAGCAAATCCAGTGTGGGCATTTCTGTTAACCTCTGTACCCCCACCCCCCACCCACACAAATTTAAGCAATACCTTACAGAGAAGATTTGCAAGGAATCTTTAATGCAGGAGAAATCTGTAGCTCTGCTGGTCTTAAAAGGATAGAGAAAAGAAAATAATGACTAGGTGTCAAAATCCCCTTATGGATAATGGGATGGGATAAAAATCTAAAGGAGAAGAAGGAGAAGATGATGATGACGACGACGATGACAATGAAATTTATCCAGATATAAGTGAGCACAAGGCATGTACCCTCTGCCATTCGATAATAAGTATATGTGTTTACTCAGAATAACAACATTCTGCATAACAACTCTGCTGGAATTAATTTCATTTCTATTTAACGAAGGAAGAGGAAGGTTGTCATCTGGTGGTCACATAGTCATAACAGTGCCTTCTCAAAAAGAAAAATAATAGAAGATGTTTTTCTTTTCAATAACATGAATAGATTTTTTTGTCATTGGCAACATTGACCAACAATGGTTGGCAACACTGTAGGCTGATTCATACATTCATATCAGACCTATTCAGGTGTTGAGCTAATACACACACAAAGCATATCCTAGTTTGTGTGGAGACTTCCATGTACAGAGTTGTACATATGGAGATCTCTTTTCTTCAGACATTCACATTCTACTCATGGAGGCCAGAAGAGTGATGTGATATGCATGACAGCAGGAATGGGACTAACACACTTAAAACCTACCTACCTACCTACCTATCCACAAAATTCGTATGCCATCCAATTACTTGCGTCTCTGGACGGCTTACAGCATAAATAAATTGACAACCCACTCTGGCTGCAAGTTAATAAAAATACAACAGTAAAATTCAATATTAAAACATATTAAAATATTGATTAAATAAAAAAGTCTTAACCTGGTGCCGAAAAACATAATGATGGCGCCAGGTGGACCTCTCTGGGGAGATTCCATATCTATTGATATGTATCACATAATAAACATATTAACCATCACAATATGACAAATTGATTAAAATACTCTCCATCATTTTCTGTAGGATATTAGCACTGCTGAAGGAACATATGGATCATCCCAGGCCACTAATTAAATAAGTTCTGCCATTTCTTTTTCTGAAGAAAGAAAATGTGAACATCAGCATATTTTATATCTAAGTAGTATGCATCTCTGGACTGAAGTGCTACCAATCAATCGGCTACATTTACTGGGTACTATCTATGCACCAAGATTCACCTATTGACATTATTTTGTGTTAGTCAAACACCAAATGAAATGGATGAAGTTTCAAACAGCAATCTTCACGTGATGATGACTAGAGAACCCTGTTTGACTTGAATTTAGTAAATCCCTGCTTAGCCAAGATTCACTTGAAGCAAGTGAACCTTACTGTTCAGACTTGTAAATAAGAGTCAGAATAATTTCCATCATGGTCATTATAATGAATTTTGTACATTACAAATATTGCCGGATGATTGCTTTTCAACAAGTTCTGTGGATGCAAATGTTTAAAGATATATTTAAAACCACTAAAAATGAAAACTCTACTGACATTTCTTTGAAACTGGTCTACAAGCCTACGGACTATTAAAGCTTTCTCATATTATTTTTTTATTCTTTGGTAGTACAAAACATGCCATTTACTGTACTTTTGCAGGACATTCAGATGCCATCTCTAAAAGGCCTTTCTGTTGTACAGGTATTTCATTTTTTCCCTTCTGTTTCTAAGAGTGTGTTTTCCACTGCTAGAACTTCTATTGTGCTATAAAGTATAAAGAATATGGACATTAAGTTCCAATGCTTCTAACATCATGGTCATGGGTTACACAAGCCCCATCTCCCTAGGCCTGTGCTATTATGCACCTCTTAGCTGCTGATGGATATGCCTTTTTTTAAAAATGCACACAAATGGATACATGACAAGCAACAGTGCCTCTTGCCCCATACTCTCATATCTGCAGTGTTACATACATGGTATATCTCTTTGTGGGAATAGTCTACAAAAATTAAAAAGCAGCCTAGAACTTGCTCTAACTGCATGTACATTATCAACTTTTTCTGTTCTGGTATGTTACGAAAAGCTGCTCTAACCTAACTTTTGACACTCCAGCAGCAGTCAATGTGTACTACAAAGGGAAGTATGGAGGCACAGACAAACAAACACGGTAACATGGTTCAAGCATAACACTTATACATGGTTTATTTAGCCGAATCATTTGTTGTACTACCTGGGATCTGTTTGGCAGACCAACAAATAAACCATTTTCCTAATCTCTCCTGCTTTGCCCACTCCCTATCAGGATTCAAAATGCTTTGTAGCACTGTAGTAGCAGCAGCACACACAGTGCTTTCATACTTTCTACTCTAGCCCAATACAACAACCCATAAACAACCCACTGCTGTGCATTCACAGATATGACAGCATGTAGTTCAAACAATGTGGAATTAACAAGCTAAAACAAAGCATAGGTTTTCCATCTGAGTTGTTCATGATTAACATAGAATAGTTAACACACCCAGATTTGAACTTTATAACAACCTAGATTTGAACAAACTATGGGTTAAATAAACTATGCATTACAACTGTGCACAAAGGGTTGGTCTATGCCATGCTATGCTATTTCAATGAACAGATTACCTTATAAACTACAAGTGTACAGATATGATACAATAACAGAAACTGTATGTGTGTGTCATGAAGACAAGATAATATGCCACGGAAATATGCCATGTACATCATAAATCATGTGGGCATGCTGATGCCACATAAAAAACTAGAGCTGTGTGGCTTCCATCCATGATGCAGTTTGTATCCCAAGATGATAATGTCGTTACCATAAGTTTGATGCAGTTAAACCACTGCAATGAATTTTTAAACACATTTAAATCCTATTCAAATTGATGGCATTTAAAGGCTATTCCAGTTATTCAAATACATACCTGTTGTTCTCAATACAGTCTCTGCCCTAGAGAAACAGACTCCTACAGAATTTATACAATACTACTGTATCTGGATCTAAATAATGCATGAAATATGTTAGATTGCATAAGAAATTTTAAAAGCTATGTTAATCAGATTGCCATCAAGACTATTGACTGGCTACAGGGAGCTTACAACTCCTCTGCTGGAACATCTTTACTGGCTCCAAGTCTGTCTCCAGGCACAATTCAAAGCTATAAAGCTCATATAAGCTCGGGTCCAGGTTATCTAAAAGACCATGTTCTTCCATATGAGCCTGTGCTGGTTCTAAGATCTCCTGCAGAGGCCCTTCACTTGGTCCTACCACCCTCACAGGCATGCTTGCTGGGAATGTAGGAAATGTCCTTCTCACCGGCTACCCAAAGGCTCTGAAATTCACCTCCCAGGGAGACTTTTTGTTCCAGCAGACATTTGGGAATGCCCTATGAGTCTGCACTGGATTAGTTTTATTGTTTACATTTTTGTTGTGTTTTTAATCCAGGCGATGGCTAAATTTAAATATTTGATTGTATTTTTAACTTTTGTATACTTTTGTAGATTTTTAACTGTATCTATTTTAATGTTGTGAACACCCATGAGTCCCAGTCACTGGGAATAGGCAGGATATTCATGATGATGATGATGATGAAGATGAAGATCATTTTTCTGAGACCCTCTGACTTAATCAGTTCCAAACTGTTCAGTACATCTATCCAACAGTTCAGAAGCTGTTTCTCAGACTCAGTAATTAGGCTTCCAGTTCACTACTGAATCAGTATTCTGAACAGATAAATAGTTCATGATTTGTTACAACTACTATTCTGTTTACACAGATGCAAGTTAAACATCTTTTGTTCCCTTAACATTTATAAAATATATCACATTAAAATCATTCCAAATATTGTACTCTGCATCTGGATTTTGATTTTTAAAAATCTTAATACTTAGGAATCTTGGGATGTATTAATGATAGGTTAACTTAGGTCCTGTTCATTTCACGGGGTCATTTCTAAGTAGAGTAATATTGACTGAGACCCTTGAACAAGAGATAAATGAATAAAGTATTGACTTTCTCACTTTGTACTGCTCTGATTCAAAATGTAAACTATATTTCAGCTACTAGGTACTTTAAATTAAAATGTTAAAAATTGCTCTACAACAAGGCTTACAATTTAAAAAACCCGGAAACATAAGGGGGATGAAGGAAATAGACAGAAGAGGGGCATCAGTTTGACATTCCCAAAACAGAGGAAATTGTTAATGGATATATAGCTATACATGATCTGATGCTTTTTTCCTGAACTGATGTTCTTGTCTGGCTAGAATGAAGTGACCACTTAGCAGGCAGAGACAGAATGGCCTCCTCCTTTTTCTGCTGTTACAACAAAAACTGACATATAGGACAATTTGATAGTGGTTATGGACAAATGTTTCCTCATCTTGATAGTCGGCTAATGACGCCATAACCAGAAGTTTTCATGTCCGCTCCGTATATTAGCACACATTCACAGAAAAAAATATGTATGATGGCAGAGTGTTAGTCACTGTGCTAAACAAGCAGTGCTGATCACCCTTTTCATGGCTGCCTCTGCCATAAATATAGCTGGTCCCTTTAGCACAGCCTTAGACTGGTCCCTTTCAGCACAGTCTTACATATGACACCAGGTGATCTGTACATCATTCTACAGCACTAATTTAACCACAAAACAGTATGAGATTATGGAGTGATAAACTTTGAAAGAAAAGAATAAAACATCACAGGCTATTTTAATGAACATTTCCTAATATTTATGTATTTTAAATAGAACTCTTGTCTTCTAAATTTCAATGTATGTTGTACCTGACACTATACAAATATTCAAGAATAACATGGATTATTAATAAATATTTATATTCTAGTATGTTATATTGCTAGATGAGAGGTAAGCAAGAGGTAGATCTCCAGATGTTCTGGGCTTCCTCTCTCACAAGTCCCGCAAATATGGCCAAGGGTCAGGTATTGTGGAGAAGTCCCAAACAACTGGAATCCATGTTATGTCCATCCCTGTACAAGAAAATTTACTGATCTTCTTTAGTTAATAACTATGTTTGTGATTTGCAATCACTCTTCTACAATAAATACTTAAGTAACTTATTTATACATGTATTTATAGGCCTTCCTTCCTAAATAATGTAATATGGTTACAATCCAGTATTTTTACTGTTGGATTTTAAAATTAGTGCAATGCAGTCTACTGAGCAACACAAAACCAGATTTGAGCCAGACCATGAGAGCAACACAAAACTTGGTTGGTATCCATCCTAGAGTTTTTTAAAAACTCAAAAGATGAAATTACAGGTCTTTTAATAAAAATATGTAACATGTCCCTAAGATTAGCAGCTAAACCAAGAAAGAGATCTCCAGGTTCTCTGGGGAGACTGATTGAAAATGCCAACCCAGTGTACATCTTGCTAGAAAAAAAGGAAAACTCCTTATTAGAATCACATAATCATAAAATGGTAGAGCTAGAAGGGGCCAAGAAGGCCATCGGGTCCAATCCCCTGCTATCCTATCCCACTCATCCCACTTAGGCAGGAAAAAAAAAATTGAAAATACAACTGCCAAGATCATACTCGCCTTGTAGATACCTATGGTGCAACCCCACTTGGAATACTATACATAATTCTGGTCACTGCACCTAAAAATGATTGCTGTAGAGTTACAAAGAATGCAGACAAAAGCAAATAATAGCAAGGGGACATAATAAAGGTGTACAAAATTGTGCATGGATTGGAGAAAGTGGATAGGAAGATGTTTTCTCCTATTTCATAATATTAGAACCAGGGTCTTCCCATGAAATTGATTGATGAGGTTTCAGGGCAGAAAAAAGAAAAATAATTCTTCACATAGTGCATCATTAAGCTATGGAACTCACTTGCACAGTGTATACTGCCAGACACCAACCTGAGTGGCTATAAAAGAGGATTCATGAAAGCTAAGGCTACCACTGGCCACTAGTCCTGATAGCTATTTGCTACTGCCAGTATCAGAGGTTGGTTGGCCATTGTGTAAACAGAATACTCGACTAGATAGTCCTGGTTATAATCAAGTACAATTCTTTTGTTCTTTTCCTTGGCAACAGTGAACTGGTTCACATGACATGGCAGCTTGTCTTGGACAGCTAACCACAACCGGTTATCATGTCATGCAAATCTGGACCACTTTCCACAGGGTAGTTTATTTTTCAAACAGACTGTCCTGACAATCCTTTGCTTCTTTAAGAAGTCGTTTGAGAACAACCACAATGAGTTGATCTGCCATCTGAACCTAGGACAGAAATTTCATTGTTGGTTGCCAGTATCAGCTGAACAGTAGCTGGGCAAGAGCAGCAAAAAAAAGCCTGTGCCACTCGTTTTCATGATCTCACTAGTAACTGACCTTCCATGGATACAGAAATGACATTTTAGAAGGGCTGTCACTCATTCCCTGACTTGCTTCCCTCCTTCCCTCAAAAATTTGCAACTGGCTTAGTAATTTTTAAATGTTGTTGGTGTTGTTCTAATTGTCAGCCTTTCACAAGTCTTATGGCCATTGGATATGTGTAGTTTTTCCTGGTCAATTTCCTTGTCTGTTTCTGCTGTCAATAGAAATGGTAAATAGAGTGGAACATTAGTTTGCCTCCCCACAGGCACTGTTACTCTAAGTTGCGGCTTTAAATCAGTTTAATTTACTAGTTGGATGATTTCAGCACCAAATGCCAACCCAAGTATGTACTGTTCTTTTGTACAAGGTGCTATGATCCAATGTGAACAAAGAAAATGTAACTATTAATGCTAACAAAACAGAAAAGAATGTAGGTGTAGTGTTCTAAATTATCCAGGAAAAAAATAAAATGTCAATATTATGATGCTGATTTCTTAGTATAAAAATTAAACACTTCAAAGTATTACACTTACATTGAATGATGTGTTTCAAATGGAACAATAAAAGCATTATGATGACATCAGTACCATTTGTGTATTAAACAACACAGGCTAGGAAATAAACCATACTGCAGTTCTTGGTGCCTGTAATATGTTTTGTTGCTATTTTCTTCCAGCTATTTAATAAATCCATCTGGAAAAAAAATCCTATAGGAAATGATTACACAGAATAAGTTGACACTTTTACTACCTAATAGTTATTTCAGTTTTCCTTGAGAACCAAGCCTACTTAGCTCATATCTGCCAGTATTTAAAATGAGGTTTCAATTGCTATTGTTGAATGTTAAGAGTCAGAACTTCTTTTCCATCAGGGACACTTGCCAAAAATAGATATCCACACAGAATTTTCTGGAGCTGTATGTGAGTTGTTCATTATTTTTGTCATTATGGCTGTATATCTTCTGCTCTGCAGGCACACTATGGCATCTGATAAATCCTATTACTTCTCACCTGGTGCAAACTGAATAGAAGACTGCAAGTTTAATAATAATTGCTTAATTATTATATTATAATAAAGTTCAGATATAATTGTAGCCACACAGAGAGAAGAGGAAGGTATTAGCAGGCTCGGGGCGGAGTAACAAAAATACCTTTATGAAAAAGTGATGTTGGGTTGACTAAGAAAAAAGAATAGGAACAATTCACATTGCAATATTTTGTTGGAGGTCCCATTTGTTGTATAAGATCATTATCTAATGTATTAGGTATTCAAGTTGTTTCAAGTTTGCAGCTTTTTCTTCAGTGATGCATTGACAAGAAGCTGAAATGAGATGATTGCCTCTACTCATGTTGTTGTCCGCTGGCAAGAAATGGGCAAGTGTATACATAATACTATGTCACCCCTGTAGCTACACAATGTAGTAGTTTGGAAAAGAACTCATATTATGCCTGAGTGATGACTGAATTGCAGTGGGTTCTTTTCCTTCTTTCCTCTCAGTTTTCCAGCTGTCTTTGACATGTATCACTCAGACTGTGCAGCAGAACCTCTCTAGTCTCCTTGCACCCTCCTTGCTCCAATTATTACCCCTAACTCTTTCCTAGCTATTTTTTTAAACCAAGAGCCTCAGAAATGAAGAATTGGGATTAAAACTGCACCACTACTCTAAATAGGAAAATTCTTTCACCCATTTACTTTCCAACTCTTACATTTGAGCACACTTCCCTTCTGTTTACTTCCTAACTTTGAAACATGCACAAAGATACCTGCAAATTTAAAAAACACAAACGTAGAAGATGCGACTAAAATGGAGCAAATGGAGTACCTGCGTGTATACATATCATAATGAGTCCAAATCACTCCACCCATGCAGCTGCCTTCTAAGAGTGTTTGTGGTTTACTTGTCAGGAGAGTCCTAACACCCACTGAAGAGCAATAATTGCAATAGTGACTGTTTTAAAAGGGAACTGTGTAGAGAAGAAAACTTAATGACTTAATGGAGCTGGAGACTCAGCAAAATGTTGAAAGTGTGAAAGACAGTGAGAAGTGTCAGTTCAACACTTAAAAGCTAGAGGATTTCCAAGGTGTGGAAATCTAGCCCTGTTGGTACACTCCCCCACCTGCAAATTGCTCTAACTGGATCTAGTCTTTTTCTATTATTTTTTACCTGGCCCAAATTTTGTACAAAAACTTAATCTATATGAAACTTCATCTTCATAAAGAAGTCAGTTTATTTTTACTGTATTTTTATTTAATTTTATTTCTAACAGCCAAAGCTCGGTGGGAGGTTCCCAACAATTCAGTACTTTCATTGCTTTCTCTGAGAAGTAAACCACACAAAGAAATAGACAAATCAAGACAACACATATCTGAGAAACAAAAGTGAGTTCTTGCACACTTACGTCAGAATGAAGGCAAAAAGCAAACTTGTTTACATACTCCTGAATTACATACGAATCTTTATTTTTAAAGGGTGGCAAATAAACAGTAGTTCCTCTGAAGTGCCATTTTAGCATTGGTAAAAGGAACACTCAGTGCCAAGATCACAAGAAGTGTCATGGCCTTTTTTGCTTCTTAAGCCAAATGGCTCTGTAGCTTATCCTGGCAACCTACGGTAAAAGCACACTCCTGGGTTCAGTCAACACAACAACCCTCAATTGGAATAAATGAGCTTCTATGAGATGCCACAGGTTCTGAAGGTGAGTTATTCCTGAAAAATTAAGTCACCCTGTGGAGAACACTTTGCGTTCACCCAACACAACAACCCATCCTGGCTGGCTGCCCAGGGTGGGTTGTTATGGAAACCCAACCATAGTTGATTATAGTGATTTAGAATGACACAGCATCACTGCCACCACACTCTAAGCAATGACTCAATACAAATAAAATGGACTAGATGTTTGCACTCCCTTCTTCCTCATGTGCACTTCCATTTCTTTTATAGCTCTAATCACAGATCTGCAATATTTCAAAATCTACAAAGTATGGCCATTCCTTGCTATCTAAACCAGATACAGTCTGGGAAGTGAAAATATATCATACCAATGTATCTCTATAATCACTAAATCCTAATCTGTTTGTGGACCCAATCGAAGGTGATGCTTTTTGTTTTGGGCCCTTTATAACTTGAGGCTCTTTACATCTGAAGGACTGCTTCTTTACTTCTTATATCCTAAGAATTGTGGAGATACATCCCTGTCAAGTGAGGTGCACTGATGACTATGAAAAATGGCCTTTCAGTGGTTCCACCCAGCTGTCCTCAATGAAGTTGGTCTGGGTTCTGCTTTGGTGTCTTTTTGATGCTAGGCTTTTAAAGTGTTTTAGGTTTAAGCTATTCTTACTATCTGAAATATGTGATTGTGTGTGTACATGCACACAGAAACCCAGGAAGAGAAAAAATGACCCAAACATCCCTTCCAAGGGTAGAATACAATAAAAAAGAGAAGAGTTTCAAACTTACTCAGCTTGCATATAGCAACAGTGTCTTGAACAGTGAAAAAACTGGCTGGGAAAAGAATTAGCTCTCATGCCTCCAGATGTAGTTACTATTCAAATTAATATGTATCATTGCAACTAAAGAGATTAGCTGTAACTAGAGTTAGGAAACAGTTAAGTCTGTGCTTTGCATTGTGAAAACCATAAAGTATCTATCACTGATGTTAATTCTTCTAGTTTGTTATTATAGCATGCTGATTGCACTTTACTTTAGGATCAGAATAGTATATTGTTTAGCTGGTAAGCAAAATGGCTTATTCAATTTATTCTATTACTCACATTATATTGGACTATATCTTACTGTTGCTCATTACCATCTTCACTGAATGCACTGTGGGCAGCATGAGGTAGCTTAATGTTAAAGATAAGCACTTTCAGTTTTGAAATCTGCCCAGCTTATAAAAAACATTTGCATCATTTTTAGAAATTGATTTTTTAAGGTTCATGCCCCAATGAAAATCACTATAAAGTGCCACTTGGATATTGGTAGAGGGGCTGTCACTGGCAGAAGCAGTCATAAAGAATGTCAGGGAATTTTGTTAAACTTACAAATTAGTTCACGAACAGATCCCTACAACTCACAATATTTTTTTTCTTTTGGGTTTCAACAATGTAACAACACATAATAGATCAGACAACTCACAGAACAAACAATGCGTTGTCAGGGGATCTTGTTTCTGAAAAAGAAGCTATCCTGAAAGAAGTACTCTGTATTCAGATGACATGATAACTCACTGAGGCTAGTATAAAAACAAACAAACAAACAAACAATAATGTTTTCTGGGAGGTTCACAACAGTTAATTAAATATAAAAGATAAAATAAAAATTTAATGCAATAAAACACAGTATAAACAAGGACAATGCATTCTTATGTCACACAAACCAGATCACTGCTAAAAAGTCAGCTATTCTGCCTTAGGCCTCTAAAGTTATGTATACAAGAACTAGACAGTAAACACAAGTGTCATCAAGCAATACGAAGAGGTGTAAATTCTCTGTGTTGATGTATTTATTCATGCACTTACCTTGAAATGACATTACATACAGGATAAGTGTATCTTACCATGCACTTCAGAGTAATTTCTAAAAGGATGCTCAATAGTCATATAACACCTATTAAGTTTCATAACAAAGATCAGGCAAAGGGTCTCTTGATATTAGCCCTTGTTTAAAGTAAAGAAAGGCTTTATCAAAATCATTACACTATTTTTCTCCAAATTCAATTCACTAAATTGCTAAAAATACTGAGGATAGTGCAAAAAATGTTACTATTCTCATAGTGTAATACTATACATGCTTACTAGGAAAGAAGTTCCACTTTTTTTAAAGAAGCTGACTCAAGATAAATCTTCAAAGGGTTACAGTCTAAAAATAAAACTGTATGCACATGAAACAGTGCAGTGAATAAAAACATACCAAAAGGCATGCATAAAAACATAAATTTAACTGCTTTAAAGAAACATAAGTAATAAAAGTCACTACCACATGGGAATTCAAGAACTCTCTTTTCTTTGGCACATTTATGTTTAATGTCTCTGCAAAAACTCCTAGCAAAGACAGAGAGACATTTTTGGCCTCCAGTGCCATTACTGTGCAGGCAATAGTCTGCTCCTCAGCCCTGTATTCTCTTTTAAATTTAAATTTGCTGTTGATAAACCATATCCCCTTTTATGTTCTTAAACTAGGCAGTCTCATTACCACTTAAAAACATGGCCATGATAAAGGTTAGATAAATTCCAACTGAAAGAAGTTCCACCAAATGAAATGTGAACATCATTTGTTGGCCTCTTGTTCTTACCTGTTGCTTTCAGATACAGTTAGCCTTCGTAGCACTTGCTGGTAGCATCACTTCGTAGCATCACCTAGTGCAATCATTTGCTAAACAGACCCTTACTTTGCATTATGCAAAGTGTCACACTGCATACCCAAATTCTGCAAATCAGGCAGTGACCCACTCTCACTAGATGCCTAATATCCAGGATATGAATGGATATTATAAAAACAAAAAGAAACCAGCAGCATTAAACATTTCTCTTAATTTTGTGACAGTAATGTGCAAAAGGCAGTATATATGACAGCAGTATATGTTATACTGTTCTAAGTCTGCCCTAGTGTTTTTGTTTTAAAGGGAATGTAGCCATGCTTTATGACAATGTTCACAGAGAGACTGCAGGGAGGAAGAGCTTCTTAAAAGTGCAATCTTATGCATGTTATGGCAGAAAAACATGCCCAGTTCCCACCATGACCAAGCCAACATGGCTGACTAGAGCCATGTCCAAACATTCCTAGCATAGCACCCTAATAAATTTTGCTTCATGCTATCCTTTTTCCTCTTAACATTTTCTCCTGCTGCTTTTCTCCTCAAAGAGAAAAAGATAGTAGGACCACACATTCATAAGGAAAGGAAATAGAATCGAACAGAAAAGCAAACCAAAAAAATCAAACAGCCTTGCCCCACAAGATTAAATCCTCCCATATCTGCTTCTCATTTAAAAAATGGAATGAAGTTGTGCACAAGTATATTTAATGTCTAGTTTGGTCCTAAACTAGAGTATTTCAAGTCATAGAGCCAAAAGAATTGATACATATATTATGAAGAAGAATAATGAAGGCAAGGGGTTCCCCTCTAGTCATCCTATTTGCTAGTAAGAACCAGCCAAGTTAGAAATTATTATTTATATTTTAATCAAAACAGGACTGTTTAAAAAGGCAACAAATTAAAATATAGTTAATTTATAAGAGTTATACAAACACAAAGATAGCACAGTGAAACCATAGAGTAAACATTTTTATTCAAACAACTTAAAAGATAAATATCTCATTGACTTCACTATGACTAAAGTATGACTTAGTTTCCAAACAAACAATCCTGCAATTTTCAGTCCACAATGGACATCAGCACCTCTGACTAGCCCATTCATTCTCCATATACATCAAGTCTCTTTATAGTGTTGGGCTGGAACAAACTTACCTGGCAAAATCTATTTTCTGAGTAAGTAACAATAGAATTGCATCATAAGTTGTTTGTTTCTTCACCATTTTCCAGTTTTGTGATTTTTTAAATAATCATAAATTACAGCACAGGAAGCTATTTTATAGCAAGTCAGAACATTGCTCCATCTTGTCCACTATTGCCTGAACTGGCAGTGGTTCTTCAGGATTTCAGAAAGAACATCTTTTCATCTGTACCTGCAGATGCCAGAGTGAAATTGGGATATTCTATGTGCAAAGCATGCGCTCCAGCACTTAACTAATGCCCTTCCCATTGACAGGAATGGGAAACTTGTTGCCCTCCAGATGCGGCTGAACTTTCTCCCACCACCACTGACCATTGGCCAAGCAGACTGGTGGTAAAGGGAGTTGTAGACCAACATCAACTGGAGACTCTCAGCACCGAAAGATTAATCAGAATTGTGCAGCTGAGTCTTCTTCTGTACTTCAAGAAAAGAAAAATATGTGTCCTTATCTTTCCTGACATTAGCTGTGATAAAAAAAACCCTTTTCTTCAAGTGCAACATCTATGGAAGTTAGTTCCTAAATCATGGTACAGACTTCTATGATAATGGTATAATGAACCATTCAGGTTGCTCTGAAGCACTTACCTAAATTTTAGAGAAGAGAAGAGAAGAGAAGAGAAGAGAAGAGAAGAGAAGAGAAGAGAGAGAAATAGAGCAACAAAACACTGGCAAATTACCTTGTTGTTTCTCAAATTCTGTCTCATGCAGAATTCATCTGCCATACAAAGTATCTTTCAAACTGCATTGTAAAACATTTCTGTGCTCTGTTACACAGTGAACTCCTTGCACTTCATAGTGCTGTAGAAGAGATTTGCAAATTGAGAAAGTTTTGAAGATGAACATAGGAAAATCTGTATGTGACACCAGATAGCTGCAGAAGTACTACAAAAGGTAATAAACTGAAAAAAATAAATGCAGGCAGAAATATGACCACACATAATATCTATATAGCTACTTCAACAGAAATTGCCACTTAATAAAATTGTTTTCTTGCTTACAAATTTAAAACTTGCTTAGCAATATAAAATGTAAATTTGATCATTTGTTTTAATTGTTGGTGAATGACTTCTGAGTTATAGAATCACAGCCAAATATGCAATGATCCATTTTTCAGAAACAAATTATCGGAATTCAAAATCCAGTTGCTTCTTAGACATTAAAGCTATTACTGCAACTAACTTTCATACCTAAATTGAAAGAAATGAATGCCCAGTTTTAAAATAGTGCAATCTTTCTTTCTGCATACAAATACAAAAAGCAAGCATTTGCAAGGATATGGAATGCTGCTATTTTTTAATGCTGTGACCTTTTAACATTTTCTAGAGTACCAAACAACTGGGTTTACTGACCACTTCTACACCATGTATTGAGAGAGAGACACAATATTTTGTTGTTTGGTCTGTACAGAAATACCTGTAGGATCAGTAAATATTCAAGGCAAATATATACATGTGTGCATATGTGTGTAACAATGAATCTTAAAAATAACTAAGTACAGAAATTAGTTAAATATTTACTCTAAGCATTGAAATAGACCCTGGACTAGCGTTACTATCACTGTTTAGAGACTGAGTGGGACAAAATATTAAAGAATTGATGACAACAGCAGTAAGATTAATAATAGCAAGGAGCTGGAAAGTAAAAGGTGCTCATCAGATAAATGATTGGTATAAAGAAGTTTGAAATACAGCTAATAATTATAAGTTAACTTGTTAAAGTAGAAAAAAGTTTTAGTAAGTCCAAATTATGAAAATATTTGGAGACCATTTATTTAATAAAGGGAAAGTGGTATGAGCCATCACAAAATTCAGTGTAGTTCTGGAAGGGGAGTGGAAGTGGAGCAACCTGAGTGAATAAATTATTGTACATTGAGTAGCATGTATCTTTGGTCCTAGCACTGTTATTATTCTATTAATTATGTTTATTATTAGTATATTATTTGTATTGTTTTATATTCGGGTAAACCATGATTTTTTTGTTAAAGTAAAAGAAAAAAGAAAAGTAATTAAGTACAATACCTGTTTTTTGTTTTGCATTTGCCATACCAATCCATCCTATTTATCCATCTACCAAGATGTCTTTATGGACAATTTTATGTAGTATGTTTGGTGACAGATTATAACTGGAGAAACCTGAATTCAAATCCCCATTCCAACAGGAAACTCACTGAGTGATCTGTAGGTTAGACTGATCAGTCACTGTCAATCTAACCTACTTTCCAGGAATTTTGTGAGGTTTAAACATGAAGAAAGAGCGATGTTTGTTGCTTCAAGAGGGATTAAAGAGGGATCAAAAGTGTATTAAAATATAAATAACACTGAGAACAACAAATACACAATGACTCTGGCTATAATGGTGACATTACATGGCTTGTTCTTGGGTTAACATGAACAACTTCAAATGTCCAGGAAACAAACCTAAACATTCAGAAACATCAGAATGCCCAAACATCACAGAAACCACCTATGAATGCTACATTTTTGGGATGAGGCAGGAAACTCATGCAATTTGTGAGTTAATTAATTTACAAATAGCTGTTACATCAGAACAGGATCTATTTCTACTGGATTGGCTTCCAGAACAGGAGGCAGAGTTCTGCTGGTATAGCCCTGATTGATTGCCTAAGCCCCTTACCAGTGCAGGTGCTTGGGTCCCCCGAAAAACCATTCTTGACAGGGGAAACATCTAGAAGATTGTGTGATGATATAAAAAAGATTGTAGCTGGTGGAGAGGTTAACAGAAAGCATAAGCTCCTTGGTCTACTTACAGAAGCAGACATACCTTCAGCTCTTGCAACAAACCCCTTTGGATTCAAACTTCTCTTTCTGCAAACACTTTCATATGCTGTAAAATTAGATAGAGTATAAGATCTTCCACTACTATTTTTTCCTGTTGTAAATGTTCTATTTTTACAAATATTTTCAAGTCAAAGTGGGAAACTGGACAAATACAATATATGTCAAATCTAAAATCAAAGTTGTAATTCATTTTTTGAGATGACTGTCCCTAGGAAACACATAAATTTATGCAAATAACTCTTTAAGAATTCTAACATTAGTGTGTTGATATTTTCAGAGCCTCCTTCATTTTTTAAATAAATGGTAATATAATCAAAGTTCATGTTGTTGAGTTGTCACATTTTAAAATGTTCACAACATTGTAATAAACAATATTAAAGTAAAATACACTGAGCATATACCAAACTAAGGCTACAATCGTAAACACTGTCTAGGAAGTAAACTCCACTGAATGAAATGGGACTTTCATCCAAATAAATAAACATAGCACTATGTTGCACATCCACTTTATTAGCTGTTGGAAATATCTTCCAGAAGTCTATACAGCATGTAAAAGTGATATGATACAGTTTTCAAACAGTTTTATTTGTTTATTAAAATCAAAGAAACATGCTAAAGTAGATATCCACTGATTAAAGGCAGCAGAAGCTGTTCCAATAGAACTTTCCCAGAAAACCCAAATCATGTACTATTTTAAGTATATAGAAATGCAAGTACACATACATTGAGGATTCAGTGACATGCCATGTCCTTTTCACACATGACTGGAGCCAATACATGGATGATTGCCTCATTACTACATGCCCAGAAAACTAAACTTTGAATTTCTTGTTTCTCAGACACAAGAAGGCAATTCTGGATGCACACATTCAGCTATTGCATTACATGGACTCTCAACTGCAAAGTTAACTATAAAAATAATTCTGATCCCAAGGCTGCAGGTCCACTGCTACATTCGTATTATCATAGTGCAATCAGAGTAGGAGAAGGAAATACTCAACCAGAGGGTAGGGCCAAAAATTCCTACAAACACAGACCAGTTGCATGAATGAAGTCTGAGTAAATCATATCACAGTGCTGAATCATGATAAAATCACGTGAAAAAGAAATTAAACTCAACAAAAAACTCAATCAGTTTAATTCAGTTTGGCAGCATGCTCCTATGTAAACTGCCCATTGGAGGTGCTGATTCCCTTTCTCTTCAGTTCCCCATGTCACATCTAACATTGCTTTAGTAGTGGTCATGAGTCCCTAGCCTTCTTGAGCTACTCACAAGAGAAACCAGGAGTTGCAGGAAGAAGGAATGGCAAAGACTGCCTTCCTTTTTTCTTCCTCTATTAAGCACAGCTCTGAATCCAACCAATAGGCAAAATGTAGATTAAAATGATTTTACCATGGGTTCATAACACTGAAATATTTGACACATCAAACAATTTCCTTTCCTAAAAACATCAGCAAAGCAATTCCAAGTCAAAGTTGACCACTATGATTAATCTGTCAAATTTACATGGGAAACTGTCTGAGACCGAGTCAGTACATTGGCACAGACTTTGTAGGAATACAGACAAGATTCTTTCCTTGTCTGAACTCCTCTACCTGGAAATGTCTAGCAATGAATTTGGACCTGTCTGCATGCAACATATGTTGTCTATCACTGAGCTATAGTGCCTCCCTGTATTTACATTACATAAGCAAAGATATGTGTACCAGTAGTATGGTAAAATGCTGATAAGGTCACAGAGGTATAACTCAAAGCCGTTTTCTAGTAAGGCCAATATCTATTCATACTTACTTGAGAGGGGGAATAAACTTCTGCCTAAACATGCATAGCATCAGGCTATAAAAACAAGCTATATTGTTCTAATCTGCTGCATATAATCTAATGGCTTACAGCCTCATTCTAACATGTGGATTTGTATGTAAGTCTCATTGAGTTAAATGTGAATTACCTCCAGGTAAGTATGCTTAGGATGCAGTAATAATTACATTAATTCAAAGAGCAACCTGGAAGCAGAAACAAACATCTTACAGAAAAGCACTGAGAGATCCTTCTCTCTGTATTGCAGACTGTATCACTTTGACAGCACAGTTCTCTTACTAAGTCGAGGGCACTGAGCACCTTGTTGGGTAAAGCCCTTAACTGAGCAGATTTATTTGCAGTTAATAGTGAATTCTGACTTCAATGAACACATTCTAATTGGATATTACTGTAAAATAACATTAAATATTTCATCTTCCTTGAAAGAAAAGTGAGATATTTGCATTGAATCATAGTTAATTTGTCACTTTCAACCATTATTATGCTATACAATCATATAGGTGTCCTCTGCAAAACATTTCTAATTTACGGAACTATTAGTATATATAACTATCCCTTTCATCTATTAATGTAATATACAGAACAGAAATTTACCCATTAAGAGACTAACACCAGAAAATTACTTATCTTAATTACAAAACTGATATCTTCAGACTTTCAGTAATTTAGTTGAAAAAACTAAGTTTTCAATGGCATCAAATTTAAGCAGCAAAGACATATACACTGAAAAAGGAAAGGATTAGAAATAATCATGTAAGCTACATTATAGAAAGCACCAATCCTATACTAATCTATGCTTTACAAATATGATCACACTGTGTCTTGGAAACAAGTTTCATAATAATAAATGGACCTTCTTCTTACTAAATACAATTAGGATCAGACCATATTAGCTATCTTAGAATATGCTATCAATGTTTATCAAAACTGATATACTCATGTTCATATGGTCATTTAGAATATTCCAATGGCTTTGAAATGACTACTTGCATTGAAAGAAATGGAATTCCATTAGTGTAAATACTCTGAATAACCATTTAAGAAATTACTCATTATTCTGATTTTTCCCTCCTGCAATGGTATATTGGAATTAAAATTTTATTTGTCCTTACATTCATCAGAAACTTTGCAGTCAATTTCATATTTGTTATATATGCAATTAAAATTTAATAGTAACTGCAACTGTATATGTCATACAATCCAAGTGATAACTTTCTAAAATTATTGAGAAAACATACTTATCTGCCTTACTCTATGAAACAGGAGAAGTACAATCCAAGTACCAATCTACTTGGACTGGTAAAACATCCTACACTGAAGGCATTTAAAAATGTTGACTAAACGGAAAGGTTGCTCAGACCTTGATTGATGGTTTGGAAGCCTAAATTATGCAGTTCAAAATACGTATCACTGACCAGAAAAGTAACTACTCCAAATAAATGACACAATCTGTAGCTAGTAGCCTGTGCATGTTGCAGTGAAACTAACTTCTAAGTAAATGTTTTTAGGACTGAGCTATTATATCAAATACTTTAAGCAGATAGAAATATAGTTCTCTCTCTCTCCCCCCCCCCGTGTGTGTGTGTGTGTGTGTGTGTGTGTTTTCATATCAGTATATCAATTGTGCAGCACAATCCTATGTATATTTATTCAGAAATAAGTTTCTCTGAGTTTAAAAGGATGTGTGTCTCCCCAGTAAGGGCATATATATAGCACTGTACCCTTAAACATATTTACAAGAAAAGTTTCATCAAAATAAATAGACTTGTGACAACATTAATATGTTTACATTTGAGATGTTAATTCAGCATATCAGGCTAAATGCCACCTGTCTAAATTAAAACTGTAATCCCCAAATCACATTTTCCTAAGGAATCTTGCTATATGATAATTCTAATCTTTTCTTAAACTGCTGGACAATTTTTGTTGCATGCCCCTGGAAAAAGAAGTATGAATACAGTCTCTGTTCGTCTACATAGTATTACTCTGTGATGTAATTCAGTTTTCCATATATCAAGCAGCATTAGCACTCACTGCATACACCAACTCTTTCATCATCGTATATGCATGTGCAAAGTATTTCAAACAGTAGAAATTTCAAACAGATTCAAAGCTGCTGCATTAAATAAACTATTGTGCATTTGGTTAAAAACATAAAACTTCACACTGCACACTTGTTGTGCCTGAATGAGTTAAAGAAATAGCACATTCTCTGAAGAACTATATGGAATTTGACACAATCACTTCAAGCATTAAACATATAAAACAGCAACCCTGCAGACTTCCAACATTCTAATTCTGACTATGCATACAGTTACTGTGGTCTTTGCTCAAAAAGGCTTGGTGGGATAGGGAAGCTACAAACATTCCCAACCATATATTCATTAATCCTGCCCTTTTAAATCACCATGTCTCCAGACTCTTTTAAGCAATTAGCCGTATAACAGGTAAAGTTACACATGTCTTGCCCAATCATTAACTATGATAGAAAGTAACCACTTTCCCCTCACTGGCAACCAGTAACGCTATACAAGCCCAAATGAAAACAAGAATCAACTATTTGCTGATAATCAATTTTTATTCTCTATTACTGGAATCTGAAAGGTGAGAGCAAAAACAATCCTTCCTTTCTGATAAGAAGGCCCTAAGTTCAGAGGGAGAAAGGGTTTGGGTTTGTGTGTGCATGTGTGTGCCAGAAATATGTCTCAAGCTCAGGCAGCAACTGCCTCAAAGGGATGCTGCTGAATCTCTGCCTCAGACACCTAGTGGACAATAACAAAAACCAACATCTTTCTTTCTTACAGCAATCTAGTCCGAGCATTGTCAATTTCTTAACCACATCGAGGAGTCCCTGACTGTGAGACGTGTTCCATTCAGGTAAAGTCCCCTTTAGGTACCCAGACCATGCCACTTCAATAACCTGTGCACAATTAGTATGCTGTTTTGCATCCATTTAAAAAGAAAAGGAGTATCAGGCTTCATCTACATTTCATCGCTTACACCTCTGCAGCTAAGGCTTAAGAGCTCTGACTTGGGGGAGAGAGACAAAAATCTCATAATGTAATTTGCAAAGAGTGGAAACGCCTACAAGGAGCTGAAGTACCTGCACTGGGGAGATGTTCAGTTGTTCACTTCATCTTCCGTTGACAAGGAAACCAAACCGCACTTCATTCTCCAGGAAAACCTTCCACTGCCATCATTTGAAAATGTGCTTATTGGTATATATGTGTATATCTATCAACATTATGATAATTATCATAAAATTATCTTGGTATAGAAGAATAAAAAAGTGAAATTTTGGAAAGGCATTATGTTTGGCTTTTTTTTCTTTTTGGCAATATAGTATTTCTAGGGGGGGGGGTGGATTTAAAAATTATCAACAGTACCAAAGCTGCAAGAAAAGTTTCACGTTATAAACGGGCATCAAAAACAGAAAAAAGAAGAAAAAAGGCTGATTGCAACGAGGTATCCAAAAAAAGGAAACAAAACAAAAAACATTTAACAAAATTAATATCTTGCTCAGTGCCTTGCACCAATATAGCAAGATCACAAACTCTTTGTAAACATTGCTGTAAAATGCATTTGCAAATCCCATATATATATACAAAAACCAAAAAACAAAATAACGTCATCAAAAATCTCTGCAAAAGAGAGTTAAGCAACAAGCCCACTTCTCATCGCTTTTTTTTAAAAAAATATGCATAATAATTCACATAGCTTTTTGCCACAACAAAACCAGTTGCATATATATAAATACGTCTAATGTATATGCATTTACGTTGTTGCTGAACTGGCAAGTCTATTTTTCTGCTCTCTTTTTCTTTTCCTCTTTAGCTTCCTAGTGACTTCCAGTTCCAGCAACACCTTTTGCTCCCAGTTTAGTAAACCATCGCATGCTAAGAAAAAAAAACTTGTCATCAGAAAAAGGATCAAATCCATGAAAACAAAGATGTTAAAAAATAAAAAAGCAGCAAAAACAAAAAAGGAAGAGGAAAAAAAACAGGACAAAAAAGGAAGACAAGAATGTCAGTGGAAGGTACTCACCGAGCGGGAGTAAAAGGAAGGAATAAAAATGCGAGTTACTACAAAATACAGTATGGCGGTGGAAGAAGGAATGAGGCGCTTTTTTTTCCTCTTTAGTCTCTGCCTCAGGCAATTGCCACGTGATTCGGAGCCAGGCTGACTCGCAGGCAGGGGGAAGGAGCAGGCGGGGACGGGGTAAACCCCACCGGAGGAGCCCAACTCGCTCGCAACAGCTCGGCGGCGGCGGCGGCGGCGAGGAGGAGACTGGAACCGGCAGCGAGCAGCAGCACAACAAGAAGCTTTTGGCTCGGCGGCGGCAGGAGCGGCGGCGGCGGCGGCGGCGGCCAGACAAGCAGGTGCCCCACGCGCCGCACTAGACACACGCGCTCGGTCTCGCGCGCGTGCGCGCGCTGAGCGAACAACGGCCGGCGAGAGGGCGCGAGAGAGGAGAGAGGCGGGGGCGAAAAGCGACGCAAGGAGCGCGGGGTGGGGAAGGAGGTTCCTCGCGGCGCCCGCTGGCGGGGTGCAAGCGTCTGCCTAGCGCGCGCGCGCGCGCGCGCGCGTGTGTGTGCATGTGCATGCAAGAGGGACGCACACTGTGAGGTTAGGCAGCTTCAACTTGCCGCTGCCACCGTTGCGCGCTCCGTGTGTGTATGTGCGCGCGCGCGCGCGTGTGTGCGTGTCGGCGAGGAAGCGAATGACGGAGAGACTAGAACAGACAAACTCCACAACTTGCTGCTGCCTCGCCTTAAAGTTGCTCCTCGGCAACAAAATTCCAGAAGTTTACATTTTGTGTTTTAGCAACAACTGCAACAAATAGAAAGCTGCATCTCATTTGGCACATTAAAGAGCAACAGATTTACTGTGGGAGAAGGTCTGGGAGACTTAGAAGCCACTAAACTATGATGTCACAGTCCACAAAACCTTATGCCACCCTGTATCTTTAACGAGTCGCATGGCTGCTTTTTGGGTTTCCTGATGACCAGCATCGAACATTCATCAGGTCATTTTCCATTTACAATAAAAATAACCCACTTTGTTCACAGGAGAAGGAATGCTCTTCTGGATGGAGCTATCTAGTTGTTTTCTCCATCCTCTATAAAGAATGTGGGTTAATTTCTACTACAAAACATTGCATCCTAGGAGAGACAGACATGCTCAGAAGAACTACATCCATCGTGCTTGTGTGGAACACAAGCCTGAAGCATGTCGAAGGAAAGGCTTGTACTGTGTGCCTGTGGCAGGTGAGCGATGGGTTGATCGTGCTGGTTATCTAAAGGACCACCACCTGTATGACGGAAGTGGATGTCAAGGTGCTCTTTACAACCCAGTGTTACCTGCTTGCTTGCTTGCTTGCTTTCCATCCAAAGAGTGAACTAGGGGAGCAAGTCTGATTCTCTGCTTTTGGAGTCCTGCCCACTGCTTCCACATGTGTGGGGCTTATGATGGTTATTCAGCATTGAGGGGGGAAAAAGCACTCATTGACTTTTTACTGTTCTAAAGCCAAATTCTGACACTAAAATAATAATCTCTGGAGCTGAGAAAAACTATTTGATACTGGAAACAATTATTCCTTTTTGTCTGTGTTCACGCTGCCAGTTCACGCTGATGTCCTAATTTCAATCCTTGGTTGTCCACATGTAGAAGAAATTTAGTAATAATAATTTTCAAAATGGTTTCTGCAAAATATGCAGCAGAATCTTTTGACTTGTACTTTGCCTGTGCTGGGAAGAAAGACAGTGCCAGTGAAACAGCTAATAGGATTATGGCTGCAATCCTAAACAAATTTACTAGGAATAAATCTCAGTGTGAGTTCAGTGAGTAACTGAACTTCCAATTATAGGACTGAGTTGTAATATTATTAAGCTGTAACTCTAGTGACACTTAACTTGAAACTAAGTTCCATTAAAGTCAACTGGATGTCTCTAAATTTGGTGAGGATTACGGTGCCAGGTGCAAGCTTGCTTATTAATTAATTGCAATGTCCTTTTTATTGATAAATACAGTTTTAACTGTATCTTCAAATGCATTATAACACGCATGAAACATTCAGAATGTTTGAGATTACAAAATACAGTCAAACCATTCAATGAAATAATTCCATTACATAATCAGATACTATAATCCTGAACAATGGAGTGATTACATCATTTTGGTTTGTTGTCCTATCATATTCAAATTTAATTATTTTCCATGTTTTTAAATTATTCAGCTACATCACTAGTTTGTTTGGTCCTATGAAGAAAAGTATTTCAAACCTTTTTTTTTTTTTACTTTTAATTAAAGCTTGCTTTTTGTTTAACTTCAATTTTTCATTTCTTTCATTTTTTAATCCCACTTAGGAAATAGTATTTTGACTCTGTTCTGCCTAAAGTTTTCTTTATGGAGTTCAGAATGAATAATATAATAATAATGGGTTTTTTTCTTATTCTCTCATAACAAACCTACGTTATGGCTTTTCCCAAATCTCTCAGCAGCTCTCTTTATCCCCTACATTTGGAAATTAACAGCAGAGCTGTATTCTACAGTAAATAAGTATGCATAAGAGGACAAATATCAATATTACAGACATGTAACATTCTTCTCTGACAAAAAAATGTGCTGAAATGTTACACTGAAAACAGGAATCTGACTTAATAGCTATGCACTGTTCTACACTCATACATGCACACAGATACATATATGTCAAAAATATTCTGCATCATGACATGGATGTGTCAGTATGTTAAATGTCTTTCTCATTTGCCTATTTGCATCAAGGAGTGCATGGACGTATCAAATGGTTATGTTTTAAATAAGTTACATAGCTTGAATCAATGAGAGAATGTATCTGGTTAATCAATGACATTTATTTGTATGAAGGATTTTGTCCTAATTTGAAGCATCTACATCTTTTGTTCATTTTCCTGGTAATGCAGCATTAGGGATTTTAAATGTCTATATTTGGGGGGTGGTTGTAAATACAATAACATGCATATAATATATAACTCTGTTTTGTCTTGGGCCCATAGCTAAATGAATAATATTTAGGACTTCTAGTATATTTCATCAAGAATATATAATTTGACTGTAATTGCACTCTGTTGTTCTCAGTAGGAATTTTGCTACTAATGTTTGTAAGAGCAGAATTTTGCTATTGGAACATAATCCTACAGTTGCTAGCTGTTCATGCACCCACTTCTGCATGGTCAGAACACCTCTGATGATTATAGAGAAAAAAATATATAGGAACAGTAGATGACTATAGAGCTTCAGACAATCAACCGTTGAATCCTAAACTATTCTTTTCTGCTAGTCCAGCAGCATGTAGCAGGATGTTGAAAGAGGGAAGTGCTGCATGTAAGACCATAGGAAAATGAGGCCAGGAATGGTGCAGTACCAGCAGTGGCTGATGCAAGTAACAACAGAGCAGCTCAACTGTTTTGGTTTCTTGGAGTCTCTGCTGCACTTTGGTGTTGTATAGCAGGGTGCTTGGACATCTGCCCTTCTCTTGGTTCTCTTGTGATAGAGGACTCTGTCTACAGATGTGGATGTGTGAAGTTCCAGTTGCAGGATTACCTCCTTGGAATTCTGAAATCACCTATATGTGTGATGCAGTGTAAAGTGGTTAAAATGTTGTTCTGTTTCTGCATGTGTAACCAAGATTGGCAACTTGGCCCTTAAAAATGTATTGGCCAAGCTAATATCTGGAAATAGTATTGTGTGGGAAAACAGGGATCCAAATTTACAGCAAGGCTACTATTTTTCAACCCAACCAAGGCTGTGAAAATCAGGGGAAATGAACTTACAAGTCTCTAATACTTTACTTTTAACTGCAGGTTATGATACTATTGCTGATACAAAAGAAATCATACAGAGGACCATGCTTTGCTATTTCATTATTCAAAAGATGAAGAGCACAGTATGGAGTCAATGCTGCAAACTGATAGTCTAGCTAGTGTACTGTACAGTATAGGTCATGAGGCACAGAACAGATGGCTGGGAGGGATAATGTTTTCTTATGATCTGAAGATATAGGTGCCCATGAACACTGAACATTGCTACTGAACAGTCCCAGCTATTTTTGCTTGAAATGCAGTTACATACTTCAATAAAGCCCTTATATGGCTTCTGGTGATATGTGCAGAAAAGTTTATTTCTAATTTTTATGCACTGTTCAGTTTCCCTTACTCCCTGCACCCCTTCTTGCTTATATTTATTTATTTATATCCTGCCTTTTTCCTACAAAGGGCTCAAGGCAGCTTACATCATTCTCCTCCTCCATCTTATCCCCACAACAACAACCCTGTGAGGAAGGTTGGGCTGGGAGTCTGTGACTGGCCCAAAGTCACCCAGATGGCTCCATGGCTGAGCGGGGACTAGAACCCAGATTGTCTGAGTCCCAGTCCCACGCTCTTAACCACTACGCCACACTGGCTCTCCAAATATTCACCCATTGGTCTCTAGGCCAGCCTTTTCTCCAACCTGATGCCTTTCGGATGCTTTGAATTATATCTCCCACAATTGACCCTGGTGGCTGGGGTTGATGGGATCTGCCAGCCAAATAATCCAGTTGGAGAAAACTACTGTAGGGTTTTGTGCTAAGTATTGAACAATGCTTGTAAATGTTTGTAAATATCTGTACAATGTTAGAATGTTTATAAATATTCCATGGCAATACAGCACAGCTATTTTCAGTATACTAATAAATACATAAATATGTAACATTTTTTAACCAATGTTTATGGCAAAGTTGTGGAGTTTTTGTTTTGTTTTATTTTCTTTTATTTTCCCCGCAGTCCAACCTGAAAATACCAGGAATCAAACTTAGTTCAATTTTAATAACAAAGCAAATGTTTTATTATTGGTTATTCAAAGATACAATTCTTCTAATAGTTAATGTTTATTTGTCATTAACTAGCCTTAAATCTCTCTGTGTGTTTACTTGGATGTAATCCCACTTTAATTTAGTTGAATGTAGTAAGTATTATTCCCAATACTTAGCTTCTTTGGCTCTAGAAACTGAAACAAAATAATGCCACTGCCTTTTAAAGTTGCTACCCTGAAAGAGTGTTTCAAATTATATGATTAAAATATTAGTTCTAATACAGCTCACTATTCAAATTAAAAATTCATTAGCTTTACCCAAGTATCATTATAAGAAATCATCATCTAGCCTATAGTTTAAGTTAAAATGTAAATATTAACCTATAAGTTATTACTATATTGTCTATCATAATTATGTCAAGAGTATACCTTCCTGTTTTTAAACTGAAATCTGATTAAAATAGAAAATAAATTCCATTCAAAACTGTTATTTTTGGAGAATCAATGTATAAAATCTTAACACAGAGACAATTTGTGATTATCCCATGCTGTAACTATGATTATGCATAGAAATGGCAATGGCATTGATTAACCCATACCATTTCTACATTTGCCTATAAAATATATCATATTTATATTTTTCAATCACATTATAATTGAAAGATTTTCAGTTGTGTAGATCTATGTTATCCATTTTATATTTTCAGATTGAAATTAGTTCTTCTGGGAGACAAAAATATTTTCCCAAGTTTCTTAATTGCAACACTGTTCCCCATTTTTTGACCCTAACTGCTAACATTATTTTCTGTAGCTGTAGCTGTTTCTGTGCTATTTCTCTTCCTCTAATTACTGCTTCTTCGTCCTGAATTAATCACACAAACATTCCCAACCAATGGGATCACATAGTGAATAGGATAACATTGTAATGTGATATAGCCAATCAGATTTGACTTTGTAGTAATGTCCCTGAGAGCAAACACAGCCAAGTAAGGATGAGAGCAATGCTAACTAAACAGGCACTTTCAATAGATTTGAACACAATAACTAAAATAATTCTAGTGGGTTTTCCTTTTCAAAAAGATTTGTAAAACATGCTGCCTTTTGAACTTCCTTTTACAACTTTATGAAATTTCCAAATACTTTGGGTATCTATTGTTTTTTATTGCTGGAAGTGAGAAAGAATTGAAACAACATGTAAATATGAGGGGTGTTCAAAAAATTTTCACACTTTTATATTTTTGTTGGAAACGGTGAAGGTGGGTGGAGGAGTAATTGGTGTGTCTGAGGGTGTCATGTGACTAGTCTGTCTGGCAAGCCAGCTGCCCTTGCAATTTAGTATAAGAGTGGTGAAGATGGCTGTGAAACTTATAGACTGCACCAAAAAAAAGTGTGGAAAGTTTTTGACAACCCCTCGTACATATGAAAACTTCCAAACACTTGTGCCTTTAAAACAATGCAGCACTCAAATGAAGAAGCATGGGTCTTAACCAAGAAAAAAGGATATGTAATCAAAAAAGAGAAAACATGGCTTAGAAATTAAAGAACTGGAATTGGCAGACCAATTTGCCATAAAAAATAAAAGGTGGAGGAAACAGTGATCCAATGAAAGCAATGCAATATTAGTGTTGCTTGTGAAAATCCTTGTTTTTGTTTATATCCTGCCCTTTTTCTATGAGAACTCAAGATGTTGTAAATGACCACACTCAGACCAACTTAGCTTTAGCAACAGTGCCACACCAATCAGATTGTTCTGTGGTAATCCATGCCTGATAGAGGACAACATATAAAAAGGCATATTGGGTCAATGATGATGACAAAGCAGTTTATTCCTAGGGGAGCCCTCTCCCTGGCTAAATGCAATGAGTAATTGATGTATGCCTCAAAACCTACAGTCACAGATACTTTCCCCTTTTATTGCTCTGCTCTTAAGTTCTGCTGAGCGTCTGTTGTTAAGTTTATAAGATCTTGCTTAGTTTATAAGATCTAAAAAGATCACAACCCATGGAACTATGGCAGCAGGCTACTACTGTATTTTATTGTTGTATTATTCATTTGTTACCCTGGAGACACAAGGGAGTCACTAAATAACAATACAAACCACTGCCTAGAGCACCATATAAAGATATAGACAAAAATACCATGTTACATTTAAATCATCCAAAATGGCATGCAATTTGAAATCTGTATTGTTTTAAGTACAATCCCACAAAACTCTATTCAGCAGTAGGTTCCACTGGGCCAATAGGATTATTCCTTGGTAAATAATTATAAGAATTCAGCATTACTTTATGTTAACTTTATAAGTTATTTTAGCCAACATTCAGAGCAATCCCAAATGCTTGTGATGCCTTTTGAAGTAAATCCAAAACAGATAGTGCCAAAGATGTCTTCACCAGTGCCAGCACCACATTTTAATGAAAATGTAAATTCTTGGAATTTCAAACTGGGTGACCGATGGAGAAACGAGTTGCACTTGACACACTGGTTCAATTTGCATGATTGCAAAGCCTGAATAGCTTGTGCCTTCCTCCCTGTGCATACCCGTCACATGCAGGGGATTTGTGTAATTACCCTCAGCAGCACAGCTTGTGATCTCATGTAAACATGTGGCAATGCACCATCCAGATCCCTACAACACTGCATGGGTTCTAGGTGGCTTGTTACCACCATGGCTTATTTCTTCCTCTGTGATCATGTGAATTCAGGCAGTGACAATCCAGTCAGTAATAGTATGAATGACTTAATATCATTCTCTTTCTATCATTTTGTTGTGAAATGTACATGTAAATTTAACATGTACAAGGTCTCCTCCAACTTGAAATACTTTACCACCACAGAGAATCTAGCCAAGCAAGATTGATGATATATTATCAAGCTCATTCTACAGTAAACAGCATTAACCCTAACTGAGCTGTCCTAGACTGTCGTTTTTCTACAACCATGGTGGACTGGGTTAGCTTCACCCTGACCAGATGTTATTTTGCTTGGGATTGACTATAGCCAGTTGTAGCATTGTATCTGCAGAGTGACTGTCTAGGACATGTCCATATTCATAGCAGAAACACATTATTCAGGAGGATGTATGGAATGAAGAAGAGAAGATGAAGGAAGTCTAAGGCTAAAAGTGGATGCTTGCTGTGAGATAGAAAAAGGAACTGTTCTACTGTGACAGTAAAACAGAGCAAGAATCAAAACATTTTACTACTCATAGATGAAAATATTGGTATATAACTCAAAGAATCTTCAGACATTTCTGTTATTCGCTTAGCACTTTTCTAAATTCCTTCCAAATTTGTGATTTGCTAGCACTCGACTTTTACAGTAATTAAATACCATGTTCCTTGTATAGAGGCCAAAAGCATATTTTAATAAAAAAATCTTACTAAAGATTCAGAACATGTTCAGTCAAGCTGCATCTGTTTAATACTGGAAAAGGTCATCATACTTTTGTACAGTATAATATATATTGTTTCACAGGACCTCTGATCAAAGTGGAACCCCAGGCACAGTGGGCGTAGCTATTTAATTTTCCCTGTGAATGGGAAATGACATTTCAAACAGCCAGAACCCCCTGCAGATGCTGACCAGCAGCATCTCTCTCACACATGGCCTTCATCACTTATGCACACATCTTCCAGATCAAAGACTACAAGAGCTCGATTTTGATGTTACAATTTTCCTCTAAAGAAGAATGCCCACCGAGAGGTATACATGAAAAGTTACATCCATGTGATTTATACAGGAAACATCTATGAACCAAAGATTATATGCTTGTCACCTACAGCCCACAGATCTTTTATTAAAAATCTACATAAATGTTGCATCTTGGCATTTTCCCCTCATGGGGGTTCTGTGGAGAAAAGATCTATGTTAGAAGCATCGCAGAGTTTTAGGAATTCAGAGTCACAGCCACATGGTGGTTCTAAGGGAGAAAGGATGGACTTACTTGAGAAGCAGAATGGCTACAGATTACTAATGGAGATGGACCTGGTAATGTGGAAGGTATTCACTGAGCTATAAGAGCAGGAGAGTGTCATAGTTGGGGCATGAAGAGTCTAGACCAAGATTCTATAAATGGCAACCAGCAATCAGGACTTAAGGACAAACAATAAGGTGGTTGAAACAGGAAAGAAGCCAGGAGTCCAAACCAAAGCTCAGCACCAGAAATACAACAGTTCAGGTAAACATGTTGCTCAAGCAAGGGCCAAATGCAATAAAAATCTGTTTTTAGCCCTTCCTACCTATTTAACTTATATGCAGAGCACATCATGAGAAAGGCAGGCCTAGAGGAATCACCAGTTGGAATTAAGATTGCTGGGAGAAATATCAACAACCTCAGATAGGCAGATGATACCACTCTCATGGCAGAAAGTGAAGAGGAACTAAAGAGCCTCTTGATGCGGGTGAAGGAGGAGTGTGCAAAAGTTGGCTTGAAATTCAACATTTAGAAAACTAAGGTCATGGCATCCGGTCCTCTCACTTCCTGGCAAATATATGGGGAAGAAATGGAGGTAGTGACAGATTTTATTTTCCTGGGCTCCAAGATCACCACAGATGGGGACTGCAGCCAAGAAATTAAAAGATGCTTGCTCCTGGGGAGGAAAGCCATGGCAAATCTAGACAGCATACTAAAAAGCAGAGGCATCACCCTGCCAACGAAAGTGTGTATAGTCAAGGCTATGGTTTTCTCAGTTGCAATGTATGGCTGTGAAAGTTGGACCATAAGGAAGGCTGAGCGCCGAAGAATTGAAGCCTTTGAATTGTGGTGCTGTGAGTCCCTTGGACCACAAATTGATCAAACCGGTCAGTCCTAGAGGAGATCAACCCTGACTGCTCTTTTGAAGGCCAGATCCTGAAGATGAAACTCAAATACTTTGGCCATCTAATGAGAAGGAAGGACTCCCTGGAGAAGAGCCTAATGCTGGGAACAATAGATGGCAAAAGAAGGGGACAGCAGAGAATGAGGTGGCTAGATGGAGTCACTGAAGCAGTTGGTGTGAGCTTAGGTGGACTCCGGGAGATGGTGGAGGATAGGAAGGCCTGGAGGAATGTTGTCCATGGGGTCGCGATGGGTTGGACATGACTTCACAACTAACAACAACACTCAGAAGGAAGCAATGTCCAACTAGGTCAATATAGGTCCAGAAGATTCTTTTCTGAGAAGCTGCTAATTCCAATTCAATGGTTAACTATAGAGGGCACTTCCATACATTTTGGACACTTTAAAGACAGACTGGAGTTTCAGTTGGGGCAGTTCCTGACAAAGGTAATGGTGTAGGCAACATAGGCAAGGATCTTGTACTGGATTCAGGGATAGACAGAAAGCTAGTATAGGTATTCCAGGCAGGCTGTCATGCAATCATGGCTATAAGCAGATTGCTGGATAGATATGAAGGAACTGAAGCAGACATTCTGGAAATCAAGGTGACCAGGGTGTAAATAAGAATTCTTACTGAAAAGGCAAAGAGAAAGGACTCTATATTTGCAGTGTTATTCATTGCCTTTTAAAATTCTATCCTGACTATGAGCAGTGACAATAAATACAAAGGAGAATTTGAAGTGACAAAATACAGCAATGGATTAAATATGAGGAACAAAAAAGAGGGAGACAGCCAAGGTTATTTTCACACCACCAAGTGGCGAGCACTTTGATGAGCATGCAAGTGAGAAAGGGAATGGTTGTGTTTTTTTACTGAAATTTCTTTGCTTAACAAAGAAGACCGCATAAACAGAGAACATCTGCTCAGACCCTTTCCATTGCCATGGAACCCATGAGTGGAACCTGGTCTGACCCAGCCTGCCCAGGACTGAAGGGCACACAAGCCTGAGCTGAGTTTCAACTGTCTCGATGATTTCCAGAGATTTTACATTATTGCAGTTTACCATATTAGTTCCCATCTGTATGTGATCACTCACAACTAGCCTTGAAAGGGAGCACATACAAGTCCAAGTGGTAAGTTAGTGGTCAGCATGAATCTATTCTCTACATTTCAGTTTTGCTCTTCTGAGTAACTCTAGCACAAGTAGGTGTAAGTGTCCACCATTGTTGAGAGGCATTGCCATCTCCCAGACTGAGAGAGGGGACCAATGTAATGTTTGCCAGATCTGCCCAGGTCTTTATGTCTGTGCAAGTGCCCCAAGGAGGTCTTTGAAAGATTAATTTGTTTTTGATTCAAATTCAGTTCACTGGCAGCAGTTATTGCATTGGTAGTATCTCCCAGGCAGGGAACACTGCTGCAATGTTCATTCTTTAGTAGCCTTGGTCCCCAAATGTCCAGAATTCTCGCAAGCCCATCAGGCTACAATTAACATTTTATCCCCTTGACTCTGAACTGGAAGGCTTGCCCTCACACAAGCCAGTACAGCCTGATTATACATGGCTTCCGTGGTACTACTGAAGAGCCCAACTGCATGTTCCACATGAATTCATATTTGTGGGAAGAGACTATCAATGTGCTGCCATAATCCCTATCTCCACAAAAGATGCCATTCCTTTCACTTCCACTTCATAAATTACATTGTAAGACCTTTGTATACTGTCAAGGCATGTGTATAAACATATACTGCTTTTTCCTGTAGCTTACAGCATGTTCTTTCACCATAAGCACAGCCATTAACTCCGCATATTGGCTAGATTTGCCTTTCCCTGTGTTAGCATAGTCTGCTATTTAGAGTTAATAGTATGCCACACTCACTTTCCCCCTTGGTACTTCACTGAGCCATTAGTAAATCAAGTAGATTTGCCAACAACTTGAATATAAGGAGGAGCCTCTTTTACAGGAGATTTTCCAAGTGGCTCTGCTTCAGCTGTCTCCACCACTTCTCCCACTGTTGCGAGGGTTAATACCTGTTCCTGCAATGCGTTCACTTGCTGGAAGCTGGAACAAGCTTGCTCAGAGGTGTACCATTTCCATTTCGCAATTGCAGATCACTAAGCTCTGCCAACAGGAGAATTGGCTGGTTCATCTTTCACCCAATTCATAATGAGTATGCTGGATTTCATCATTACCAGATTATAGCCAGTGAGTCTCTCTGTGTCTACTACAGCCCAGTAGCATGCTATCAGTTGGCACTCAAAGGGCAAGTAACTTGCTGCAGCATCTGGCAGCCTTTGTGACCAAAAGTCCAATGGAACTTTCTTTCCACCTTACTCTTTCTGCACAGACTCCACCCAGCCACCTCTTAATTAGCAGAAACTTGCCATTTTAATGAAAGTCCCTTGACAAAGGGACCCAATGCATTTGCAGCACCCTTGGGATCACATATGCTCCACCACTACATTTAATCATTGCCACGCCGCCTGCTCTGTGGGCCCTGACAGCATGGTGTCATCAAACAGTGAGCTATAAAAAAGCATGGCTCATAAACAATCCTGTGCTACTTTGATCCCAAAGCCTTACCAACCACCCATTGAGAAGTTCATTAGGACACTGATTGGCATTCTTTGTAATGTCACCTAATTCCTGCAAACTGGAATCTCACACCATTCAAGTAGTTTGTGCCTGTCTTCCAGGTGGCATTTAGTTTTGTTAATAATTAAGCATCACACCTCTTTCTTGGGCTCTTCATCTTATTTATCTGTCTATCTACTATATATCTATCAGAATTTATCTATCTATCTATCTATCTATCTATCTATCTGAATTTATTTATTTATCAGAATTTATTTTTAACCTGTCCAATTAACCACACATTTTCCTCTCTTTTAGTTCACTCATCCTCATCACTGGAATCTCACATATCCCTGTTCCATGTTCCTGAATCCCAGTCCTGAGGAGTGAGGGGTGATCTAACTTTATGAGGATTAGGTTTACTTCACCACCTGCCCTGTCTTCTATGTCTCACCAAACAGCCAACACTGTAGTTCCTTCTTCTGTTAGGACTCAGCTTCCCTGTGCACTCTCCAGGGCTTCTTGTAGGATTCCCTGTTGCTTTTTCAAGGAAATAATATAATTTGCCCATCATTGCACCTTTTTCTGAAGAGGTTCCAATAAATACCACAAGTTACTGAGTGCAGTAAGGAGGACTCATCCCAACCCCCTTTCTATTGTCTGCTTCTGTTTCCCCCCTATTCCCAATGCCTAGACACATTTTAATACAGCAATTGGTGTACTCACCCTGCTTGCTACAGCTCCGTATCCCATGACACCAGCGGGGTGACCTGGTTGAGCAATGGAGCCACTGGAGCCTGGTTACTTGTGTCTGACCACCCCAGGAAGTAGGTCTAGCAAGTAATCTCAGCAGTATTCTCTGCCTGCTTTCTTTTCGACAAGGGGATTATCTCACAATTCTCCTGAATATTTATTTATTTATTTATTTATTTATTTATTTATTTATTTA
>NW_025335438.1:5963461-5994844 GCF_004798865.1 Varanus komodoensis
TCCAATTGCATTTTATTGTATTAATGATATTTATTTATTTGTAAGCCGCCCCGAGGCTTAGGAGAATGGGGTGGCATATAAGTCCACTAAATAAATAAATAAATAAATAAATAAAAAGGTCTTGGCCTGACGCCGAAAAGCAAATAATGATGGCGCTATATGCCACTTGGCTTGCCAAGTGTCAAGCAGATCTTTAAGAATGGGAGGTAACGTATGCAAGCAAAAAATGAAACAGGTTTTTACTGAAATCCTCTTACTTAACAAACAAGAAAGTCTAAATAGAGGACAATTTCTTACACCCTTCACATTGCCAGGGAACTTGTAGATGACAACCAATCTGCTCATCATTGTTCCGAGATCCTAGCCTGAGCTGAGTTACAACTAGTTGGTGAATTCCAAATTATTTTATATTCTTAATGTTTGCTATAGTAATGCCCACCTACATGCATATGTAAATTATTGATAATTTTAAAGCTGCAATTGGAACATTGCATTTACTTTATGAAAATAAATTAATACATTTATTTCATTTCCATACTGCCCAGTAGCCAAAGTTCTTGAGCAGTTCACAAAAATTCCAGAATACAAATTCAAGATAATACAAAGATGAAAGTTTTAACTTACAGAATGTTTTAAAACATTAAATAGCTAAAAAAGTTACAGCAAGATACCAGACCCTGATTAAATGATTGACACAAATGCCTCAGATGCCTTCAGCTGGCACCCTGTGAGTATGACACTAGTTTGTTAGGAATGCATAATATTTCCCACCCATTCCCAACACATTGTAATTGTCATCACATATGAGGTGGATGGTTGTTGATAAGGAAACCTTCTGCACCATAAAAAAGAAAATCACAAACTGTAATTTTATGATAAAAATTCAATTAAAAGTTATATTCACACCAGCAAGCAACATTTTACAATAAGCAATAAATGAATATTTGAATTTTCATTACCTTTTAAGATTCTATCTTCACTCTGAGAAATGACTATAAATACAAAACAGAATTCGAATTCATTCTATGCAGTCAGGGGCCCTAACCATACCAACCCTGTGGAGTCCAGTCCTGCACATGTGCAAGCATAGGAAAAAAAACAATAGCTTATTATCCACAAGAGCCTGTGAAAACAACTATAATCAATGGTAGTTCCAAACTCCACCAATTTGACTTATCCACATGAGTTAAAACTCCCTGAAATGATTATTGAGTATTACCAACTGACAAGCTAGGAAGTGTGTCTGGACAATCCATCCTTTTAAAAAATGTGATGGGCATTGACTTTCTTTTCTTTTTCAAAGAGTGAAACCAAACCTGCAGTGAAACTCAGGTAACAAGAAAGAGTAAAGTACAGATGACTCGGCAATCATAGAGATCACAACTTCGACCACAACTGCTGCACCAGCTTCTCTGCCTTGCTGTCAGGATATCAACTTGTGGTGAAAAAGTTTTTATGATTATGCATTGTTAATATTGTGTTAATATGTATTATACCTATTTGTATCCTTGAGTATTAGTAGTAAAGTCATTTTGGTTGAATCGAGATCTACATGTCTTTCTGAGCTGCTTTATTTGCATTGAGTTCTACATGTCTTTCTGAGCTTATTCTGCTTTATGAGCTGCTAAAATGATAAAACCATTAACTAGTTATGGCATAGGGAAATATGCTGTATTGTTATATTCAGTGTTCTGATCTTGTACTTGTCTTGACCAAAGGGTAACATTATGTCTTTGTTGCTGTTTTTGTTAGTTGCGGTCATGTCTGACCCATCCCGACCCCATGGACATGCGACTCCAGGCCTTCCTGTCCTCCACCATCCCCCAGAGTTCACTTAAGCTCACGCCAACCACTTCAGTGATTCCATCTAGCCACCTAATTCTCTGCCGTCCCCTCTTTCCTTTGCCGTCAATTGTTCCCAGCATTAGGTTCTTCTCCAGGGAGTCCTCCCTTTTCATTAGGTGGCCAAAGTATTTGAGTTTCATCTTCAGTATCTGGCCTTCTAAAGAGCAGTCAGGGTTGCTCTTGCCACAATTTGTTGTGATCCACACAATCAAAGGCTTTAGCATAGTCAATGAAGCAGAAGTAGATGTTTTTCTGGAACTCCCTAGCTTTCTCCATGATCCAGCGTATGTTGGCAATTTGATCTCTAGTTCTTCTCCCGCTTCGAGATCCTGCCTGTACTTCTGGTAGTTCTCGGTCCACATACTGCTGGAACCTAGCTTGTAGGATTTTGAGCATAACTTTGTTAGCATGTGAAATGAGTGCAATGGTGCGGCAGTTTGAACATTCTTTGGCATTGCCCTTCTTTGGGATTGGAATGTAAACTGGCCTTTTCCAATCCTGTGGACACTGTTGAGTTTTCCAAATTTGCTGGCATATTGACTGTAGCACTTGTACTGCATCATCTTTAAGATGTTGAATAGCTCAGCTGAAATACACATGCATGACACATGCATTGTTTACTTCCTGATTGGACTTCTGTAAGGCGCTCTATGTGAGGCTGCCCTTGAAGACAGTCCAGATACTTCAGAGCTGCCAGGTTGCTGATGGGAACTGGGTGTTATTCTCATATAACCCCAGTCCTCTGCCAGCTTCACTGGCTCCCCATCGAAGTCTGGGCCCAATTCAAGGTACTGGTTATCACCTATAAAGCTTGGGACCTGGATATCTAAAGAAACACCTGTGTCCATATTTGCCCTCCCGCCCCTTGAGATCAGTAGCAGAGGTCCTTCCCCAGGAACCCTCCGTGAAAGATATTAGGAGGGTGAGCACCCGGAGGAGGGCTTTCTTGGTGGTAGCACCCCACTTATGGAATGCGCTCCACTTATGGAATGTGCTCCCCAGGGAGGTCCGCCTGGTGCCGTTGTTATTTGTTTTTCAGTGCCAGGTCAAGATCTTTTTATTTAAACAATATTTTAATAATTGTTAATTTTATTTATTGGTTTTAATATTGAGCCAGGATGTATCCAGATTTTGTATGCATGTATTTACATGTGTATTTATTTATAATGTTGAAAGCTGTCCCGAGGCTTATGCGAATGGGACGGCATACAAACATTCCAAATAAATAAATACTGCCACCTCCACTAGCTTTGTTGTTGCTCAGACTTCCTAAGGCTCATTTGACTTCACATTCCAGGATGTCTGGCTCGAGGTCAGTGACCACTCCATCAGTGGTTATCAGGGATGTTAAGCTCTTTCTTGTATAGTTCCTTTGTGTAATCTTGCCACCTTTTCTTAATCTCTTCTGCCTCTGTTAGGTCCCTGCCATTTTGGTCCTTTATCATGCCCATCTTTGCATGAAACTTTCCCTTCATATCTCCAATGTTCTTGAAGAGATCTCTGGCCCTCCCTATTCTATCATTTTCTTCTATTTCTTTGCACTGTTCATTTAAGAAGGCATTCTTATCTCTTCTAGCTGTTCTCTGGAATGATGCATTCAATTGGATGTATCTTTCCCTTTCTCCCTCGCCTTTTGCTTCCCTTCTTTCCTCAGCTATTTGTAAAGCTTCCTCAGTCAGCCATTTGCTTTCTTGCATTTCTTTTTCTTTGGGATGCTTTTAGTTGCTACCTCTTGTACAATGTTGCGAACCTCTGTCCAAAGTTCTTCAGGCACTCTGTCTATCAGATCTAATTCCTTAAATCTATTTGTCACCTCTACTGTATATTCATCAGGGATATGATTTAGGTCATACCTGAGTGGCCTAGTGCTTTTCCCTACTTTCTTCAATTTAAGCCTAAATTTTGCAATGAGAAGCTCATGATCTGAGCCACAGTCAGCTCCTGGTCTAGTTTTTACTGACTGTATAGAGCTTCTCCATCTTTGGCTGCAGAGCACATAGTCAGTCTGATTTCTCTGTTGACCGTCTGGTGATGTCCATGTGTAGAATCGTCTCTTGGGTTGTTGGAAAATAGTGTTGGCTATGACCATCATATTGTCTTGACAAAATTCTACCAGCCTGTGCCCTGCTTCATTTTGTACTCCAAGGCCAAACTTACCTGTTATTCCGGTTATCTTTTGGCTTCCTACTTTAGCATTCCAATCCCCCATGATGATAAGGACATCATTTTTTGGAGTTAATTCTAGAAGGTGTTGTAGGCCTTCATAGAACCGGTCAACTTCAGCCTCTTCAGCACCAGTGGTTGGGGCATAGACTTGGACTATTGTGATGTTGAATGGTTTGCCTTGGATTCGAACTGAGATCATTCTGCCATTTTGGAGGTTGTATCCCAGTACTGCTTTTCCTACTCTTTTATTGACTAAGAAGGCTACTCCATTTCTTCTGAACATTATGTCCGCAAATAAAATTTGGTTGTCCCTAATCTCTGTCTGATAGCCCAAAGCACCTCTGTTAGTATATATATATAAATTCCAAAATCATTTCTCTCTTACTTGAGCAGATCATTCCTGGAATAAAAGACCCTTTTCTTTAGCTGCAATGCTATTCATAGTTGACGATTAACATATTTGAGATATTGACAGTCAAGTATAATTCACTTCCTGTCAGATTGTGGAAAAGCTTTTAAAACCCTATGCCTTTTTTTCTCCAGCACTCATTCCTGTACTGGTTCCTACAGAAATAACATTACACTTGAAGACTAAAGTCTTCTCATTTTAGCTAAATCTATTAGCTATTAGCTATTAGCTCATACATACAAATAATTAACTAAGCCAATCGGCCAGTTGTTGTTGTGGTTATTATTATTAGTATTATTAATTTCTAACCCTGCCCCATTACCCATATGGCTTCCAAGGCAGGTTACAGCAATAAAATACAAAATAGAATATGAAATAGAATGAAATAGAAATTAAAATACAACTTAAAACAACAATTACAAATAAAAAACAAAACCAATATAAGATGTGCCACAATAATGACATACTCTCAGTTAAAATGCTACTTAAAACAAGTTAACAATTAAAATACCATTGAAATAAAAAGGTTTTTGCCTGGTGCCTAAAAGATTGTAAGAAAGCACCAGGCGAATCTCTCTGGGAAGCTTGTTCCAAAGTTGGAGTTCCACTACTGAAAAGCCCTTCTACATGTTACCACCTTCCTTATCTCCTGAGGAGAGGGTTCCATCAGATGATCCTCAGATGCAGGTCTAAGCTGTCAGGTAGGTTCAAATGGAAAGATGTGCTCCTTTAGATGCCCAGCCTCCAAGCCGTTTAGGGCTTTAAACACCAGTGTTAACACCTTGAATTGGGCCTGGACCTCAACTGGGAATCAGCAAAGATGGTAGAGGACTGGCTTTATATGATCGTATCTGCCAGTCCTCATTAACAATCTGGACGCCCTATTCTAGACCATCTGAAGTTTTTGGACTATCTTCAAGGGAAGCCCCACCAGTGCGTGGATAACTGTTTCCAGGTCCTGTCTGTCCAGATATGGCCACAGCTGGTATATCAGCTTAAGGTGATAGAAGGTGCTCCTGGCCACCAAATTCACCTGATTCAAGTCTGTCCTTTAGGGGAAGTGTAAGTCCATCCAGGACAGGCAAGATGTTACCCAATTACCAAAAAAGGTAACAAAGAAAAATATTTGCATGTGCTAATTTATATGTATGGGGGCACTTTCAGAAGTAATTTTTATAACTGAAATAGAAATACATTTCACCACAGTGGGAAAAACTGCGACCTGCTGTTTTATGTGGCTGTTCAGTTTGTTGTCCTGCTACTATTGAGGGACAACTTCAAGAACTCTGTCTGTTCCACTTTCCTATAGGTCTTTATCTTTAAACAAGACTTAGACTGGACAGTGGAAGAAAGGTGCCTTCAAATAAAGAACTGTCCTCTGATAGCCCTTCAAACAGAGGATTGCCATCTGTTAAGGTAGTTCACATGGCTTTCTTTTAACCAAGTTTGGTCTCATGGGGGAGATGTGATATGATTAGGTCTAAAGCTCTCATGAGGCTAAATAATATAAGCCTTCTCAAAACCTTTAGTGAAAGTCTTGCATAAAAAGAGATAAATAAAAGTCTTCTATAAAAACTGTTTAAAAATCTTCAGTGTTTGAATTACTGGGAAACAAGCTGCTCTGCTTAATTTTCCAGTATCCTTGATTCTTGAATACTGGAGTCATAATTAAGTATTTTCATCATGACTGGGATTAAAGAATACTTGAATCAAAATAATTCTTAGAATTAGAAATCTTAGAATTAGGGCTCTGGCATCCTTTAATCCTACTCACATTAATTGTAATGGAAACCGTTTTTGAAGCATTTATGGGAAAGTAAAATGAAATAAAAATATAGAAGCTCAGTTCTCAGGTTTAGACTGAAGAACTTCTTATATGAAAACGTATTTGCCTAATGCCCAATATTTGTATCTTATTTACCTAAAACACATGCTTGTATTTACTATATTTATGCTTGCTCTTAGATCATTGTGCTAGCTGCCTATAAAACTAGAAGCACTTGCACTTAAATTTCAGCTACCTGGATAGGTTAAAGTGGTGTTGATGGTGAGCTCGGAATGGTCTCAGTAGTGACATAGGAAATGTTTTCTTGGTGTACATAGATAAGAAGTTGATCTAAATGTGGATAATTCTGCTACAACCTACCATAGAATTAGAAATGAATTTTTGAAAGACTCTGAAAGAAGATATAAAACATAAAAACGTGCGTATTTTACTGTGTCACGGATTTAAAAATGGCTCGAAAGCAGTGTAAGTTATTTCCAGAAAAGGGTGTGTGTGTGTGTGTGTGTGTGTGTGGAACAGGATCTCCAAAACATCAATAACATAAAAAGATATCACAGGCTTGGCCCATATACCTACATTCTGACTTCTCTCAACAGTGTGTTTTATTTCATATAGCTCATAAATTGGCTACTGGTGGATTTGGTGTGTGTAAATCTCCAAAGACTGCAAGTAGGAAGGATCCTGTAGATAAAAGTCTAGCCATTTAATCTGCTAAATTTGTCTTATTTTTATCTATCTCATCACCATGGTATTTGAACACTTCAGCAGCTACCTAGTGATTTACACAAAGACCTGAGATTTCTGATCTCTCCCTCTCCATCCAAAGACAAGTAATTTCCATGTGTTTTATAGAGTGCTTTTCAAGAATATTGGAAGCTCCCAGAATTTGAGTCTCCATAAATGATAATAAAAACCTTCCTGAAATGTGCCTGAATGTCCTTGAATTGGCTGATGAAATGAGGCTTTAACGCTCTTGGAAAATGTGTCCATTTTCTTAGTCTGCCTTATTGTGAAGAGTGAGGATTAAAATTGTGTACTTCAAATAATCAAACTATTAGAGAATGTTCTAATAATGCCAAGAAGAGTTTAAGGCTGCCATGCTAAACAAACTTGACACTGAACTAAGTAGCATTTAATCCCAAATAGGTATTAATGGGATTGCACGGTTAAAGAGATGTGTGACCTTCTTAACTCCTGGGATTAATTGTTTTTTTAAATAGTTAAACCACTTTATAGGACAATGCCATCTCTTGATGCTGTGCTAATAATAAAAGCACAATTCAATAATATAATAAAAGCAGTCACACTGTGCCATAGCCCTCTCATGGTAGGTCTAGGCTATTCAAAATTATAGAATTTTCATGGAATCATAGAATCCTCAAACAGTAGAGTTGGAAGGCCATTGCATCCAACCTTCTGCTACTGCAGGACACTAAGTTACACCATCCCATTCATGTTCCTATCCAGATGCTTTTTTAATGTGTCCAGTGAGGGAGAGCCCACAGCGTTCCAGGTAATAGGTTCCACTGTCATACTGCTCTGATAGTGAGGAAATTCTTCCTAATGTCTAGTCTAAATCTGGTTTCTTTTAACTTAAGTTTTAAAATATTATTATTAAACTATTCTGTGTCCTTCTTCTTTGTGTCAGACTTTCAGGAACTTATTGAGTGCTATCATATCACCTTTCAGTCTTCTGTTCTTGAGGTTGAACATGCATAGTTCTCTCAATCTTTCCTTATAGGACTTTGCCTCCAGTCCATGAATCATCCTTGTGACCCTCCCCTGTTCCCTTCATAGCTCTTCTGCATTTTTGAAACCTTGGGTCCCCAGAAGTGAATACAGTCACTCAGGTGAGGTCTGACTTGTACTTCATGTGTTTTGGAAGTGATGCTTCTGTTAATGCAACCCAGAATGCTGTTTGCCCTTTTTGCAGCAGCATTACATTGTTGGCTTATATTTAGCTTGTGATCTGCACCAACCAAGATCCTTCTCATTTGCAGTATTATTGAGTCAAATGTTTCCCATCTTGTAGCAATTCATTTGATTTCTTGTTTCTAAGTAGAAGATTTGGCATTTGTTCCATGTGGATTTCATTCTTTTGTTTACTGACTATTATTCACTGAATGTTCACTCCTCATTGAAGGTTTTTGGTAAAAAGAGCCATTCCCCCAGAAGTCCTGTGTCATCTGCAAATTTAATTATATTTGCTTGTGCTTCCTCATCTAAATCATTATTAAATGTTGAAGAGAACCGGTCCCAGGACAGAAGCCTGTCGCACCCCACTTTCAGCTCTCCCCAGTCTGAGAATGTGCCATTGATGAGCACTCCTTGAGTCTGATTTTGCAGCTGGTATTGGATCCATCTAATAGTTGCACTATCTAGCCCACTTTTTGAGAAGGTGGACTGAACTGCTTATTGGCTATGGCTTAGTGGTGGAGCACATATTTGGAATGCAGAAGACCACACATGCCCTGCCAGGCATCTCCAGTAAGAGCTGGAAAATGTTATTCCTGGAACCCTGGGAAGCCATTGCCAGTCAAGCTTGATCATATTAGGCTGGATAGATCACTGCTCAGACACTGTGTAAGGTAGCTTCATGTGAAAGGGATCAAATTTTTAAATATTTTCCTAGGTTAAAAAAATCCTCAGTAAACATGAGTATAATAGGGTCTTTCTGTTGTGCAATGTATGGTGTTTATGTTTCTGACTTGCCAGCAAGGTTGTTTCAACATGGGAGGACATTAAAAAATAAATACTGTATTGGGAAGGGGCTTCAGAAGACTGGAATTGTGGCAGCCTTGTCAAACTGTTTAATAGAAAAAAATGCTGGACAATATTTTTACAGTTGCTCTAAAGTGGGAGGAAACTGTTTTAAGTATCAGCATGTAGAAAAACGAAAGCTACGGCACAATACCAATAGTCTCACTGTATTTCTTTGCACATGCCTGCATTTGCTTTATAGTTCCTTTACAGCAGCTACCCAAGGATTAAGCCTTCTTGGTTCAAACACCAGAAAGAAAAGGGAGGGAAACTGTTTTCATGCTGGCAATAGTATCAAATTTGGCATTCAGAGAATATGAACTTGTAACATACTGAATTGTGGCCTCTGTACTTTAAAGGCCCCAAATATAAATACAAGATTTATTTGGCATCTAGAACCTTTGTGCTCTTTGGATGAGATTTTTTTCCCCTTAAGACTCTTGGTGTTTTTTAAACATGATGGCATTAATTTTCAGACTTTTCTGCCCTGAACTTTTTACCACTTATGTCAAAATATCTGTTTATCATGAGATGTACAGTGCTGAGTTACGCAATTACTCATTCTCTGCAGCCATCATTTACTTAAAGCTCAGCTGTGCATTCAACATCAGTTGCGTCTTTTTGTTTTCTTTTACGTTGCTTTGATTCAAACCCAGCTTTGATTTAAAATAAAAGGAAGCTTAGTTGTACAGTCATTCCAATATTCTGGTACTCATTTAATTCATTTAAACATGAAATGTAATATAATTGTCTTATTTGAAAAGAACAACATTTCCTGAAGAACAAGAAAGCTTCAGGTAGCTTTCTGTGATCATGGCAGAAATGAGGAGATACTAGGGAGTTCCCATATTTCATCATGGTTCCAGCTAGAATGCTATTTTTTATACAGTACCTATAAAAGATATAACTTTTTTACTGAGAGGTGCAGGCTCCTAAGTTATGGAAGTTTTGTACATTCACTGTGTAGGAAGATAATAAAGTTCCACATTAACAAATCCTGGTGAATCATTACTTTGAAGAAAGGAGAAAGGAAGTGATATGTTTCTTAAACTGTCATTAGAATTTCATATTTGCAATCAGCAGGAATCACTGGGTTAAAACTGTGGCATGTTTTATTCAAGCTGTCAGATTGGATGCAACTAGCACTTGTACTGATTTTCTCTGACCAGTGCGTTCTTTAAGGCATCAACTCTACAGATATGCAAAGGGTTCTCCTATACATTTATTTTTGACTTTGCTAGCCAGCAAAGCAAAAAAAGGAAGACATTTAAACCCATATAAAAATATCTATGACGTATTTATCCACTACTGTTCACTGGAGACTATCCAAAGGAATGGTATATGAATTAGATGGTTTTAAAATCTAAATGAGGCATGCATTGTTAATAGTTGGACTAACACTCTAATGGATTTTGGGTAGTAGATTGTCTTTTCCTTGGCATCCTTCATGGAGTGCTTTATTCAGAGTTGGAACTAGGAACTAGGTATCTTGGCATCTGGGGCAAGCAACATGAAATGCTCCCCTAAGCCAACTTGATATTGTATGATGCAGCAATTGATAACAGTTGCAACAAAACCATAAAGAAGTACATATTACTTTAATATTCATTTCAGTTGAGGTAACATCACAATAGCAATTAAATCAGGAACATGAAAAATAATAATTCTCAATAGATTTGTGAGCCAATATGGTATGCTTATAATGTTGGATTTGGGAAATCTGGGTTCTAGTTCACACTTAGCCATGAAGCTCAGTGGGTGACTTTGGGCCAATCATGGACTCTCAGCCTAACCTACCTCACAGGGCTGTTGTTGTGAGGATTAAATGGAGAGAAAGATAAATTTGTAAGACTTGGGTCCCTTGCAAAATAAAGAAAGATGGGAAATAAATGTAATGAATTAATAATAATTTGTAAATATAACATGGACTATTTAAAAATATACAATAGCATTGATTTAAACTATAACAAAGAACATGGAATGGATTACACATAAGAAAAAAAGTAAAATCACACAATTATATTTAAAAGTTTATATAACCCAGAGCATCCTCAAACATTAACTTATAAAGTAACTCTTCAAGACATTTCTCTTTTTCTGTCTGCCTTTTGCTGGGAATCATCAAAAAGCCTTTTTCTTTCCATTTTATTCTATTTTCAAAGCTCTTCCTTTTTAATCTTAACAGTTCAATGAATTTTCATGATCAACAATTAGATTCAAATGCTTGAAATCCTTTGATTTATGGCAAATATTTGACTAGGCTTCAGAGATATTTTTGCAAGCAGTATGCAAGGAAAACAAAGTAATGCCTTAGATTTGTTGAATAGTGCAGAAAATCCATTATGGAGAAGAAGGTAGAATAGGTGCAAATCCATTCGAATAAATACCTCCAGGAGCTCTCCATCTGTCAGCATTCCCGGGTAGTCATCTCATCTACATATATGTGAGTTAGGACTTCTTTTTGCCTAAGTGTGCACCACCTTACACTGGCTTATGTTGAACCACTGCCCATTCCTCCAGTTTTCAGGATACTTTGGAAGTGCTTTGAAATCTCTTTTTGTTTCAGCCACCCTAAATGTGCTGTATTTGCTTTGTATTCAGCAAATATGGTCACTTCACTGCTTATTCCGACACCACATATGCACAAAGTACAATGCATAGATGTTCCATAAAATAAAATATGAAAAAATAACATAAAATAGGATTCTCCTTTTCCTGCATCCATCGTTCCATAGCAAATGGCTCTCTGTTTCTCCAAAGGGACTGTTCTCTGTTGCAGAACTGGAGTCTTCCAAGATCCATTCTGAAAAACACAGTACACTGTTTAAGCTTAGCTAACCCATGAGCCTCACTATTCCCACTAGAGCCTCTATACAAGAAAGCAGTCTCCACTGTATACATCAAGAACACGGATGAATTGCCCAGCTACCTCATACAGGAGAATGTTAAGTGAAGCACCTCCAATCACACTGGGGATTCCACATTTGGTGTTGGTTGCAAGAAAAATGATGATGTCTGAAGTATATAATAAAGCTTGTAATGTATATTATAATAAATATATACATAACATGAATCAGGAATTTGAGGCCCTCTTATATCAGGTTCCTAGGGCCAGGGCTCCACTTGGCCCTTTCTAGTTCTTGCTCTGTGTTTATTTTAAAAAGTAGATTGTTTTTCTGCAGCAGCAATATAAACTAGGAAATAAATCACATTGTATTTGGTAATTACTGTTTGGTAGTCATGTCCAATCACTAATAAGTTACCACTAATATCAACAGGTTTTTTTTAATGAAACAAGACAGCAATTTTTTAGATTTTAGTTATTTGCATCTTTAGCTCATGCCTCTTTGAAAGAGAGCACAACAGCATGCATGGTTATCCGTTTTTATTTGTGCAGCAGTCCTGTAAGGTAGGTTAGACTGAGTGATAGAAACACGCCCAAGATCTCCCAGTTTGATTCATGGCTAAGACAGGATTCAAGGGCAGATCTCTTTATCCCACACTCCATCCACTGCGCCCTGCTGGCACTACATTTAGAACCCTTTGAACCCAACATTCCAGGTGCTATTTGAAACAGCTGGGTATAAACCTTTCCTGAATGTTGGCAGTGGCTACACGCAGAGACAAAACCAAAAACAGAATCCTAGATAAGCATTATTAAAATGTGTGACTGTGTGCATGCACATGCTCACATACGTCGAATTTACAAACCAGGTATATTAGGGTGCAGTCCTGTCATGTTGGCTGGTATGACTTTATTCTGTCTAAGCATGCATAGGACTGTGTTCTTATACGGTACTTGTATATGCATAGGTGTACACACCTATATGGAGTGATGTACCTTACGCATTGAACATATTTAGTGCCATCTTCCTCTAAATTGGGAAGTGGGTGTGTGTCTTTAAGCATATACAAAATAAGAAGAAATGATTTTTGTTTTGGGATAAATATATCTGTCTCAATGGAGTAAGCAGCACATGGGAGCTTAGAGTCTCTACAGCACAGCCTTAGAAAATAATACAAGATTAATGGGAACTGTAGTGCAAACCATTTAACATTCCCTTAGCATATGTCTGGGTATAGGGGTGTTTTACTTGTAGGGGAATCGCTGAAAAGCAGTAGGGTCAACTGGAATAATTGGAGTTCCAACTTTACAGGTCTTGATCTCTCCAATGCACATTCCTACGTGTGCCTTTCAGGTGACCTAGCTTAGCTGCCAGCAATCTAATCCATTGCAACTCATGACAAGGATGTCAAAGCAACAAGTGGCTGCTTGCAGACTGAAGTTAATGTGACTTAGGGCCTCTTCTGCCATTGGAAGAAATCTAGAGAATACTCACATTTAAGTCACTTTTTGGGGGAAAATCTTGCATTATCTGGTGGTCATATAATGAGCCTTCCCATCTGTTTCAACCCGCTAATTTGATCTTCAGATGAGATTTGCAGAGTTTGCAAGTCCTTAATATAGTTAGTTGTTTTTTTGCATTGTTTTAAAATGTTTTAATACTATCTGATTCAAGCTTCATTTTTTATTACTTTAGTATTATGTTTCAGTCTACAGTCTAGAGGAAGGAATCCCCCCCTCCACCCCCACGTGTGTTCGTGTGTGCCTGTGTGTATTGGCTGGTTGAGGTTGATTCAAAATCAATAATAGAGTGGATATACTAGTTATGAATTCCCTGGAAGACAAATTCCTGAGATTTAAAGTGTAAATACAGACCAATATCTTAGAAAAGCTGATAAAAGGATCTGATATAATCTTTGCTTCCTACATAATTAAACTAGACAAATAAACAAGCTTAACAATACTCATTTCAAGTTAATTTTGATATATGCCTTTGACAAAGTGGTTGCTTGCTCAAAGTTTATTAAACCTAAGTGCATTTTTCCTACTCAGTTATATTTTCACCTGCTTATGGCTTACAAAATATTGTTGTTCACTGCTTACAAAAGTGACATCTTTAAGTAGACTTTGACCCCGAGTGATACGGTTTGATAGCTCTCTGAATATTAGCCAAACTGCTTTGCCAATTAAATTTTGATACTGGTTACCTAAAGTTCATTGTGAACTCATGTTTTATCTTCCCCGTTGGTACCAGGCACCTGACTATTTAATTCCTTGCATTCCTAATTGCTTTTATGCACTATGCTTGACTGCCTGGAGCTATTGGCTCCAAGACAAGTCAGCTTTTGATTTCTTTGCTGGTTTGTGGGTGGGAGAAGAGAAATGTCATTTTCTTCAGTGAATATTAAGGACTATGCCGCTAACCTTTAGTGACCTTCTGTAGCACAGATCCTGATATGTAGGGCTCCTCCACACAGTCCTGCAGCAACAGGATGGAACAGCTATATGCATGTAGGCCACTTTTGTTCCAAAACAAAATGCAATCACAACTGGAGGGGGATGATCCTGCACCTTTCCATCTTTTCAGTGTATTTACAGGAGGAAGAGAGACTATGGCCAGTGGCTTAGAAGCTTTTTACTAACAATAAATAAAATGAAAGAGAGGCATTTTTGAAAGGGGAGCAAACCACAAAAACTAAGAAACCAATGGTTGGTAGCTTGAGAAAATGGGGAGTAGCAATGGAAGGCATGTAGCCTTCTGGGAAACCTAGAGTGGTGGATAGAGACCTCTGGGGTGTCAAATTTGCCCCCCTACCTGCACTGTGTACTATGTTCCCCTGTACTCTGTGTGCAATAGATATGCATACGCACCACACTGCTATGTCTGGCTATAGATCCAAATCAGATAGCCAGATATGGAAGGAACCTAAATACTGTAAAACTAATAAATAGTCTGCATGACCATCATTCCTCCAATTTTTAAAAATAAGACAAGATAGTCAATGATTATCCACTGGGGAATCAAGGATTCTCCAGCATTTCCACTGAAAAATGAAGCCCTGTTCATGTGTTGTGAGCCTGAACTGAGCAAGACAAGAGAGAGCCATCTTGTCCTGCCTTTCTTTTTTGTTGCAACTGTCACCTTCCACTCATAGAGGATGGCTGTCTGAGCAAGGGAAGACTCCCCACATGACCCAGAGCATATATTTTCCAATGTTTGGGCTCACGTAGAGAGCTTCCATGGAAGCAGGAGTATCTCCTTTCCAGACAATCACCCTCAATGAGTAGAAGGTGATGCATAAAACCAAAGAGAAGGAACAGGACTAACTTTAATGGATCCACTCTTCAGGTTCAGGATGCCTGAAAAGTCCCTTAATATGAGTATGTTGAAAAGTACTCCTTCTCTGGTGCACATGTTCCAGCATATGAAGAATATTCACAGACCAGGGTGCATGTGAAAAAGAAGCCCCCCTTTTATCTACCTATATAATATATGAAGCAGTGTATGCTAAAGGTGCAGTCCTCACCGGAAGCAGGACCTGAGTCTTGGTCCAAACTCAGGTGCGTCCATGTATCCAGTGCCTAGCCAGGCAGAAGCTGGCAGGGTGGGAGAAGTACTGGAGGGAATCTTCAGTTTTACATCCTGTGATTGCTAGTTTTTTCACTATAGGGCTTTTGTCGTTGTTTAGCAATGGTACTTCAGAAAAGAACAAGGCTGGAAGAGGCCTCTCTAGTCTCCTCTCTTTTCTACACACTAGAACCCCCTTTCCCCACTCTCTGAAATTGATTTTCCAACCTTGGAGGCCAGCCAGTGCAGCTGCAAGGGTCAAAAGGGTCAATGGGAAGAAGGTTCAGAGCTTCAGTTCCCAGCTCTGACGTCAGAGCGCTAGCCCCAGCCTTGATGGTGGGAAATGCCTCTATACTCTGCCCTGCTCAGATCATGTCTAGGTGCTACAAGATTGCTCCTTAAGTGACTTTCTCATATTCTAACAGAAAATAAGCTACTTTTCCTCTCTGCCTTTTCTGTCTGATATGAATGCTTACATTATCTTTCAGTATGATATATCAGTCCCATAAAATATCAAAGCTGATTTTACCTATTCTTTATCTTTTAGTACTGAACATCAGTGTATAAGTATAACTTTAGCATTGCAGGATTGCTGACTATTATAATTTTAAATTGAAAAAGATCTGAGACATCATGCTGATGCTATAGATTGAGAAAAAAAATCTTTTGAGAAAAGACTTTCTGAACTTACAACTTCACATAACTTCAGAATTTTTGTCACACATTTCAGAGTAGGATGCTGAAGGTAATTTAAAGAGAATAAAAAAGATTTGTGCTTATTTAATACCACACAAAGCTTTGAAAGCCTGAAATGTTTCCTTTCATGTTATTCATATTTGATGCATACCAAAGCATTATGAAGACTTCAGTGTTCACATGGGGATGGGTGAAAATTATGATGATGCTGGCAGGCTCTGTGCCTTCACTGCTGCCAGTGTTTGTAAGACTGACACCATTTTTAAAAATTAGGGATGGCAGTATATGCTTTCAGTATGATAGTGGAATATCAATATATTGAACCTAATAGTTTATTGCTGCAAAAGTACATTCAAAACTCATCTTTTTTTTTTTTTTTTGTTCTCCAGCTCAAGCCTGTATTAGTGACAATTTTTTCAAGAAAGAAATATCTGGAAAGGAGGACCCAAGCCAAACTAGAACAACGAAAGGGCTGAAGTTTTCTCCTGCCTACACTGTGGTCCTAATATAGGTCACCCCTCCATTCTTTTTGTTTGTTTCTGGAAGTCCCACCATGCAAGACCAAACAACATGAATGTTGTGTCTAATTTGGCCAACCGTCAGGCAAGCGTGAGTAGAATTCTTGCTCAGGCCTTGACAGACCAACACAGCAAGATCTGAATTGAAAGGGTGGAGTGATTTTAGAGGCTCTGGTCTTCCCCTGTACTGTCTGTTCCATAATCCTGTTTATTGTGTTCAGGTTTATATGCACCAATGGCGCTTCCAGTCCAGCCAGAGAAATATGGCAAACAGAGAGTGGTGGCAGTGATATTACCTGGATATAATTAGCTATTGATGACTATTGGCATATCTAACTCATAGGGAGGTAATGCAAATCAATCCTTAAAAGTAAACATTAGCCTTGCTGGTTAGCTTGGTTTCTCAGACAAGCTTACAGGGCATAGAGACAATAATTCTACTAGTGCAACATATTTCTGCTTTCAAGGAACCATCTGTGAAAATAGAAATGCCAAGCTAGCAACTGCATTGGCTGCCATTTTCGTCCTCTGAGCCTCCCATCAATGTAGCAATACTTACCGAGGGCCAGAAACATTTGGAAGAAAGATGGAAGCTGCTGCAGGCACCCTACCAGGTATTTCCCCTTTCAGCAGCAGAGTAACAACAATTCTTATTGTTATTTCCCTGACATCAGCCCCAGCAAGGGACACATGAAAGTCAGTACTTCTTCGCATAAATTATGGAATTCACTTCCAAGATGTTATGTCCACCAATCTTTATTTTTGAAATTTATTTATTTAATTTTCCTATTGCCCAATAGCCGAAACTCCTTTAAAAGGCATAAAAGGGAATGGGCAAATTCATGGATGTGAAAGCTATTAATGGCTATTAGTCCTGATGGCTGAATCCTCCCTTTCATATTAGAGGCAGTATGCCTATATCTGCCAATCACTGAGGAACTTGGGTAGGAGGGTATTGTTGCATTCTGCTTGTGGGATTCTGCAGGTAGTTGGTTCAGTCACTGTTTGAAAGGAATGCTGGACTAGATGGAGCATTGGCCTGATCCAGCATGGGTCTTCTTATGTTCTCAGGTAGTACCCCCTAAGGCCCATAAACCTGCCACTTGCCTGCCATGATGGCTGCTAAAATATTGTTGGGCTGAATATTTAAAAAATAGTCTCAGTTCTCACTGAGTCAGCAGAACAACATTTTGCAAAGGACATTTGTCAAGAAAAGTGCTTGGGGGAATTTGATGTTTAAACTGTGGTTTGTATGCTGTAGTGAACATTAAACATTTATAATGGCAAATGGTTCTAAATGTGTTATTTTTTATTTTTCTCTAATGACCGCTTGATATTTTGTTGTCTGTGTTCTGGGATCAACTGAAATGAACACATATTAATGATTTTAAATAATCTAAACATTCATTTGTTTAGATTAATTATGTTTCCTTTTAGTTATGCATGGCAAGTACATCAATGATGGCTAAGCACCTACCTCAAAATTAAATTACATGAAAATTATAATTGCATAAACCAAAAATATAAATGCAGCATATCTGAAATAATTCAGTTAAATTTGAACACATAAAAAACACATTAGTTTGGTAGTGAAGTTGTTTTATGAAAAGAAAATCCAGAGCTTTCAAACCTCCAAATTCCCTCTCATGAAATCAGGCAAAACCCCCCAAATCATACCCAAACTCAAAGTGTGTTAAAATACCATCTCTTAAACTGGGAAATCTGACCCTTTCTATCTTTAAATTATCAAATTCTCACACAGTGCTGCTAGAGTTTATGACATCTGCCCAAACTGTAAACATTTTTGTAACATGAAGCATGCAATAGTTGAATTAAGTTATCTGAAAATGTAAATATCAAATAAATGTAAGTTTATTACCATATTTTTCACTCTATAAGATGCACCTGACCATAAGACGCACCTAGCTTTTAGAGGAGGGATCCATGGAAAGCTTCCTGATAATCACAGGCACATTCCCCATCACTTCCCCATGGGCTTCATTAAAAGACGGGTCACCATTTGAAAACACACACCGACCTGTGATTAACAGCTCTCACCTGCACCAGAGGAGGGGGACGGAGCAGGGCGCGCCGAGCGTGTGCGGCCAGGTGTGGTGCAGCCGGGCCGGCAGCGTGCCGGCGGCGGCAGGTCTTCCCGGGCGGTGGGGGTGAGCAGTCTGTCTCTCCGTGTGGCTGGTGGGTTAAAGCCCGCGGCTCCTCCTCCTCCGCACTGCTCCCCCTGAGCGGCACAGCTCTTACCTGCACCGGAGGGGGGGGTGGAGCAGCGCGTGCTGAGCGCGTGCCGGCCAGGTGTTGCCACGTGGTGCAGGCGGGCCAGCAGCGTCCCGGGCGTCAGGCACACAAACAATTGCTCTATAAGACACACAGACATTTCCCCTTACTTTTGAGGGGGAAAAAAGTGCATCTTATAGAGCGAAAAATACGGTATATTTACACCCTGCCTTTATAAATGTTGTCCATTTATCATTAAAAGAACAGAATCCCTCAAAGTATGGGCCAGGAATGAATCTCATGAAATAAATCTGTATATTGCCACATACTTTCTCAAATTTCAGATATGAAGATGCATAAAAACTTACTTTGTTGTACTATAAATAACTTTATTCCTAATAGTCCAACACTGTGATCAGTTAATAACTTGATCTCCCCAGTGTCATGATCCGGGCTGCTCTGGCAGCCAGAAGCAGGCAACCACCTCAGTGTTTGCAGGATCAGTCCCAGGCCCTCCTGGACCTTTCAGCCTCCTGATGAGTGCTAGCTGGGAGCCCTGGGGTAAGACATTTTAGGTAGTCCCTTCCTACAGTAAAATGTTTTAATCCTTTGTCTTTATCATAATTTCTGTTTAATAATGTGAGTGCCAGTGTGACCTTCTAAACCCATTGTAGATGCATTCCATATGATGCTAGATGACCATCGAGAGGATGCAAGTGAAGATTTGTGTCTACAAGTCATGTTCCAAGTCTCATTGTGTGGGGGTGCTCCTATGCAGAGGTGTTCCTAATGATCCTTCTAACTCCTTTCCAAACACCAGTGGAGAGAAGTTGCAATAAAATCCATCTACAGGCAGTAGCTTGCATTAAAACCTCATGCATTCCATTAGGAATCAAAAGAGTGGGAATACTGACTCAGCCCAAAGCCATAGAAGTGAGTAAAGGAAATACCCCAACCAGCACATGGTTGACACTAGTCTGAAGCAGGCTGTTGGTATGAGCACTGGACTGCTTCTATGGGGATAGGAACCCTGTCTGACAATCTGTATTCACATAGGCTCCATACAGATTGGCAGTGATACTTTGGTTGGGTCGTTTGGCCGCTGCACATGCTAATGTATGGGTATATATATCCCTTTTCAGTACCCTGTCCTATACATAAAAGTCTCAGGACGGTCCAACAACAAAGGCATAGCATATTATCTATTACAAAAGCCTGACTAAAATAAAAATTAAATCTTAAAATAATGGGAAAATAAAAAGGTTTTGGCCTGTTGCCAAAAAGAATAAAGTGTTTGCACCAGGCACACCTCTCTGAGTAGCATGTTCCCCAGTCAGGGCAGCACTGCACAGAAGGTCCTTCTCTGTGTAGCCACTCTCCTAAACTTTTTCAAAGAGGGCTCCCAAAGAAGGCCCTCTGCTCCAAATTTCTCTTAATCTTCTTGGCCGAGACATGAATGAAATGCTGGACTAAGTAGGTGCTTGGTCAGATCCAGCATGGTTTCTTTTCTGTTCTAAATATACAGTTTCTTATGGGGATGGGAATGCAATTGTAGGTGCTTCTAACTGGTATCCATCTGTCTGAGGAAAGGCTCTAAACATGGGAGGACAAAAGGGACATTTTCCATAGACACACAGGCAGTCTGGGCTGCACAACAAGGAGAAAATAATGGAAGTTATACATTTTATTTATTTATTATTATTTATTAAAACATTTCTATGCCGCCCCTTGCCGAAGCCTGCTTAAGGACGTTTTTGCAAACAAATTTTCCTGTTCATATCCAGTTCTTATAATCTTCTTGGACCCAATCAGGACAGAGAAGGGAACAGTCCAAAAATGGAAGTGCTAGATCAGACCTTTCTTGGGTAGAGTGGAGTGTTAACAGGAAATAACCTTGGAACATTGTGAGTGACTTAAGTATGCTACTTAGGTCCTCTAGAGTTCCTTAATTTTGCATACCTAGGGCTAGCCTAATTTAAGAAGGGCCATCCAGCCTCTTAGGACAACCACAGAGAACTGCACTTCCTAGCTTTCGGATCATTCAGTTAGCTTTTTCTTTTTATATATTCTCTGTCTCTCCAGATTGGAGTCAATAACTAGAAAGGGAAAATGTTTACAGTTGTTTGGTGAGATCTCATCCCTCTCCTTAACCGGAAATCTCAAAGCAATCTATTGTGATCTATCATTTTAAAAATTGTTTTAACAGGAGCCCTAATTATCACCCCCAGGACTTCATCTGGAGTAAAGAGGACTTCTGAACTGATTAGTTGGTAATGCAAATTCAGCTAGTGAGGAGTGATTTCTGCAACCTGGTAGCTCTGGCAATCTGCCCTTTTGAGCAAGTGCTCCTTAATTCTGCTTTGCTCCTGCAGGAATAAGTACTGATAGATGCCAAAAAGAAGTTACAGCAACAGAATTTCTTGGATAAATGGTGTTCCCTATTGGAAAGGACAGATCTTGCCACGCTAATCCTTGCAAGCTGAAGGTAAAGGACAAGATAGTCAAGCTGTGGATGTGACTGGGTAAAAACAATTGCTTAACTCTATTAATAGAGGGCACTTAATTTTATTCTGGCTTCTTCCAATTTTTGGAATTGAGGAGTAAATTAAAATTTAAAAATAATGGTTTGGCGAATCAAACTCCAGAAACAAGCGGAGCAATTTCAGTTTAACAATTTAATCAGTAGTACAGTGTGACTGCTTAGAATTATTGTATTAACTTTGTTATTGTAGCATTTGTAAAGTTAGTTGCATAACTATTTGGATGCTGTTACCTTCTACCTTCATTGGAAGTTAAATGTCAAAGTAAAGAGATGTTGCTTTTGCTTTGTTTAATATATCTTGTCAAGTCTTATAAATGTTAAATAATTTTATTGTGAGAGGTTTCTTATTTTGTTTTTACAGAGCAGAAGCATCTATTATTTTTTGTTTATTCTGCTCTCAAATAGAAAATTAGTCTCATCAAAGATATTTTACTGTGTCACTAATTTAAGTTCATAAACCTAAATAAAAAAGGGCATTAGCAATAATTCAGAAAGCAGACAGAATAGCTTTTTTCTCCCAGTAAATCTTACTGTAACAGTTTCATAGTTTTGCTAAAATATAGAAGCAGTGATATAAGTATACAGAGCTGCTCCTGCTATACCTTATCACAATATAAAATAGCATGATGTACAGAATGACAGCCTCAAGAAATATTTTGAAAGTGAATATATTTCAGGAGTGTGCTAATATTCATGGGTGATTGTACTAAATGTATTATTCAGCTGATGAATAACTATAGGGTAAAGAATACTACCAGGCCATCTTTAAAAAAAACCCTTGGCAAATGTTATATGCAGCACATCTTTTCCAACGTATTGCAGCCCTATGAATCAGTGCCCTCCAAAACATCCTGTCCATGACAGTCTTGCTCAGCTCTTGTAAATTCAAGGCCGTGGCTTCCTTTATGGAATCAATCCATCTCATCTTTGGCCTTCTTCTGCCTCTAACTTTCTTTAGCATGATGGTCTTCTCTAGTAAATCTTGCCTTCTCATGATGTGCCCAAAGTACATTGCTAAAAGAAAGGAAATATATCAAGAGAAAGCAGATAAAGATGGCACAGGTTTGCATTAACATTCATATTTTCATTTATATGTATAGGTAATTTCCAATACAAATTTAGGAAGAATTACTATAATTTAATACAGATAAAATATATCTTCTCAGCATGGGTACCTTGCATCTCCTAAGTTTCTGTTCAAGTGTTAAATATTGATGAACAACTTAAAGGCTTAGCCTTTTTATTCTAAGGACTCTTTATCTTTTAACAAGACTTTACAGCCCTTCAAAGAGAGAACTGCTGTCTGACAGCCCCTGAAATAGAGGATTGTTTTTTGTAATGTAGGACACATGAACCAACAGAATAAAGTACTACTAACACAAAACATCTTACAAGAACAATTTATAAATGTCTTGGGAAAACAAAACAACAGCAATGTATCTAAAAAAAATGGCAGCCATGGGTGTTCCATATGGTATTTCTGATCACCATTCTCTTCATTTCAAACAAGGAAAGTCACAAGTACAGTGCTTTTAGGCTGCTCTCAATATCTGGGGATGCTCATGTAGGAAGAAGGCAATCTTTCAGGAACACGTATCACAAACTGGTAAGAGCTATGTAGGTCGGAACTACCACTTTGGTTTGGGCACTGTAACAGACCAGATAATCAGTGATGCAGTTTAAGAACTGGGAAGATACATTGAATATGACAAGTTCCAGTTCAAATTTTGCATTTAGTAGTTCCTGACCAGAGAGGAATATTTGTGAAACATAGACTAGTAGAATTGGAAGGGGTCAGAAGGCCTTCGGGACCAACCCCCTGCTATTGCAGGACACCAAGTTACATCATCCCATTCAGGTGACTGTCCGAATACTTTTTGCATGTCTCCAGTGAGGGAGAGCCCACAACTTTCCCAGGTAATAGGGTCTATTACTGTACTACTCTAACAGTGAGGAAATTCTTCCTGGTGTCTAGTCTAAATCTGGTTTCTTTTAGATTAAGTCTGTTGTTCCATGTCCGCACTCTGGAATGAACGAGAAGAGATCTTGTCCTTTCTCTTTGTGACAGCCTTTTAGGTACTTGTAGATGTTATCATATCTTCCCTCAGTCTTTACTTCTTGAGGCTGAACATGGCTAGTTTTCTCAGTCATTCCTCATAGGGCTTTGCTCCCAGTCCCTAAATAATCCTTGTTGTTGTCCACTGTATCCTTTCTGAATCTTTGAAAACGTGGGATCCCAGAACTGAACACAATCACTCAGGTGAGGTCTGACTAGTGCTGAGTATATTGGAACTTGTATTTCACATGTTTTGGAAGTGGGCTTCTGTTAATGCAACCCTTTGAAAATGATGTTTTCCCTTTTTGTGGCTGCATTACATTGTTGGCTTATATGTAGCCTGTGATTTACATCTACCAAGATCCTTCTCATTTGCAGTGTTATTGAGCCAAGTGTTTCCCATCTTGTAGTAATGCATTCGATTTCTTGTTTCTAAGTGGAAGATTTGCCACTATTAAATTTCATTCTGTTGTTTACTGAATATTATTCACTGAATGTTCACTCTTCATTGAAGAGTTTCCAATGAAAAAGGGTCACTCTTCCGGAAGTCCTGTGTCATCTGCAAATTTAATTATCTTTCATTATATGCCATCATCTAAATCATTAATAAAAATGTTGAAGAGTACTGGTCCCAGGATAGAATGCCCTGGCACCCCGCTTGTCGCCTCTTCCCAGTTTGAGAATGTGCCATTGATGAGCACTTTTTGATTTTGCAGCCAATTGTGGATCCACCTAATGGTTGCAGGACCTAGTCTGCTCTTCACTAGGTCGGTAATCAGGATGTTGTGTGGCACGTTGTCAAAAGCTTTGCTAAAGTCGAGATAGATTATGTGCATGACAGGTGGATGATTACCTGCACTGGTATTGCTATGTCCTAATGACTCAAAGACAGAAATGCTGTTTTTGTATTTGTTATTTTCTGCACATGGTCTACTTTTAAAGGCCGAGTTTTTTCAAGGCAGCATGTAATAAAGATAATAAGTCCATTAAAATATAGTCACATTAGAAAAGCAGATAAAATGTTTCAAAGGCCAAGTGCTGCATATGCACGGGCACATCAACATACACATGCATGTCAATGCTAGGCTTTCTGTTTCTCTGAAGCACAGAAATCATGGCTTCTGCGACAAAGACTAACAAAATATAACGGTAAAATATGTTAAAATAATAATTAAGGGCACATTATTTCACACTGTCTTTAAAGTTTGTGTTATTAGTATGATTTTTCAGCAGTCAAGCTGGTGCAAACTGTTGGTAAATCAGGCCTGTAATCTTCTAACATACTCCCTGGGCTGCGAATCTGAAACCATCTGGACACTATGACAGTGTTCTATTTATTACATACAAATGCTTGGATACTACTGGTGCATAAACAGTAATTAAGCACACAAGTCAGCCATGCATGCCAGATTTGCTAGAATTATCCTTTGAGTATCTGAGATTTTCCATGCCAGTGAGCTTATTGAGGCATTGGCTGGTGATTAAACATTAATGATTTATGGTGCAAGCAGGGTTCATTTACTGCTTACTGAAATATGTTTGACAGCTTCTCTGTGATTTCCCAAGAATTAATACCTTCATAGGTAATGCTTTTTCTGAGCCATTTTCCAAATTGCTTTCAGCAAAGGCATGACATAGCAATAATTGCTTATAGGCATAGTTCTAATGATACTGTTGATTGATCAGAGCCATGAAAGTGTAAAAAAGAAAAAAAAAGTTGGGGAACAGCTTCTGAACTTAGATAACAGATCCATTATCCATACAATGATATGTTACCCATTCAGGATACCTTTGTCTCACATCCTGGAAGTTGAATAACGCATGTACAAGAGACGGCATGTGCCTAAATGTGCTCTTACACTCCATCCTGTCATCCCCCACCCCCTGTCTTCATTCCCCTGCATCATAAACTGCTTTTTCAAGCCTAGAGACTGGATTATCTAAAATGAATTATGGACAAAATTTACCTTGAAGTGCCTTTCTAACTTCAAAATGGTTGCAAAACCTGGGGGGTGGGGTGGGCAATAGGGATCAAAGTAGATATGGTATTCCCCATACATATAATGGTTCCGGGAATTTAGTCAGTATAAAGAAATCAAGGGCCCTGGGGTGATCAGCTTTTTAAAAGGTGTTGGGTAGCTTGACAAATGCCATAGCTTATATCCTAAGATAAGTCAACAGGATGAATTTTCCTTAAAGAGAGTTTTTAGTCCCCTTCTTCCTTCAGGGGAGAAGATAGAAGGTTTTTAAAGTAATGTAATATAGGACAGTGGAGAGAATGAGACCGGCCTCAAATTAGTGGTGTATCACCCCACTTGAAGAGCACTGCTACCTCTCCAACAGCCCTTTATGACCTGCATTGCTCAGGAGGGCATCCAGATCTTCTGGAGAGGCTTTTCAGAGAACAGGAAGCTTCAGTGTGGGGTGAGTGAAAGATGGAAAGTTTTTGGGTTATTTTAGGATCAAGGCTTGGGGGAAAAACTCCCACTGACCAGTTTGGATGTGTGAGTATGACACTCTGTAAATTGAAAACTTTTCCATCTTGCTATATTTTATGTAATTAATGCTGAGTGTCTCCTTGTGAGCCTTAAGTGGGTTCCTGGTCATCTAAACTGATTGATGTGATGATGTAAATGTAAAGCTTTGGCCTTCCCTATTGGTGCAGTTTGTCATTTCTCACTCTAATCAGTGAGAGAAACTTACAAAAGTTTCCGGTCTCCAAAAAGATTTGAAATGGGAGAAATTTTCTTTGGTAACAAATTTACTCTTGGTCTAAAAAAAAAATCCCAAGTGTGGGTATGTTCCAGTCTGATTTTTGTCTCTTCTTTCGTCCTGGTCTGAGGCAACATTAATTTGTCCATCATTGAAGATAGGTAGGACAAAGGATTATTTCTTGCAGCTGAAACTGATCTAATATCCACTTGCTTAGAAATAATCCCACTTAATTTAGTGCAAAAGATTACTTTTGAATAAACATTCATAATTTAGTAATGTATGTCTCCTGGCCAGACAAACATTAAAAGGGTGGAAGTACAGAAAGCTGAATAACTAGGTCTGTGTAATATATGCTATAGTCTTACTGGCTGAAGATTGTGGGACTTGTATTCCATCTCATCTGAAAGGTACCAAGATGGAGAAGGCTGATCTCTACCATATCTTCCAGTTTCTAACATTTTCCAGTTGTTGTAAATCATGTTATCATGTGTATGCATAATCACATATTAATGACTGCTTCTCCATAAAATATTGCATTGATGAGTCATCTTTTCAAGTGTGATCAAAAGTTTCACTGAATCTTGCATATAAATAACAACAAATCCTCTTGCTTCTTATTACCATGGTTCATCTAACAGTGTGAAATTAAATTAATTCATCAAACTTCTGATTTATAGTATTCTGATATACACACACACACACACCGTGTGTGTGTGTGTGTGTATATATATAATATATTCATCTAAATAAAGGTATTTCAAGACTGTTTCTTTCCATAGTTCTTGGGACTTCTGAAACATCACCAGATGTGCAAGTTCTGCTGTCCCCTATCCCTTGCTGCAGCATCTTCCAATGCTAATATTCTAACCTGGACAGCTCCATCAGAAGACATATTGGCTGCTTTATGTTGGATTTATGAACATGACTAAACACTAGAGAAGATACATTCAATCAAATGCAGAAGAATGCCAAACTCGTGATCCTATAAGGAAGCTGGTATTATCCATTAGTGTTCACCCTTCAGTAGAACAAACTATTGAGCTTTCAGTCAAATATAAGAAGGCTCACTGATCTCAAGCAACTGGACAACCATCTGAGAGGGATGGAGTCCTCCACTGAACAGTGGGTTGAACCTGATGTCTCTCTGACCCCTTCCAACTCTACTATTCTATGATTCTGTATGCCCGCTTTGGAAATATTTCCATCTGCGTTTTGGACAGAACTCAAGTATGCTGGGCAAAGCCACAATTATAATAAATAATTCAAGCCAGCAGTTAACTCTTTTTCCCCAGTGCCAGCTGTGCTTTACAAGGGAGTCTAACTTGCCATTGGCAAAGGTGGAGGGCAAATGGCAGTATCCAAGCATGTCATTCTGCAGACTCAAATAGTTCTGGTGAAGTACTGCCAAATTTTCTCTTGTGAAGTTTTTTTTATATTGTAATAGTAAAGCATGAGCTAGTGGATCACATGGCCCATTCCTGAAAATGGTTGTGCAACATCTTGCATAATGATTTAGTTGGATTTTCCCCTTGCTCATCATTCAGCAGCTAGTATCCATTAGCACTAGCAGAGCTACAAAGTCAGATACAGTCATAATTTTCCACTGAAAGAATAGGCATTAAAAAAGCTATGATTCAGGTACAGATATAGCTTAAATAGAGCCTTTCTCTATGCCTATTTAGCTTAAGAACTTGGCAGAAATAAATAATCATAGTTTGGATCCAGACTAAGTTAGCTGAACTTTGGTTTTATGAAAATCAGTGAAGTATGTTCAGCATAACATAAGAGTCTCATTGATAACAATGGAAATTAGGTTACAACTAATGTTGTTAGCCTCTGTACAAAGCTGGAAGTTCTCTTCTTTCAGGAAGAAATAATGGATGCTTAAGTTACCTATGTCAGTATCAGATACCTGATATTAAAACTTAAGCCCACAGCAAATTCTGAATCAGCAGATAAGAATGTTTTCCTGTATGTCATTGTTTTCAATGAATATTATTAATGAGTATTATTTACCCACATTTGCTTTTGTTTAACTTCTTTAGCAGAATGTTGGTATAAAGAAGGGGAACAAATCAAATCAATACACAATAAATTGTAATCCCATCAGAGAGCCCTTGGGCCTATATAACAGAATATAAGTTTACTAATAAATTAATAAAAAAGTTATGAAATATCAGTGGTTGTTACTGGTTGTTTTAAGCTTAGAAAAAGTTAAACTATAAAATTTGTTGGCAGAGGCCACTGTAGGTGGAGATGGTTGCCAATCTGAATGGTTTTAAAAAGGGATTGGACAGATTCATGAGAGAAGAGGCTATCAATGGCTATGAGTCTTGCTAGCTATACGTTACCTCCTTTCCTAGTGGTGGCACGTCAGCATGCAACAGCTGCTGAGGAGCTTGGGCAGGAGGAGAACTTGCATGCCTCCTGCCTGAGGTAGATGGTTTGTCACTATGTCTACTGGGTGCTGGACTAGATGGACTTTTGTAATTATCATTTTCTGAATTGCTTTTCACCCAATTTGTAAACTCTTCCTCTCAGTTGTTCATCTGGTTGTTCATATTACAAGATGATGTAAGTGATTTTATTCACACTAATATGACGTATTTCATATAAGTACACTGATTCTGATGAATGTAATGAACTGATAGTCTGAACTGATTGAATTGAATAGTACAGATAGTCAAATTCAATGATAAGAGTGAACTGGCTTTATTATTGAATGGATTCATTTCCTTACCTAGTGAAACAGCCTTACATTCCACAGCAGAGCCTACCGATACTGAAAAAATTATGGAAGAACAATTAATTAAATAAATAATTTGAGGCAAAGAGGGAAAGGATACTTGTTCTTGACCTTTGCTGATTTAATGATTCAAGCCCAACTGAAAATTATTTGACCTAATATGCAATTTGGTAGCTGACTGAGAAGCACAAGCACATGTTGAAAAAGAATACAACATTCTATTGAAAAGCAGGTGAAATGAAGAATTTCACTAAGCAAAGACCATCAATTATTTTCACTTGGCAAATGAACAGCAATAACAGTTAAAGGCATATCAGTACCAACTGTGATGTGAAATGTAAGGCTTTAAAAGTTCATTAAATTTAGAACAGTAATGATGATCTACCATATGCAGCAATATGCATTTTCCTCAGCATCTTCAACCTGATGCTTCTTTTCTTCTATCTATTTAGTCAAAGCATTACAAGAAAGTCTTATATGGCATGCAAATGAGCCATAACTATTTTCCTTGATTCACTAATCTCCTGTTGTGTATAAGCTTTTGTTGTATGCACTACTATCTTTTTCTAAAAGTAGCTGCAAATATGAAAATATACTAGTACAGACATTTATACTTCCAGTATATTAGATATTCCAATAGTATTGCTATGCTTAAAAGTCTGATAGAATTGAGTAAGAACTTTCTAGTTGGTGGGACTATTTGAAAAATATGTTTGAAAGAGTAGTTTATAAGGAACAACAAACAAACACTGAACAGACAAACTCTGTGTCTAAAGACCATACAGTTAGTTTATTCATTTATTGAATTTATATCCTCCTTTCTGTGACAAATGGTGCTCAAGGCAGCGAACAATGAAGAAACAAAATAAATGCTTGAATAAAACATAAGTGAATCAAAAACAAAATTAAAACTCAAGAATAACAAATTAAGACTAGCACAACTAGTTAAAATCTCATTCAGCAACGAACTAGCTTTTTAACAAAACTTGCCAGCATAGAAATGAAACAAAACTGGTAGCTCTTGTAAAATCCCACCCTCTCATATATTAATCGCTTCCTGATTTCTTGACCATCCAAAATGCTAGAAAAGATTGTACACGTATAGCCGTTATATTCTTTAAGCATTTCTGTGAATACCAGTCTCCTGGTCTGAGAATGCTGCACAAGGAGGAATGCTCCTTGTTCAATGCTCAGAATATCCTTGGCTCAATGTTAATGACCCACAAGTCATCCTCCCCCATCATCCTCTCCCTTTCCTTTAGCTACATGCGAGAACTTACTTAAATTTTGCTGCATATGGTTTGGTGCAAGCTGGTATGACTGCATATCTTTAATTTAAAATATTTCTAGGCTGTCTTTTGCTGGGAGATATGTGGAGGGCAGGTAAAAATGGAGTGACTTTGGGCCACTGACTGATTTTCAACCAATTTAACTTAGAAGGTGATTGTGAGGATAAAATGACCAGGAGGGGGATCATGTACACAGCCTTGGATTCCTTGGAAGGACAAAAGGTTGGTTATAAAACAAGAAAGAGATAAATTTTGATACTCCCAATGAGTGTACAAGGTCAAGCAATGTTTATATAAACACAGAATGGTTTAGCTTAATTAAAGAGTCAGCTTTTTAGGATCTCAATTTTGTGATCTTCAAGTAAGAAGAGAAGTTCTCTCAGATCACATCTAAATATGTTCTCCTGTTTATAACCTAGCTTTCTTGATATGTTTCTATCACTTGGCGACATCAATTTTCTCTATAACAACATTACTGTTGTTCTGATGCCTCTTGCCTGCTTGTGGCTTACCCTGTAATTTTTTAAAAAATATTCCTAGTTCTGCTATACTTTGGAATGAACTTTTAAATAACTCTCTAGATTGTTTAGTATGTCATTTCAATACCACCTCTTATTCACATTTAATGGCTAAGCACAAGTCTCCATTTTGGATCCTGCCATTCTTGGTGAACTGTCATGAGAGTGAATGATATTCACATACACATCTATCTAAACAAAAAAAAAAAAAAGAAAAAGAAAAAGAAAAAAAAGAAAATGAGAACTGTATCATGGACTTTTATAATGCTAGCTATAAGGAGATACTTCAGTTATTAGAAAAATCAATTTCAGAATAACTTTAGGAGGCTTTCATCTGACAGTGAGAAACTCCATTTTAATGAATAAAGCATAATTCAATAACTTTCCAATCAGGAGTTTGACATTTTTGTGTGAAAGGCAGACACATAAGAGATACTGTAATTACTTTAACTCCAATGGAGTCCAATTGCTGTCTGAATTCATCTTTTGACCAGACAACCATCGATTGAGTGCAGTAAAACTTTACACAGCAAGATAAAGAGTAAGCTGAGGCCTTGGGGAAAATGGGTAGCTACATACAAGTTACAGCTTTCAGCATCCCAACAATCTTGTTTTACTGCTATGGGAATGATTAAATATTCATTTCCTTTTCTCTTTTTGAAGCATGTTAATTAAACCATTGGGTATTTCTG